>NW_026652291.1:65798427-66100927 GCF_009828535.3 Hylobates moloch | reverse complement strand
ATGTTGAGAAAGACACTGAGTTTGAGAAGCACTGATCTAGAGCCCTGAATTTTCACAATGTTTGACATAGTGCCTAATTCACAAAATTATGGTAATTACATAAGACAAGTGGAAAAGTCATCTAACAATATACTAGGCTCTGCTGGAGTAAAGATCCTTTGTTAAATACAATTTCAAGAACCTCTTCCAGACTTTCTTTCATCATTCCAACTGTCAAGGTTTTACTTACATCCCATGAGCTAGTCTAGATAAGAGGACCATTTGCATCAGTGTAAGGCTGTGTCTCTGAATGCATTAGACTGTAGCATGACAATCCACATTGGCATTTGACATAAACATTATTAATACTGCAGCTGAGTCGATTGGTCAGTAATCCACAATCTTTAAAATGAAGCAAATCAAATCGGCATTAATTTAATAAGTATTTATTTTTTATAACCCAAATGAGCCACCTTCCTTCCTTCCTTCCTTCCTTCCTTCCTTCCTTCCTTCCTTCCTTCCTTCCTTCCTCTCTCTCTCTTGCTCTCATTCTCTCTCTGTCTCTCTCTCCTTTCTTCTTTCTTTTTCCTCCTTCCTCTCTTTGTATTTCTGGGCATTCCTTTAATTCTCAAACTAACTTCCTTTCAGTCTTGTATTTACACATATCAAGTGTCTGAAGTTTGTTGGTTTATTTAGTCTGTGTTTTCACTTAACCAGATCAGCATCTTTACTTCCTTATCTTAATCCAATCACTCTTGTCCCTTAATACTTGCTGCAATGATGTTAATTCTCTCTTCATATTTCTTTTGTCTTCTAATTAATTTGTTTTGAGAACTTAACCGTCCACAAATAAGAAAAATATTTTTATTAAAATATTCCCAATTCCCAGCCCCCTTGTTGGAAAACCAACAACTTCTTCTCAATGCTACATCTGAGTGCCTCTCCGTATGCAGTTCAAAATAGCTTTGACCTTTATGGCTGTGCTATCACACTGTAAACTCATGTAATAATATTGAACTTGTATGTAGTCCTCCATGTTTTCAAAGCATTTTACGATTATTGATTAGTTATTTCACACAATCTCCAAGCAAAGCAGTCTGGATAGGTCTGGAAAATACTAATTTTATCGATGAGGAAACTGACAGAGGCACTACCACTTAGTCCAGCCATCAGCAACTTAGTGGCAGACAGTACGGTGAGAGGCAAGTGGTGCTGCATTTCACTGACTGAGTTGTTTACAAGGAAACTGTCAATGACCATGCAGAACTTTTGCATTTGAGAAAGGCAGATCAGATAAAGAGTGTATCATGGAGCCAGATAACCTAAATTCAAACCCCGGCTTCACTACTTCCTAACTGGGTCATCTTGGACAGTTTCCTAAGTGTGTGTCACTTTGCCAATCAGTAGTCTCTCATAAACACAATTGTACATTTTTCCTCAACATGTATCTCTTGAAATATTTTGGCGTAAATTCTACCTTGACATAAGCTCTCTCTCTGTCTCACATATATACCATTTTTTCAGCAGTTTCTACAAAATATGCTAATTTTTCTAGTACTCCTCAATCCTTACCATTAAAAAAATATGCATTTGGGCTGGGCGCGGTGGCTCACGCCTATAATCCCAGCACTTTGGGAGGCCAAGGCGGGCAGATCACGAGGTCAGGAGATTGAGACCATCCTGGCTAACATGCTGAAACCCCGTCTCTACTAAAAATACAAAAAATTAGCCAGGTGTGGTGGCGGGCACCTTTAGTTCCAGCTACTCAGGAGGCTGAGGCAGGAGAATGGTGTGAACCCAGGAGGCGAAGCTTGCAGTGAGCCGAGATCACGCCACTGCATTCCAGCCTGGGTGACAGAGTGAGACTCTGTCTCAAAAAAAAAAAAAAAAAATGCATTTCTTTAGTTTAAGATCAAAAGATTTTTTATAAAATTCATCTTAAATTCTTAGAAAATTGTATCTTCATTCTCTTTTTGGTTTGAAAATGAGTGACTAAAAGCATGAATAATAAGCCATATATTTTCATTGAGACAGTGAGTATTTTAGATGATTCATTCTATGCTAGAATGTCTATAGTACTTTATTATTGTAGTTAGTAAATTATACTATTATTTATTTGAGTTCCTCTTATGTGTCAGCTATTATCAACATTTTAAATGAATGATCTCCTTTTCTTTTCACAGTAACACTGAGGTAAGCACTCTTTTCAACCCTGTTTTATGAAGGAGGAAGCTGAAGCCATGCACTTGGAAGTGGTGGGATGATTACTTGAGTCTGGATCTGTTTGACATTACAGTCTCTACTTTTAACTACAATACCAGATGGCCTCTCAATTGATACCTATTTTTTTAAAATCTGAGTTATTGCCTGTAGCAATACATAACAATAGCTGCAAGATTTCTGAGTCATTCAGAAAGACTTTTCATTTTGTTTATATCAGAGATGAGATTAGAGTTTATCATTTTTGGTTTTCTAATTTGTGAATAGCTCTACAGGTATTAGGTGGACAATACCTAAATAAATTGAATTGCAACTCATAACTGACATACTCTAATTGAAATATATGATTAAAACTTACATGAAAATATTACTTTTGTGGCTACTTCCTTTAGTTATTTGATTTGAATAATGGTTAAAATAAAAATAAACTTATTTATTGAATTGTATAGCTTTTGGCTAATCTTTAGTTAAATGGAGATACAATAAAAGATATCACTTCTACCAGTTGGTTACTAGTTTAAAGATCTTGCAATAAGTTATCTTCACCATCACCAGGTTAGAACTTAACTGTGGACATAATTAATACTGGCAACGCTCTGCAGAAGTGGCAGAAAAGACCTGATACATAATATTCTATACTTGCTCTAGCCTAACATGTTAAATAAAGGCAAAAGCTGAATATTTTAGCTTTCATAAACTTAAAAACAATGATGTATATTTATAATCTAAGAGTTACTATTCATAGGTACCTTAGGGAACAGTGGCGTACCCAAAGCTGTTGCTTAGTTTTGACCTCCTATCCTACCTCTTATGTGACAAGGTCTATGCCATCAGAGGTAAAATCTCTCATTTCTCACCCTAAAACTATGTTGTACTCATCCTTACTTACTTACTTCCCTCCAGCCTCCATGGATAAAATATCCTTTGCTCTGCACAAGGAGATTTTTCTGTCTGCATATTTGATCCTATCCCTCCTATCTCCTCTGAAACTACCCTCAATGACCCTTCTGTATCATAAATTTCTCCTCACCACTGCCTTCTATCTTGTAACACACAAAGAAGGGTAACTTGTTCTCTCCTTTCCTTTACTATCTAGGTGTTCAAACCATTTACCTTTCTTTCTTTAATGTCTAAATTAGATTTTCTCCACAACTGTTTCAATTGATTTTCTTTCTTCACTACCCAACAGTTTGTAATCTTCGTAAGCAGATTCATCAGATTGCTAAATTCAATGGGTAATTTTTAATCCTCATCTGTCTTACTCCTCCAAGGCTTTCAGCACTGGTGATCACTGTCTTCTTATTCTCTCTCCCTTCAGCATGTAATGATCTAGGTTTTCCCGGTTCTTATTATCTGTCACTTAAGAAATATATATATTTCTGCAGCTACCTCCTACAGGCCAGCTGTCTTTAGTGTTTCATCTTTTCCTTTCCTATTTGAAATGCTTTTTCTGGATAATCTCATTGGATGACATGGCTTTATTGACCACTTAAATCCTAAAGTCTCCCAGATTTCTTTTTTTGGCCTGCACAACTTCAATATTTCAAACCCACTTCTAACTAAACCAGTACCAGATAACACCCATTATCTCTCCATCTCTACCCTCCTATCTCTTCCACATGAGTCAGTAATTAAGAAGTCATTTTAATATTCCCCTTTCTTCATTCCACATCCCAGTGAATGGCCACATCCTACATTACTTTGTCTTATAAATATCTTCAAATGATGCCATTTTATAGCTATTCTGATCATTAGTGAGTAGCGGTATTCTTTTGAATACAGAGTCTTGCTCTGTCACCAAGGCTGGAGTGCAGTGGCACAATCTCGGCTCACTGCAACCTCCGCCTTCTGGGTTCAAGCGATTCTACTGCCTCAGCGTCCCAAATAGCTGGGAGTACATGTGTGCAACACCGCTCCTGGCTAATTTTTGTATTTTTAGTAGAGATGGAGTTTCGCCATGTTGGCCAGGCTGGTCTCAAACTCCTGACCTCAGGTGATCTGCCCGCCTTGGCTTCCCAAAATGCTGCGATTGCAGGTGTGAGCCACCCTAGTTGGCCACTATTGAGAAGTTTTTGACTCTCACTAGAAATTTTGCTGTGTAATTGTTCTACTCACCATCATCATCATCATCCCTTCAAAACCATTATTTATGTTGCTGCCATCATAATCTGTCATAAACTGTGTCACTTCTCTGCTAAAATTCTTTCAATAATTCCCTACTATCAAGAAAATAAAAATAAAATTATTTTGTGATTGCTTGAGGAAACAGCTGGAAAATGCAGAACTTTGGAGTCTATTTTGTGAGAAAAAAACATGGGTAGCCCTTAAACATAGTGGTGATCTAGACTGCTTGAGAGATGAGAGGAATGCAATAGTGGGACCACAGAATGCCTCTGCCAGGGGAAAAAGCACAGAAACCTGAAGATTAGCCCCAACAATGACCAAGAAGAAGGGATAGTGACTAGCATCCCCACAAACACCCAAACTGAATGGGGAGAGAAAGCCTTGCTCCCTGGAATGTCATAGTCACATACAAAGTAAGTGATTTTTTAAAATTTCAGCTGCCTTTGTTAAAGTGCATCTTAGGATTATTTTCTTATAAGTTCCATAAAAAGAATAACCAAAACTTCACTGTGACCTTTTAGAACCGCTATCCCAGAAATTGAGGGTGAAATTGACACTTAACAATGTGGACTAGTGCAGCATGTGATCCAGGAAAAAGATGCATGACTGTTACAAATTGCACATGGATGAAGCTGGAAATCATCATTCTCAGCAAACTGTCACGAGAACAGAAAACCAAACACCGCATGTTCTCACTCATAAGTGGGAGTTGAACAATGAGAACACATGGACAAAGGGAGGGGAACATCACACAATGGGGCCTGTCGGGGGGGTTGGGGGGGCCAGGGGAGAGATAACATTAGGAGAAACACCCAATGTAGATGACGGGTTGATGGGTGCAGCAAACCATCATGGCACGTGTATACCTCTATAACAAAACTGCACGTTCTGCAAGGTACCCCAGAACTTAAAGTATAATAATAAAACAGATAAAACAACAACAACAACAAAATTGCACTAGCCATCAGAAATCATTTATTTGACAACCTATTCAGTTCATAAGAAAAATACAAAGAAATAATGAGATAACAAATAAGTAAAAGGCCATGAATAGTCGTGATATATGTTTCAAGACAATGCAGTAAGGTCACGGCATATAACTAATCAGAGTCTCTCAAAGACTATTTTAACTTATTATATTCATAATAATTCTACATCTGTTTTCACAGCTCATAGCATAATAACAGTAGATCACTAGAGGGAAAAACTCTGAGGCAGGTCGCAGCAAGAAGTGACATTAGAGAACAAAGGCTAGGATAGAAAACTAATTAGACATAGGAACTCAAGCATTAAAAACTGAGGATGTTAGTGTAGAGGCAAATAGCATCAGTAATAGCCCTGAGGGTCTTGTATTTGCAAGTGGAGTTTCCAAAATGCGTAACAGAAAAAGCAATGGATTAGAGTTAGAAAGGTCTCTGTTCTAGGCCTGACTCCATCACTTACTGGTGGTGAGGTCTGGACACAATCTCTCAGTCCTCAATTTTTCCATCTATGCAGTGGTAAAAATGACTTGTCTGAATGCTTAATACATTTAATTTTGGGTATTACGGATGTGACATAATACCAAAAACCTTTGTAAGTGTAAAAATGTGGCATTTTGTTTCATTACCAAAATTACTCTTAATCATCTAGTGCATTTTAAATTAACTACATTGTTTAATAAAGTCTGTAGTCCTTTTCTTTTTCCTATCAATATTTTCTCCATCGGTCATCTCATTCAGTCCCACGGATTTAAATATTAACTATTTGTAATTGACTCAAAAATTGGTCTTTATTATCCTGTCTTTCTAAACATCATGGCCAACTACCTACTTAACATCTTTACTTGGAGATACTCTAAAATTTAATTAGCCTAAAACAAAACTCTTAATTGCACCTTTAACCCAGTTCTTCCTCTTGGCTTTCCCATTGACATAACAGCAATGCCGCACTTTGTTGTTCAAACTAATAATCCAGGAGTCATCCTTGATTTCTCTCTTAAGCACATACCCTGTATACAATCTGCCAGCAACACTTGTTAGCTCCATGTGCAAAAGTTATTTTGAGTCCATCAGCTTCTGTCCATTTCCATTGTTACTACCCTAGCCCAAGTCACCATCATTTTTCACAAACACTATTGTCATAGCCTCCAAAATGCTTGCTCAGTCCCTCAATCCTTTCTGATTTAGCAGCTTGAGTGATCTTTTATAAACATAAATTAGATCATGTCACACTTCTGCCTGACCCCAAGTTTTCTAACACACTTAGATAAATTCCACTTTTTTTACTCTGGCTCAGAAGGCCTTATGCACCCTGGCTTTTACCTACTTCCCCAGCCTCATTTCCTATCACCTCACTCCAATTAGGTGCCATTCACACTGGCTTTCCTTCTCTTTTTCAAACACAATGTGACTTGGGATTATTCTGATTGGCCAGTCTGAGTGACATATCCACCTGTGTGGAGGGAAGATGAAGCCAAGCAATTAACAGAGCCACCCAAATCCAATGGAATGGGAGAAACAAGAAACAATTATTAAAGAAGGGATATAAGCCCCATACTTAAAAAACCAGATGTCCATTGCAGTGCTAATCTGCCGGATTTTTCATCATTAATATAACTTGTACCAACAAATACTGCTTAAATATTCCAGTAAAATTGATCCAATAAAAACCTGCCTGGTTAAAATTACGTTTTGATTCAAAATCAATAAACACAGACACAGACAACATAAGCTTCTAATTAGGTATGTAAGTGGGCTAATACAGTCCTGTGGAGTTAGAGTACTTAGTTATGTCAAAGGACCATCTAATTATTGTTGACCAGTAAAACATGTCTGTTTCCTTTCGGATTAATCTTTGTGAAAAGTTGCCAGGATCACAGTCCTGTAGTTCTGAAACACGAAAAGAAGTGTCAGAGTTGTTTATAGCACTTGAGCTTTCAAATCCTTTTAATGGCTATTTCAAGGGATTTAGCTACTTGTTCCTTGACTTTTACTATTTGATTATTAATCTTTTTATGATTCATATGGGCTGCCCTAAGGATTAGATATCCCTAAATTTCACCAACAAGATTATTTTCTTTAAATGAAAATTGCCACGAATCTTTCTTTTCATAGAAAGCTACATTCATGTCTTGAATTTCAAACATTTGAAATCCAAGTAAGTAATAAATAGGAAAAGCTACTAATGAAAAGTGTTATTTTTTTAAATGATAAATTCAAAGATCAAAATAAAATGATTATTCATTGTACTTTACAAATAGCCCATCTTTGTACCAAAAAAAATTCCTTTCATCTTCACAACTAAATTGACTAAAAGGCATGGTTTCCTAGCAACATTCATTGTGTTTATGACCTTTCCTCCAATCTGAGCACACAGATGTGATTCTGAAGCTAATAAATATACATCATCCCACCTAGACTATTCCACTTTCCCTAGAGCAGGTTGAGAGAAATAGCCAACTACAGATGAGAGCTAAGAAAATAAACATATATTCAAAACAGTTCTGAACATTTTCATATGAATGAGTTTATTTAACTGAGGTTAATATATCAAAGTATAATTGAGTACTATTTTATTGTGGCACTCGGCCATAGAGTTAGAAGGCAACATTTTTAGAACAATTTATGATATAATGGAGAGGTTTTCCTGATATTAGAAACAATTATATCTATACTCCATTCACAAATATATGCAACTATAATTTAAAATTATAAGTGATTTGTAGTCTTTTGAGAATTTATATGTTTGTGCATCATTAGATTTTGGAAAATTTTTGATAAAACAATACATTAAATGTGTTTTAAGCATTCTTCCAAGAAAATTGTACCAAAGTAAGACCCATAGCTTCAAAGAAGCAAAAATTCTAGGTAATGCCTCTTATTCATTTTATATTTGATATCTGTATTATCTTATTACCCCTATAGAAAACCAGGGATAGCAAAGACATATAGAAAAAGTACTGACATCTTTGTAACTTCGGTATATGTCAATTTCTATGAAATAAACACTCTATAGCAGAAACAAGTCAAGAAGTACTGTATAGTCTTTTGAAGAGAAAACAGCCTTCACTGCTGGCTAATTCACCATGAGAGCAGGAGTTAAATGACATTGAGCCATTGGTGCGTTTTCTTTGGCATTATCTAATGAATCCCTCCAAATTTATATGTTTTGTATATCACCACCACAGATGCAGGGTTTAGTGAGTTTTGCTTATGCAAAATGAAAATAATTACAGGGAAGCTTTTAAGCCAGATGTTGAAAATTGCTAGAGACGTGTTTGGGTCAGCATGTTTGACAGAGTTTACACAAGTGGCTACTCTAACTGGCAATTGACTGCCTAGTGGACAATTAGTAATATATCTTCCTTGTTTTCTAAGTATATATTTATTTCATTTTAAATAATTGTGTCTGAGGTTAAGATGGCAGTAAGAGTGATAAATACTGTACCTTAAATCTCTTAATAGGTATGATAAGTACAGTTTTGCCAAAACAGTAACTGTTTAAAAAAGAAACACTTTATTTATTCTGACATCCATATAAGATTTGTTTTGTTTACAAGTCAAAAGGATGATTTTTCTAACTGCCAAATCTTTGATCTCGATGTAAGAGTTAAGATTCCAGCTGTGTTCTTTGCGATTCTCATTTTCATTGTCAACAGTAATGAAAAGTCTATGCGTAGGACACAGCTGAGGGTTGTTTTCTTTCTTTCTTCTTTTAAAAAAAATTTGTTATGATCAACTTAGAGTCAGCTCAATTTTTCTTTGATGATAAAGTCCTTAGTTAATAGGTGAATAAATTATTCTTAGGCTTACTAGTAGTTATGGTTAGCAAAGTCATCTTAGAATTAAAGGTTATAATTTTAGAAACATAATTAGGTAATGAACTTTTCTGGGTTATTTTACTGGTCACTTACAAATTAATTTCATAATGAAGTTTGTCATTATTAATGATCTGAATAATCTCTTTCATTCTTTTCAGGCCCCAAACATCCTGTGGGATTTCAACCATCAAAATTGGAAAGGTTAGTTAATTGACTTTTATTCAGAAAACCAAAGAGGAAAGAGTACTTGGCTGTCTGACTTGTCAGTGCTATGTTTTCGTATTCAGATGCCTTACACAGTGTTTTTCCTTTCCCTCATCTTGCTGAGCTCACTTCTCCACTACAACCACGACCATCCATCACTTATTCTAAAAGGAGAAAGTTGAAGCTCAGTAGGGCTGGAAGTTCAAGCTCAGTAGGGCTCCCATGTGGAACTAAAGAAGCCTTAATTTCGGGCTAATTTATGCTCTTGACCTGGATCTCAGTCTTTTTACTTGTAAATCTGAAGAGTTGTACAACATAGTTTCCTAAATTCCATCTAGTTCAAAACTATTACAACCCTTAGAGTAAAATTAAATTTCATTATCTTAATGATGAACAGTTTACCATCTCAATAAACTTTAAGAGATTTCTTTTTAAGCTTAATTCCTTTTCTCCTCTTACCTATTCATGCAAAGGCCTTCACACTCTAGCTCTGGCCTCTCCAGTTTAACCAATTCTCATGAAAATATCACCCATGAAGTCTACGCTTCTGACCTACATCACTTCTCACTCCTCGTAGAACCTGTCAGAGAAACTATTGTATATGAAAACAGCAGATGTCTCGGAAGAAAAATAAAACAAAAATAAACAATAAAAAATCTAGCTCTTGGCCAGGCACGGTGGCTCACACCTGTCATCCCAGCACTTTGGGAGGCCAAGGTAGGTGGATCACCTGAGGTCAGGAGTTCGAGACCAGCCTGGCCAATGTGGTGAAACCCCATCTCTACTAAAAATACAAAACTTAGCCAGGCCTAGTGGTGTGCGCTGGTAACCCCAGCTACTCGGGAGGCTGAGGCAGGAGAATCGCTTGAACCTGGGAGGCAGAGGTTGCAGTGAGCCAAGATCATGCCATTGCACTCCAGCCTGGGTGACAAGAGCAAAATTCCATTAAAAAAAAATCTAGCTCTTTTACTTACAACTTTGGGAACTTGAGTGAATGACTTAACCTCTCTGAGCCTCCAATTCTGCACCTATAAAATAGAAATATTGGCAGTTGGGCAGATTTAATAAATTAGAGGACATTTATAACACACATATGGCATATATAACACTAAATAATAGCTATTATTGTTATTTGATATGTGGTAGCTATTATTATTATTACCTATTCTATACTTTTTTACTTCTTCTCCTTTTCTCCCAAAATCTTCAGCTAGAAAAAAATAAATGTATTCTTTAAGATTTATTTCAAATGTCATCTGTTCAGGGACATTTCTTGACTTCTCCCAGCTTAGTCTGTGGAATCTCTACATTTCCATATTTTAAAAAATTACCTGGTGTAGTATTTTTTAGAGTTTCAATTTTATCTGTTTATCTTTCTCACAACTAGACCTTAGAGTTTCTGATGTTATATTGGTACCTTAACATTTTTGTGCCCTGCTTAGTTTAGTGCCTTGCATATAGGAGGGCCTCACTAAGTGTAGATGTTTGACTGAAAAAATTCTCAATAAATAAAGTAAGAAATGTGTTCTTTATACTGTACTCCTAACATTCCTCCATGTGGAGCAAATTACCTTCTACAGTGAGCCTCAAATCTACCCTAAAATATGGAATTCTTCCTTTCCTATGTCGGTGGAAAGTAAAGGAATTCTATTTCAGCAAATTTGCATCAAGTAGTCCAGCTTCCTATTGATTCCCTGTAAAAATGTTAATCAGTTCCAGTTTCCTTTATTCCTGTGACTTAGTCCTCATCTTAAACTTCAAGTCCAATGGTAAAGTGCCTGAACTATTTTAGCTAAGATGTAGCCTAACATCTCGTATTGATAACCTGCATTATACTGCAATGCTTCTATTTCTAGAGCTCTGTTTCATTGTCTTTATTCTAACTTGGAATGGAATCCCAGCAACTCTAGAATTTCAGCCAGTGTCTAGGTCCTATCTGCCTATAGATATTTTTGTACATTACTTATGCCTGAATTTCTGCCTTGTACTCTTTTTGTCTGGCAGAACCTTACTGTAAATGCGGCTGTTCAACTGTACTGCCACATATATCTCCAGACGTCTGACCCGCTCCTAGAATTCCGTTTGTTTCCAATCACCTGTTTTATCTCAATAAATATGTTTGGTTTCCAGTTTCCCTGGTTCTTCTATTATCTCTCCTAGTTCAGTCAATTCTGCTTTTTGAAATGTCTTTCTTGGGCATGTTCACACATCCTATCTTTCTTCATTCCCTTTTTTCTTCCAATTTAAGGCCACTTAGGTCAGGAAAACTTCTTTTTCTTTTTTCTCCCCTTTCATACCCAAGTCAAAAGAGATGGTAATAATGCCTGCTAAATACCTATTGAAACATCAAAAATGAAATTAAACATACAGATTAATCCTTTCACTTGCTATCTATTTAAATGCTTGCAGATGTACCAAGAAGTACCTTCTCGAATCTCCAGAGGTAGTTTAACTTTATAGTTAAAGTTCTCAATTAAACCCACTTTTATTAAATATTAGAAGATGACTTTTTACTAAAGATTAGAAGACTTTATCTAAATTCCAAGTACATACTTATTTATCTCCAACTCTTCAAGACAAATCTAAAAATGAATAGTTGTATCATTTGATCAGAGATATGTCTGTCTTCTAATCTCTAGATGCCAGACTGAGATCTCCTCATTAGTAACTCTTGGAAAGATTAGGCAAAGAGCTTTTGACTTCTTCTACTAGGAGAGGAGAAATCATTGACAATTATTTTTTCCTTGGTAATCTTTCATTCACCCCTGGATGAAGATCAACTGCAACAGGTATGGCCAGAAAGTTATTAAGTAAATGAAGATACATATGGTTAAAAAGAAGATGCAGAAATGAAGAGCACAGTATAAGTGATGAGGTCAAATTGCTGCAGTAGGGAGAATAAAGATATTCTGTGTAGGAAAACCTAGCCAAATAAATGACAGATGAGATACTGTTTTGGATTGTGAAGACAATAGTTACCATTCACATCACCTATTTGAAGGGGGCAAACGCAGCAACAATGAACTGTCTTGGTTTGGAGTATTTAGCCATCTTATCAGGAATTCCTGCTTAATAAACATTCCAACACTTGGGAAGTTGATTTAAATTCATCATGTACTTGGACCATAGGTATTTTACTCATTATTGCATATTTAGCTCGGCACCGTATAGAGACAGTTTTTGAGGCTCTTCAAATGATAATGTGAATTGTTTAAAGTTGCTAGGGAATATTATTTGGTTTCTGCGGAATCAGACCATAAATTACTTTTGCAAAAATATTTAGTGAAGAAGACTTCACCTAATCTTGAAGAATTAAAGAGTTTAATTAGGTGTAAAACAAACTCAAAATACATATATTGATCCTAGCCTCCAAAAACCAGTTTTGTGTTTGTTATTTAATTAGGTCATGTTATAGGCCCATAGAGAGTAGGAATGAGGTATTCCACCATTTTACTTGTGCATACATGGGCATGCGTCTTTATGGCAGAATGATTTATATTCCTTTGGGTATATTCCTAATAATGTGATTGCTATGTTAAATGGTAATTCTGTTTTAATTTTTTTGAGAAATTTTGATTTCTCAAAAATTTAAACAGCCTTCCACAATGGCTGAACTAATTTACATTCCCACCAGCAGTGCATAAATGTTCCCTTTACTCTGCAACTTCCTCAGCATTTATTATTTTTTGACTTTTTAATAATCGCCATTCTGACTGCTGTGAGAGGCATTTCATTGTGGTTTTCATTTGCATTTCTCTAATGATTAGTGATAATTGAGCATTTTTCCATATGCTTATTGGCTGTGCGTATGTCTTCTTTTGAAATGTGTCTGTTTGTGCCTTTTGCCCCATGTTTTAATGGGGTTGTTTGACTTTTGCTTGTAAATTTAAGTTCCTTATAGATTCTGGATATCAGACCTTTGTCAATTCATAGTTTGCAAATGTTTTCTCCTATTCTGTAGGTGGTCTGTTTACTTTGTTGATAGTTTTCTCTTTTTTTCTTTTCTTTTCTTTTTTTTTTTTTTTACTGTGCAGAACTTCTTTAGTTGAATTAGGTCCCATTTGTCCATTTTTGTTTATGTAATCATTTTTATGGGGCCAAACTGTAGACATACTTATTCTGGTAAGTTCCAGATGTTCATTTCCAAGTGTCTGTGGAACATCTCCATTTGGATATCCCCAACACCTCTAATTATATATGGCCAGGATTCAATTTATTATTTTCCATCCCACACATTTTCCCTACTCTTTTGTTCCCCATTTACCTTAATGGAATCACCTTACTCAAGATATTAAAGCTCAGAATATAGTATGATCCATCAGTGATGAAATATCTTCCATGGCTATTTTTACCTGTTCTTAGACAACAAGAACATTGTCTATTATATTAAGCTCTTACTTCCTCATATTAACACAATTGCATTTTCCTATCAGCATGTCCCTGGTTCAACTCATCTTCCACCTTGCTGTGATATTACACTCCCTAAAGTACAGCTCTGATCAATTCACTGTACCGTTCAAAGACCTTCAACGTCTCTCCAGAGTAGGTAACTTTTGAGATTGTGCTTGGAAGATGATGTTCTCTTAGAGAAGGTGAGGGCATACTAGTATAAACATGAGTAGGACTTTAAAAGAACTAGTATATAGTCTGATGTCCCTGAAGAGTAGATGAGAAACAGAGAAAGAGAGATGTTTTTATATTTCATATCTGTGTGTCCAATCTAGCTCGAATGACACCGTCTCCAAAACATTTTCTCTGGTGCTACAAGTGGAAATTGTTCCTTCCTCCAAATACAACCTGGATCCCTGCACACCCTGCATTGTATTAAAGGTATTTGTGCACATGTTTTATGTTCATTATGGTGCAATAATATATCTGTATGGAGAGTGTGTGTCAGGTTTATGTTATTCGTCCCCCAAAGCACCTTTTTAAGTGAAAAACTAAAAGATGCAGTTATTATGAATAATGCAGTGAATGATAGCTATTCTTGTAGGAAAGAAAATAATAAACATGAGTTTGTCCTAAGATAGAACTTACCAGAATAAGCATATCTACAGTTTGGCCCCATAAAAATGATCACATAAACAAAAATGGACAAATGGGACCTAATTCAACTAAAGAAGTTCTGCACAGTAAAAAATTCCAAAATATTTTAAGGAATATTACAAAAAATTATGTAAAAATTACGTAGAAGAAAACTTTACAGAAATCATACATTTCAGTAATAAAACCATTAGAAGCTTTATAGGTTTCCACTGGTCATCAACTATTACATGATTGTTGAATGAACCTTAAAGGAATTAAATTCAAATTAGAAAAATGAAACAGTTCTGAATACTGAATTCAATCTAATGTAATAATGATTATCATTATGTACAAATTATGAAATTTTATCCTTTTGCATTTTTGTCATTCCATTTTTGCATTTAGGTTTGCCCAATGTAATAAGTTGGTTTCAATTTTTGAATTGCTTTATAATAGAATGTTCTTGCTGTGTTAAAATAATCCTCTCATTATGCTATGGAGTAATTCAGTGTCAGGGATCTTGATTGGGAATATGAAGGTATAACTTATCTTGCATATAGGATCAACCTTTGGTTAGCTCAGACCGCACTATCCATACTGTAGGAAATTGTGCTTTAACATTTATCAACAACACTGCAGTATATATTCTGCTGAAAGCACATGTTCTCCTTTATTGTTTTTTTGGTTGATTCAATCTCTCTGTCTAATTTTACTTTACATTCAGGCTGCATCACATTAGGAATATAATATAATGACTTAACCACATGTTCTTTCTTGAGAGAAAGTAGCTCTGATTTTGAGTGCTACTCGGCTTTATATAGTCAGTTTAACAAAGTGAAGGCTGCCAAGAACAGCTAAAGAAATCGAGATGGGAAACCTAGATAGCATACATATCCTGCTGCCTTCTCAAGTGACCCAACATGTATGAAAATGCTGTACAAATTTTAAATAACCATCCCAATATATTCCACAAAATAAGCATAAACTTTCTCCTGAATCAAGTGAAACGATGGTGTAGTGGAACAAGCACTTGACTAACAATTGTCAGATCTAGGTCTGTAGGCATCTCCTGTAACAAGTTATGTATGCTGGGAAATGTACTCACCATCTAAAAGCATTATTATACTCAACATCTCTTTTTAACTTTTGGTTAGCTTCCTTTTCTCCTTCTTTTGGTATAACATTCTGACTTTCCTTGAGGAATTCCTCCTCCCCTGAGTCCGTGGGTTTAGGTGGAGTTGACTACACTTCCTTTGCACAGTTGATGGGCTTGGGACCCAGCCTGGTCATCTAATCTCAATGACTTTTTAGCCCAGAATTACAGCTGACATTATTGGAAAAATGATATTATATGTTTGGAGTTGATAGAAGTTACGTTTGCTCATTGTGGGTATACTTACATTAGAACAAAGCAAACAGAACAGATAAGGCATGATCAGTCAGCTGGGTCAGTGCCCTGAGGTTGCCATTTGAAGGACAGTTGTAACTGGGAAACATGCTTTGCACTTTTCAGTAGGTAAATCAATAAAATACATTTTACGTTTAACATATTTCAAATGTCTGAAGTTAGACTTTTGCTTTCCTCAAATGTTAAATAAGAATAATGCTGCGTTCTAGTGTATAATAGTGCAGCATTTTTGAAATAGTTTTAAAAATTAATTAAATAAATAAAGAAAAAATAAAAATAAGCAAAATAGTGTTATCATAGCATTTCGTATAAGGGACATAAATGAATATATCTTTAATGTTTAGTAAAGTTGAAGGCATCAGTTAAATAAAAACTAATATCAAAAATAATTTGACATTCCAGGGTGATTTTATTATTATCCATGCACTAGGATATAATTGCTTTCAAATTTAAGTTAAAAGTAGCAGTTTTCTTTCATTGTAATAATGGTAAATTAGGCCTTGCCTCTTGAATTAGATGATCTCTTTAAGAGGGTGGACAACTATCTTCAGGGTAGATTATTATGAAATTAGGCATTTCTATAAGTTACAATTTTTTATTAAAGCATTGAGAAAATGTGAATTTTGTTCAGCATTTTCCATATCTAAAAAGCCAAAAAGGCAGCAGTAAGCCCTCCCTTCTTCTACATGTATTTTTTTTAAACTACCTTTTAATTTCTCCTTATTGTACAGTCTAGATTCTGGAAGTACTAGAGTGCAAAATAGGTTTTTGTTTGATTAATTTCAAATTACTTTATAATCCAATAAAATTTGGCTCCTATTTTCACCACTACAGTGAATTTGTTGCCAAGTTGCAAGGAGACCTTCTATTTACAAAATTAAATGAGCAGTTTTAATCTTCATTCGAACAGAACTCTTTGCTTCACCTGACATGCTTCTTAAATTTCTTGGTCTCTCTTGCTCCCTTGCTGCTTTTGAAGAGTCAGGCAGCCATATGGGGGAATCCAGTAGAGCTAAGAACTATGAATGGCCTCCTGAAACTAAGACCAGAAAGAAAGCTTATAAGCAAATGTGTCTATGTATAAAAATTAAGTATTCAGTACAGGTGAAGCCACAAATCAACAAAGGTCATAGATTATTGAGTATATAATATTTAATGCATGAAAAAAGCATAACCAGATCCCTTATCAACATCCTATACAAAGATCAACTTGGGTACATTAAAAATCTATATGTGTTACAAAACATTGAAGAGAGAAACAAAAAGCATCTAAATAAATGCATAGACGTTCCATGTTTAGAGATGGATGATTCAATATTGTTAAGACGCCAGTTTTTCCAAACTCAATCTACAAAATCAATACAATTTAATCAAAATCTCAACAGGCTGGTTTGTAGATTTCAACAAGCTGATTCTAAAATTTATATGGGAAAGCAAAAGGCCTAGAATAGCCAACACAATAATGAAGAAAAACAGAGTTGGAGGATTCACATTACCCAATTTCAAGACTTACTATAAAGCTACAGAAATCTAGAAATCTACCATCTGGTGGATGAATAGGCACAAAGATCAATGACACAGAATAGGGAACCAATAAATAAACCCACACAAATGTAGTCAACTGATATTTAGCAATATCAGTTGCTAAAGGATAATCTTTTCAACAAATTGGGTAATTTGTTGAACAAAATGACCCTATAAAGGGACTTACACATTTTTTACAAAAATTAAATTATAATGAACATAGACTTATAAATTCAGAAAAAATTTTAAAAAAAAATATATATATATATATATATATATATATATATATATGATATAAAACTTTGTTAACACCAAAAACATGATCCATGAAAGAAAAAATATATGTTGAACTTTAATAAATTAAAAACTCCTGCTTTCTGAAGAATATTGTCAAGAAAATGAAAAGATAAGCCATGAACTGGGAAAAAATATTTGCCAAACACATATCTGATAGAGGATTTGTATCCATAATATACAAAGATTTCTTGAAACTCAAGAATAAGAAAAACAACCCAATTTAAAAGCGGTAAAATATTTGAACAAACACTTCACTAAGAAGATATACAGATGGAAAATAAGGATATAAAAATATTTTCAACATAATTGTCTTTAGGAAAATGCATATTAAAACAAGACACAACTACACAGGCATTAGAATGGCTAAAATCCAAATAAGACTGACAATAGCAATTGCTAGCAAAGATGCTAGGTAATGGAAATTCATTCATTGCTGGTGGGAGTACAGACTGGTAACCTGGAAGACAATCTGATGGTTTGTTACAAAGCAAAACGCTGTCTTACCATATCATTGAGCAATTGCTGAATTTGCTTGGAAAAAGCTGTCCACACAAAAAACAATTCAGTTTATAAACAATCACCGAAAACTGGAACCAAACTTCCTTCAGCAGATAAATGGTTAAAATAACTGTGACACATTCACACAATGGAAAACTACTCAGCAATAAAACGAATGAGCTATCAAACCATACAAACATGCATATAAATCTTAGGTGCTTACTGAAAAGTAAAAGAAATCGGTCTGAAAAGGCTCTTTCCTGCATGATTCTATTTAGTTGGCCTTCTGAAAAAGAAAAATATAGAGATGACAAACTGGTCTGTTGTTGTCAAAAGTTTGGGAATGGGTGGTAGGCTGGGCGGTGGTGGTGGATGGCTTGGGGATGAAACTATTCCACCTCAGATCATCAGGCATTAGTTAGATTCTCATAAGGAGCACGCATCCTAGATCCCTCGCATGCACAGTTCACAATAGGCTTCCCGTTTCTTTGAGAATCTAATGCCACTGTAGATCTGACGGGAGGCGGAGATCAGGTGGTAGTGCCACCCCAGGGGTGTCTAACAGACCACGGACAGGTGCAGGTTCTCCACCAGGGGTTTGGGGACCCCGATATGGGAATTCTTTGTATTATTTTCATATTTTTTTCTGAAAATTTAAAACAATTCTAAAAATTTTAGAAGTTTATTAAAGATCTATATTTGAAAGGCAAAATTATGTGTGTGTTGTGTGTATATTTATATTTTGGACCCAAGATTAGAAAATAACTTAAAAAAAAAAACTTCCAAAGCACAACCATAGGGGGAAAAAAGAGATTAATTTTATTAAACCAATATTTAGGCTTTCTGTCAATGAAGGCAATTTTGGTCAAAGTTAGATACAGAAGACAAAATAAGAGAAGGTATTTTGTAAGGCATAACATTTACAAAGGGAAATACATAATAATAAGGATTTCTTACAAATCAACCAGAAAGAGATAGCAGCTATAAAATAAGAGCTAGTAAAGACCATGACCAGGCAATTTCCAAAAAAAGAAAACCCCCTAATCCAACACCCACATAAAAAAGGTTCAAAACCATGAATAATCAAATAAACACAAATTTAAATTATAACATGTTATTTCCTAAAGAAAAGACTAACAAACTAGAAAGCTGGATGATACAAACATTGGTGCTCATGGAACTAGGGTACATTCAGTGGAGACTGCTGATATATTTTAGTCAAATATAGAAGATGAATATCCTGTAAGTCTGTATTTTTGCTTCATAGTGTGTATCCCAAAGAAATCACCCACATGCCCATACATCCTTAGACAAATAGTTATATGTTTTTCTTTTTGAAGATGTTCCTGTAGCACCATTTGCATGGTAGAAAGTTGGAGATAACTTAGGTCTGCATCGTAGGAGACTGACACCATTGGGAGAATTAAAATGTGTTGAAAGAATGCGAGTAAAACAATGTGGATAGAGCTTAAAAACAGAGTGCTTGATGAAAAACAAGCAAAGAAACAACAACAACAACAAAAAAACCAAAAACAGAATGAGGTACCCAACTCTGTGTTCTTTACTTGATTTAAAAATACCTAGCAAGCAATACCCATTTAGCATGAACACATACAAACTAAACACACCAATAAAAACAAGAGATGTGTCCTGTATGCATCAATAATGATAAGGAACCATTAATTAAGAAAGGTAATAGCTCAAAATAGTGAAACTTAATGAGCAACAGGGACATATGAGTAGAAGTCATTATTTTAGAGGGAAAAACTAGTCCATACTCAGTTAAGCAAAGCATAAACTGAGTATATGGTTAATATAGTTTTATTTTAAAATTTCAGTAGAAATTTTAAGAATGTCAGTGAAACTTAATACTATCTGGACTTTTGAAATATTCTTATCAATCATCCTTATCAATATGAAATATGCTAATTAGCTTACAAGAGTTTGATTAGGGCTATAAAAGGAGCTTATATTTCATCCCTGTCTTTGTAAGTTATATATAGAAACAAAAAAAGTCTTGGGCTTATGAAGAGAATGCAAGTTGCAGATAAATGAAAAAAAAAAGATTAAGACAAAGGGATTTTAAGGATGTAGATGTCTAATAGCCTAATTATACAGTGACCTAACCAAGCACAGGATTTGATGTGAATATAAAAGCCACTAATGTGATGAGCCATCCTCACAAAGACAAAGACACAGCAAATTAATTAGGTGAGTACTTTCTTCTGGTGTTTTCTTAACAATATTTTTCAAAAATATCATTAAGCTTCCAGTTTTAAGAATGATTTCTCATTGTAAGTCATCTTTCTGGTAATTATTGTTGTTTTGTAAATGACCACTTGCATAGACAAACTGTTATTTATGTTAGACCAGCAACCAAGAAGTTTGATGTAATATAATTTATTAGCTACTTTTTCAGTAGATGTTTGCTAAATAACAAACTACTTCTAATAATTGCTACCCTTTTCCCAACAAAATAAATATAACTTATTATCTATCCAGCTAGGGGTATCAAGATATACAAGACCTTTGATGATCTATCCAGTCCTTGCCTACTTCTAGTCTAGCGTTTCTCAACCTTGACACAATGGATATTTTGGGCTACATAATACTTTGTTGTAGGGGACAGTTCCATACATTATAGGATTTTAGTAGCATCCCTGGCCTTTACTCACTAGAAGCCAGTGGCAAACCCTCCACCTCTGGTTGTGACCAAAAAAGTCTCTAGGCCTTGCCAAATGTCTCCTGGGAGGCCATATCACACCTAATTGAGAATCACTGCTTTTAGATTCGTATTTCACAATTACTCTTGTTTTACTGCTGCCTTAAAAATGATCACAATTTAGCACCTTAAACCAACACTAAATTGTAATCTCAGAATCTATAGGTCAGGAGTTCAAAATGGCAAGGCTAGTGTTTCTGCTCCTGGTTTCACAAGGATGAAAACAAGGTCTTGGCTAGTTGGCTCTTATCAGAGGGTCTGAAAGGAATCAGTTTCCAAGCTCATTGAAATTGTTGGCTGACTCCAGTTCCTTACATCTGTAGAAATGAGGTCCTCATTTTCTTGCTGGCCTTCAGCTGGGGGTCAGTTGTAGCTTCTAGAAGGCATCTACACGGCTTATTTCTGCCTCCCTTTCATTTTCAAAGCTATTTACAGTGGGTCAATTCCTTCTCATGCTTCAAATCATTCTAACTTCTGCTTCATTCTCCTCTCTTGGCTGCAGCTTTCTTACTCCAGCTGGCGAAATTTCCCTGCTTTTAATGGTTCAGACAATTAGATTTGGCCCACCCAGATAACCCAGGACACTTTCTTTATTTTCAGAAATGTAATTACCTCTGCAAAGTCTCTTTGAGTAGCACCTAAATGCGTGCCTGATTGAATAATCAAGGTATACAATTTTGGGAGGACATCTTAAGAATACAGCCCATCCGAACTCCCCAACTTAAATACTAAAAGCCAACTGAATGATCTACAGTGATATGAACATGTTTTCTCAAAGCTTCTGAGTTGTCATACCTTCTGGTCCAAGGCCCTATCTTTGCTTGACTCATCTTTAAATGTTCTGCTAAGATAAAGGCTTCAGGGAGCCTCTTCTGACCGTAACATTAGGTGATGATCCTATGCACATCCAGAGATTTCTGTTCTTATCTGAATTATAGCACTTGACTCATTACATTGAACTTATCTACTTAACTAGAACATGGTGGAAATTCAATAAATGGTTGTTGAGTTAATAAAAAGAGACTATCCACATGAATTTTTGCCAGAAATGCAGAGCATTTAAAGGATAAATTGAATATTTAAACATTTCTATGCATTTTAAAGAGTATTTCAGTACTTTTACCTATTAACAAGTATCATGTTTTATTTACTTTAATCTAAAACTATTATTAATATGCATTTTACCCCCATATATGAAACATGAAGAATCTAAATCTATTTTGAATCTATCTAGGCCTCAAGATTTAGGCCATTAGAATTGGACAATCTAGCCTTTCACACCTTCTATTGACAACTATAGATCTTGTCTTTATTTTTCTGGGTGCCTTTTAACCATAAAGGTTATTTAATTGAAACAAGACTCTTTTTTTTTTTTTTTTTTTTTTTGAGACGGAGTCTCGCTCTGTCGCCCAGGCTGGAGTGCAGTGGCGCGATCTGGGCTCACTGCAAGCTCCGCCTCCCGGGTTCACGCCATTCTCCTGCCTCAGCCTCTCCGAGTAGCTGGGACTACAGGCGCCCGCCATCACGCCCGGCTAATTTTTTTTTGTATTTTTAGTAGAGACGGGGTTTCACTGTGGTCTCGATCTCCTGACCTCGTGATCCGCCCGCCTCGGCCTCCCAAAGTGCTGGGATTACAAGCGTGAGCCACCGCGCCCGGCCGAAACAAGACTCTTCTCTATCTGCTTCACTTTGGTGCAACCTGAAACTGCAACTGAAAGGCAATATTGTTTTAGTAGTGTATTCCAACTCTGCTGATTGTTTTGTTTGTATTTTAAAACCGCAATAGTGGAACAGGTTGAAGCATGAATTTCTGCAGAAGACTTGTCCTCAAAGGACCAATTTTAAAAATTATTTTGAATACTTATTATAAATAATTTTAATATGTAGAACAATTAATAATTAACAAATTGTTTTCTCTTTCTGTGTTTTCCTTTCTTCCCTCTTGTTATTCCTTTTCTTTCCCTTCCTAAAAAACGAAGTCCAAAAGCCATTAGGTAGGGCTGAAGGGTGAAGAGTTGGGGGCTGATCAGTATAGGGCATCTAGATGAAGTAGGGTAAGGTGGCGACCCTACAGGGTGCAAATCACAGTGACATCTCAGAGCCCAATCAGCGTGGGGAGGATATCCATACAACACACTAGCCTAGCACAAGGTGTTGGTGCCATCTTTGCTACTATAAATACACAAATCAGGTTTAAAATAATTGCAGTGAAATAAATAAATCATACAAAAGCAACTCACAAGTTTAGTAATCAGTGAGTAAAACAGTTTCATTTGCCTGATAATTGAGAAAGATGTGTAGATGTATCCAAGCCTTGAGTGCTCCCAGAACAAAGTCCCTAAATTGTTTCCTAACTCTACATGGTGACTACTTGCCCGAGAAAACACTTAGCCCAAGGCAGGTCTGAAAGAACTGCCTACATTGGCATTACTCTGGAGAGGACTCTAAGTATCAATCAACTTACCTTACATGAAAAAAATTATGCCAACTGTTCCACCAAGACATTCAAAATTTCCTCTCCTTCAAGGTTTAATATGTCATCTGATTATTCCAAAAGTATATTATGCCATAAAACAGAAATAAGGGAGCCAGTGTGCCTATTCTAGGTAATTCAACAATACATAATTCATACGTCTTCAGATCTACCTAATCTCCTAAAATTTTCTGACCTTATCTCAGAATTTAAATCATTTAAAGAAAGCGTTCATGACAATATCTCAGAATCACTCAGAAGACCTGTAATGTCCTTTTCTGAGTTTCACCTAGAAAACAAGAATGTCTCTTGAAGAATTAAAAACATGTGTTTCTCAAAATAGCCAAGCAGCGTTAATGACATAGAAGACTCTCAACAAGTGGCTGTTACATTAATTGAAGTAAACTGAATTGAAGCTTTTAAAAACATTTTATTATGAAAGTACAGCTATTTAGCTTATAAGAGGAAAGAATCATCTTGTGTATCTTATAAAATGGACACTATTGTTATTTGTACCTCAAACTTAATCTTGGGAAAGCATAACCAGTTGTAGAAACTTATTCCTCTTCTGCTATATTGTATTATATAATACAAGTTTCCAAAGGTGAAAAGTGGCTTCTTCTCTTATTTATATATTAATATTATTAGATTGACACTGACATGAATGATACTCTCAAAAATCATACCGTATAAACCAGAGTTTTGCCTCATTTGAAAGCCAGATTGTCTTGGTAAAATAACAATATGCACATAATAAATGGTTTATGCATCTGAAGAAAATAAAAACTTAGATATTTTAATATCTTAGTTGAGTTTATAAATGTGGCAGTTTTTACTGTACATTATCAGTCAATAGGAACAACAGCAGATTCTGGAAGTGAATTCTACAGAGTAGTATGACAATTACTGTTATATATCTCAGCAATCTTCTAATAAATAATATGAGTCTTGTTTGCATTTATCAGAGTAATCCTTAAGCAAATATCCATGTGAGAAAGCAAGCTTGCATATTTATAAGAGTTAATTTACATATAACTACACATAAAATATTCTGTTCCTTTGTAAAATACTTCTTTATAATTTCCATTAAAATCATCATGTAATTATACCAGAGATACAAACCTAACAAAAATTATGCCAAGCATTATTAGAGGGAGTGCTTTTCAACTGCAAGGGCATCTGTTCTGTGAGAATTTTCTGGTTTCAATTTCTGTTACATCCAAAAAAAATGAGATAAATAAGGACTTTGTCCCTTACAAAGGATTATGTCCAAAAGGTCATCCACAAAATTATTTTTTAAACTGGAATAAAAATGATTGTAACAAATTATTAACATGTATATTATAAACAATAAACAGGGCTATAAAGAAAGATGGAGTTTCTATTTCAGCCTTGGAGTATAAAAAACTGTTATTAGAAATACATAGCATCACTGGTGCTTCGACAACTACGCAGTCGTTCATTTAGCAAGCCTTCTTACTGTGTTTCAAAACCTGTGTTAGGCACGGGGGAGATGGAGATGAATGCCTGAATTCTGTAGAGCCTATCCCATGTAAATTGCGTGGACAAAACCAAAAAGTAAATAAATATTTGTTTCACAATACAGGGTACTGAGCCCAGTGACTTTGTCAAGGAAAGACTGAGTCTTCAAGGATTAATGAGAAGAGTCTAAAAAATAATAGAGAAGTATATTTTAAGCAGAGGGAAAAATGTGTTAGAAAGTTGCTATAGAGAATAGAATATTATCAGAGAAATATATCAGTTGAAGATGTTGGGAAAATAGAGCCCACAAAAAAATATATATCTGAGAGAAGCAGATATAGACGCTATTCTAAGGAGACTGGCATTTGTTTTGAAGGGTCTGGGACAGTACTAATGTGTTTTAATTGGATGAGTGTTATATTAATATTTATATTTCAGAGAATTATTCTGCAGAGCTGTGATTCTCAAAGTGTGGTCACTGCATCATCAGCATCAGCATCAATTGGAAACTTGTCAGGAGAGAATTCTCAGGTGCCACAGACCTATTGTATTAGTCACGGCTGTTCAGAGGCACAGAACCAATAGGATATATGTACATATGAGAGGGAGTTTATTAGGGAGAACTGGCTCACACAATTACAAGGTGAAGTCCCATGATAGGCTGTCTGCAAGCTGGGGAAGAGAGAAGCTGATAGTGGCCCAGTCCAACTCTGAAGGTCTCAAAACCATGGAAGCAGACAGTGCAGCCTTCTGTCTGTGGCGGAGGGTCCCTAGAGCTACTAGGAGGCTGCTGGTGCAAGTCCCAGAGTCCAAAGACCAAAGAACCTGGAGTGTGATTGATGTCCAAGGCCGGAAGAAGTGGAAGGAAGCATACAGCATGGGGAAAAAAAGGAAGTCAGAAGACTCAGCAAGCAAAGTTATCCCACCTTCTTCTGCCTGCTTTGTTCTAGCCACAGTAGCAGTTGATTGGATGGTGCCCACCCACATTGAGGGTGGGTCTCCCTCTTTCAGTCCACTGACTTGAATGCCAATCTCCTCTGGCAACACCCTCATAGAAGCACCGAGAAACAATACTCTACCAGGCATTTAGGCATCCTTCAATCAAGTTGACACCTAATATTAACCATCCCACTCACCTTTGACACAGCAATCCATGTTTTAGCAAGTCCTTCATGTGATCTCATTCACTCTCTAGTCTGAGAACTGCTAGTGTAGAGAATGGAATGGTGTGGGCTCTTTCAGCAGGAATATTTTCAGCTACCGGAAATTAAAAACATGATCAATAATAGCTTAAACAAGAAAGGGGTTTGTTTGCATTTAACAAGCAGCATTCCCAAGAACGGCAGTCCAGAGATGGCATGGTGGCCAGACAATGCCACTAAGAACATAGCCTCCTTCTACTAAAACCTTCCTACTTCATTGTTATCAGAAGGGGTTGTTCTCAGAGTTATGCAATGGGTTCCAATTCTGGGATCTATGACTGCCATGTTCACAGAAAAGGAAGCTGGGAAAGGGTTTTGTCTCCTGTGGCTTTGCTTTTATTTTATGACAATGAAACAAAAGTGGAAGCCTCTTAATGCACTTCTGCCCACATCTGAGTGGTAAAAACCATACCTAGTGCCTCTCTAGCTACAAAGTTGCAAGTTTGGTAAAAGGAAAATGGCTATTCAGTTAGTAAGCTCTCAATTTTCTCAATTAGTGGGTACACACTTTTTTCTAAGCTAAATACCTCTATGAAGTATATGTATTTTAAGTTGTCTTTTTTAATAGTGCATCCAGAATTGGTTCCTTCCAGTGGATTCTTGGTCACGCTGACTTCAAGAATGAAGCCGTGGACCTTCGCCGTAAGTGTAACAGCTCTTAAAGATGGTGTGTCCAGAGTTTCTTCTTTCAGATGTGTCCGGAGTTTCTTCCTTTTGGTGGGTTCATGGTGTCGGTGACTTCAGGAGTGAAGCCGCAGACCTTCGCAGTGAGTGTTACAGCTCCTAAAGGTGGCGCATCCAGAGTTATTTGTTTCTCCTGGTGGGTTCGTGGTCTCGCTGACTTCAGCAATGAAGCTACAGACCCTTGTGGTGAGTGTTACAGCTCATAAAGGTAGTGTGGACCCAAAGAGTGAGCAGCAGCAAGATTTATTGTGAAGAGCAAAAGAACAAAGCTTCCACAGCAGGTTGCCGCTGCTGGCTCAGGTGGCCAGCTTTTATTGCCTCATTTGGCTCTGCCCACGTCCTGCTGATTGGTCCATTTTACAGAGTGCTGATTGGTCCATTTTATAGAGTGCTGATTGGTGCATTTACAATCCTTTATCTAGACACAGAGTGCTGATTGGTGTGTTTTTACAGAGTGCTGATTGGTGCATTTACAATCCTTTAGCTAGACACAGAGTGCTGATTGGTGCATTTTTACAGAATGCTGATTGGTGCATTTACAATCCTTTAGCTAGACACAGAGTGCTGATTGGTGCGTTTTTACAGAGTGCTGATTGGTGTGTTTACAATCCTTTAGCTACACAAAAAAGTTCTCCAAGTCCCCACTCAACCCAGGAAGTCCAGCTCGCTTCACCTCTCAAGAGGAGAGAACCAAAACTTGAATAGTGAAGCCCTATTCTCCTTGCCAGATCCTTAGTAATTCTTAACTATTAGCTACCTAATAATGCCAGGATTCTCCTGTCAGATTCCTATGAGGGGATATTAGAGATCTCCTGAATATGTCTATGATGATTCATAAAAACACTGTAGACTGTGTGGATTAATTCTCAAAAACCTGAGATGACAACCTAGAATTACTATCAGCATCCCAGCAACTATCTCTGGGGTGATTCATGGAGAAGCACCTAATGTAAAAATTCTCCCTTTGTATCACTTTGTTTCTCACTGAAATCTGGCAATTTCTTCTAATCAAAACGAGATGTCCTGATTTTGTCCTGAGAGTTGGCAACTGCATGCAACAATGAACACACATTTGAATTAATAATCTTTCTTCATATGCTTCTCTACAGCCTTTTCTGTGATCTGAGGTATTGGTTTCAAGTATGAAACAAGTACAATTATCTTCATGTATTAGCTAGCAAAGCTCTTGTGATGAAAATGAAAATCATTCACTCCTAGAATCTGACATTTGTAAACTGCTAAACAATTTGCATATTGGTAGAAAGTAAGAATCCCAGCTCTTTTTTCTCCCAAATTCCCTATAATGCTTAATATGAGCATTAAGAATTTAAGTTACCTAACAATCGTTGAGAGATCCTAGAAATAAAACCCCAAAGTCCTATGGGTTCATGTTGAACTCTATCACTGGCTATGATGATGAGTGGGCCTGAGTTAGTAATTAAGAACAGAGAAATAGGAGACTGTGAGTAAACACCATTTAATCAAGAAAACAAGCAGCATCATTCAGTCTCCACTGAACAAATGCAAATACCTTAAGAAATATGTTGTCCTGGATAAAATTCAAAAACATTTGGGAGACTAAAACCTTACATGTTATAATTACACACATACACTGACAGGAGGGATGAACATAAACAACAGCACTAACCATTGCTCTTAATTGAAATTAAAGACAATTTTAAAACTTCATATCACTGAGCAAAAGGCAAGAGTATCAACTTTAATTTCAAAATCATTATCAATAGTGTATAACACATTGTCAAACAAACGCACTTCTCTGGCTGTGCAGTCTGCTCCTATTGGCATTTGGCAGTCTGAACACACAGTCATGCTATCTAACGCTCATATTTCCAAACATAACAAAAGGAGAAAAAATGCTGCAGATTATTACAAAATATTAGCAAGCATGGTTATCTGTGGATCCATTTAAGTGTATTTGGACAAGGGACAAACTCTAAGCCTACTTTCTTCTTTTAATCATATTTTTTATGATTATATGTATATCCAATGAGATGTACTTTGATAAGATAATTATAATTTATGGAAAGATGAAGAGTTTTTGAAAGAATATATTTACAGACATACCTCATTTTATTGTGCTTCACTTTATTGTGCTTTGCACATATTGTGATTTTTACAAATTGAAGGCTGTGGCATCCCTGTGTCGAGCAAGTCCATCAGTACTGTGATTCCAACAGCATGTGCTGTCTTCATGTCTCTGTGTCACATTCTAATAATTCTTGCAATATTTTAAACTTTATTACTATTAATATATCTTTTATGTGATCTGTGATCAGTGATCTTTAATGTTACTATTGTAATTGTTTGGGGGCACTACATACTACATCCACATGAGACTGTCAATGTACTCTACAAATGTTGCTCATTTTCTGAATGATCCATGGACCCACAATTCCCTGTTTATCTCTCTCTCTCTCTCTCTCTCGTTCTCTCTCTCTATGTTCCTTCCTATTTCCTGAGAAACAATAATATTGAAATTAGGTCAATTAATAACCTTATAGTTATTAAGTATGGTTATTAATAACTGTAAGGTTATTATTAAGTGTGGAAGTGTGGCATCTAAGTGTCTAAGTGTGGAAGTGAAAAAGAGTGATGTGACTCTCTAAATCAAAAGCTAGAGATGATTAAGCTTAGTGAGGGAGACATGTCAAAAAGCTGAGAAAGGCCAAAAGCTAGGCCTCTTGGATAAAACAGCCAAGATGTGAATGCAAAGGGAACACTCTTTAAGGAAATGAAAAGTGCTACTCCAGTGAACAAATGAATGATAAGAAAAGGAAATACCTTATTGCTGACATAGAGAAAGTTTTAGTGATCAAGGTTGACGATCAAACTGGCTACAACATTCCCTTAAGCCAAAGCCTATTCCAGAAAAAGACTCTAACTTACTTCAATTCTGTGAAGGCTGAGAGAGGTGAGGAAGTTGCAGAAGAAAAGTTGGAAGCTAGCCAAGGTTGCTTTATGAGGTATAGGGAAAGAAGCCATCTCCATAACATAAAAGTATAGTGTAAAGCAACAAATTCTGATGTAGAAGCTTCAGCAAGTTATCCAGAAGATCTAGGTAAGATCACTAATGAAACTTGCTCTACTAAACAACAGATTTTCAATGAAGACACAACAGTCTCCTACTGGAAGAAGATGCCGTCTAGGACATTCATAACTAGAGAGGAAAAGTTGCCTGGTTTCAAAGCTTCAAAGGACAGGCTGACTCTCTTCTTAGGGGGTAATGCAGCTGGTCACTTTACATTGAAGCCAAAGCTCATTTCCCATTCTAAATATCCTAGGGCCCTTAAGAATTATGCTAAATATACTCTGCCTCTGCTATATAAATGGAAAAATGAGTCTGGATGACAGCATATGTGTTTGAGGCATGGCTTACTTAATAGTTTAAGTTCTATTCCTCAGAAAAAAAAGATTCTTTCCAAAATATAATTGATTATTAACAATGGACTGGGTTTTCCAAAAGTTCTGATAAAGATATACAAGGATATTAATGTTATTTGTATGCCTGCTAACGTAACAGCAATTTTTGACATGTCTTCCTCACTAAGCTTAATCATCTCTAGCTTTTGATTTAGAGAGTCACATTACTCACATACTCTCTATGGCAGCTGTAGTCTTATAATATGCATGTCTTAAATAATAAGATTTGAAAGTTGAAACAACTCCTTGGTTCATGGGCTGCCATAGACAGTAATTCCTCTGATGAAGTTTAGCAAATTAAATGGGAAATCTTCTAGAAAAGAATTCACCATTCTAGATGCCATTAACAACGCTTGTGATTCATGGGAAGAGGTCAAAATATCAACACGAACAGGAGTTTGGAAGAAGTTGATTTCAACCCTCATGGATGACTTTGAGGGACTCAAGGCTTAAGTGGAGGAAGTAACTGCAGATGTTATAGAAATGGCAAGAGGACTAGAATTAAAAGTGGAGCCTAAAGATATGACTGAATTGCTGCAATCTCATGATAACTTTCAAAGGATTCAGAGTTGCTTCTTATGGATTAGCAGAGAAAGTGGTTTCTTGAGATAGAATCTACTAGTGGTGAATATGCTGCGAACATTGTTGAAATGACAACAAAGGATTTAGAATATTACATAAACTGAGTTGATAAAATAGCAGCAGGGATTGAAAGGATTGACTCTAGTTTATAAAGAAGTTCTACTGTGAGTGAAATGTTATCTAACAGCATTACATACTGCAGAGAAATCTTTAGTGAAGGGTCAATCATTGCAGCAAACTTCGTTGTTGTCTTATTTTAACAAATTGGCAAGACTATCCCAACCTTCAGCAACCACAACCCTGATCAGTCAGCAGCTAGATCCACATTGAGGCAAGACCCCTCCACCAGCAAAGCAATTACAACTTGGTGAAGGCTCACGTGATTTTTAGAATTTTTTAGCAATAAGATGTTTTTAATTAAGGTGCATACTTTTTTAGGCATAACGGCATTGCATACCTAAAGAGCTATGGTATAGTATAAATATAACTTTTGAATGCACTGGGAAACCAAAATATTCATGACATGTTATTGTGATATTTACTTTATAGCTGTAGTCTAGAACTGGACTCGCAGTATATCTGAAGTATGCTTGTATGTGCAAATAAATTTGAGAAGAAAACAAAAGACAATGAAAGAAGAAAGCATTTTGGATTTTACCTAGTACGATTTGAGCCTTTCCTGTATATTAGAAATCATTTAAATTTGCTGATATTTGACCATTTTTGGCCTTCCCTGCTATTTTGTTGCTCCATCTGCTATTAGGTGCATTCAAATACACTAGTTTACTAACCGAAATATATATTATTATCCCTAGCTTTGTGGATGAGGAAACTGAACTTGGTTAAAGTCACAGAATTTTTACACAGAGATGTCAGGTTTAAATTACAGACTATTTCATCTAAAGCGCACCCTCCCTTATTTTTATTCTGGCAGACTTCTCCCAAAGAATCTAAACCTTTCCTGAACAATTCTCAGAAACAAAATGATGAGCTATTTACCTTTTCTATTAGCACACTCCTGGTTTTTATTCTTAAGAAGATAAAAATGAGCCTCTCATACATGGTCAGACACTAGTGATTATGTTACGTTTTCTCTACTAAGTTAGAAACAATAATAGATTTTCTCTCAGCATTCAGGTGAGACTAAAAAGGAAAAAAAAAGGTGTTTAAACATGAGGCAGGAAGCATCTCTTAGATGAATTCAAAAGTAAAAGAACTCATGTGTCCAAATTCTTAGTTAAGAAGAGAAAAAAAAAAACTAAAAATTCTGAAATGTTCCTCTGTGCATACTACTTTCTATGAGTTTCAGTTGAGAGTTACTATATGCTATTAAACACCATTTTAAGCAGCAGGTTATACTCCTTGGTATGACAGGGAGCACAGAAATAAAAGTAAGAAAGAAAAAAACCGTGAAACCATAAAACTCTGAGAGCATTATTTGTCTAGTGTTGTTTGTCTACTTACGGACATTAGTAAAAAGCAGTTTCAAAAATCTGTGCGCTGCCGATCTGGGAACTGAAAAGACATATGGATTTCCCTGGCCTGGGCCGTGCTTCATAGTGATTAGTAAAGTCCTGTTATGTGAACGTTTGAAATGATTCAATCTTGACATTAAACTAATTGACAAAAAAGAAGTTTCATTTGGCAGTATTACCACCCTTGTTGCTATTATTTAGCATTTGTGTGGCATGTTGTTCTAGCATATTTCTCCACAAAATCCTTATATAGTGAGAGCAGTTCTTTTTTTTCTTCATTTACAGATTAAGATTTAAATGATTTCCTTAAGTTAAAAAACTCAAGTATTTTATCAAATCAGGATTCGAATTTAGCATTTTCAGAAATCCAGCCATTTGTTCAGTTTCTTATTTTAATAACAAGCTAAAATGACTAGTTCATTCAACTTTACTCTTTTTAAATCTATACCTCTTGAAGTCTACATATCTGTTTTGCTAAATATGCCATGCTTTTTATCATTCCAAGTCTTTCTTTTAGTGCTTTGTGACTTACGTATAAGGGAAAGACTAAATGAGTAGTATTTCCCAAATATTAACCAAACTACCCCTTATGGTTGAAGACCACCTGTTTCAGAATGGCATTTACAATACTTGCTTCCATATAGCCCCAGATTCAGATGATCTCTAACAAGCCAGTATTATATTTCATCTCTGTTAAAAAAAAAAAAAAAGTGCAAACCTTCTCCCACTTCACCATTTTCTCAACATTTTTTCTTGTGAAAACTCTGAGAGGCTTCTTGTCTCATAATTGCCTTCATTTTTTCTGATACATAAACTGCACCTCAATATTTCCATTCTGTTAAGGGGAAATCTTCGTGTTATTTTTTGACTGAAATTTCAAAAGCTGATTAGATTATAATTAGCTTGCTATATGCTCCATTTCTTGGTTTCTATTTTGGTTTGGAAAATAAGATGAACAATCTAGACTGGACAGTCAGGTTCCTGTTCTGAAGCTAATGTATAAGACTTGCCCCATAGGGTAGAGGCAGAAATGTGAAGAAATCTCCAAAGAGCAAGTCATTTCCACTGTCTCAAAGCTTTATTCTGAGTATCTACTGCCAGAGAAAGAGCTTCAGTGACACTGAGGGATTTTGTCAGCTCTGGAGAGGCAATTTTGTTTGTTTGTTTTTTGTTTTTTGAGACGGAGTCTCACTCTGTTGCCCAGGCTGGAGTGCAGTGGCGCGATCTCGGCTCACTCCAAGCTCCGCCTCCCGGGTTCACGCCATTCTCCTGCCTCAGGCTCCGGAGTAGCTGGGACTACAGGTGCCCACCACCATGCCCGGCTAATTTTCTTGTATTTTTTTTTAGTAGAGACAGGGTTTCACCTTGTTGGCCAGGATGGTCTCGATCTCCTGACCTCGTGATCCACCTGCATCGGCCTCCCAACGTGCTGGGATTACAGGCTTGAGCCACCACGCCCGGCCGGCAATCTTTATTCCAACGAAAAGACTTTGAACTCTTGTCACTACCTCAACCATAAATTCATCATCTCATTAAAAGAAACATTACAAACACCAGAATTCCAATAAAACAGATTCCTTAGGAAACCTCTTTTTAACAGAGCAATGTGCCCTACAACACAGTATGAATATCAGAACAATTTGTACTTGGCAATCACATAAATAGTTTAGGGCATATAGCCCTAAAAGTAAATTGTGGATAGCTATTTGGGGGAACAGCACTAAAAGAGTGAACTCTGTCCATGAGATAATCTAGCAATCTTTCCGTTTCAGTGGTAGCTTATTATATGCCTCAATAGAGATTCCACAATTTCTAAACAATTACCAGTAGATGTTATTAAGAAAAAGTGTCTTCAATATGCCATCTCATGTGTACCAGAAGGAAAAGCTTATTTCTTAGCATCAAAAAGCCTCTTTAAAAAAAAAAACAACAACAACAACTATATTTTCCTTTCCAAAATAATGTGAGGAACGTATTCAAAATATGTAACAAGCTATGAAGAAATTAGTAAGTAAAATGACAATTCAACAACATATTTTATTATGGATTTCAATTTCTTGTTAACCTAAACTGAATTGAATGGTTTATAGAATCTCCCTAAAGTGGACATATTTGTTTAATTTTGCTTTAAAAATAAAAATGTAGCCCAACTAATGTGTGGAAAAAATGTTAAAAATTTAAATATGCTTCTTGGCCTCTTCCTCTAGAAGATAAGAAAAATATTTGAAACTCAGTAGTTTTAACGATTTCTGGTTAATAATCTTTGACCTGAAGACATGACATTATTTCTACTACTGAAGAGAAAATCACAGATGTAGAATTTATCAATTTACTGCATCTATCCGATTCACATTCTGATTTTGAAAATGAAACATTATATTATAGTGTCAAAATGAAAGAAAATAAAAAGGCAGCTTTAAGAGCATTTGGATAACTTAACTATAAGTCGCTACAGGCAAAGCTGCTAAGATTTTGTAATTTTTTTAAGTTGGTAGATTTTTTTTTTTGCACTTTACTATCTTTCCTAGTTTCACATAAGTACATAAGTGAGAAAAAAGAACTATCCATTACAGAGCCTCTCAAAAAATCATGTTTTGTTCATCTGCCAGACTTTTTCAGCAAATGTGTCTATGATGAATTTTACTCTCCCCCATCCCTCTCTTTTATTCCATCAGCATTTGAGAAAATACAGTTGCAGGATTGGACTTGAATAATTTTTTTTGTGGGGGGTGTTCACTGAGAAATCTGGAAGGCCAGATGAAACACACTTACTGCTATTGAAACTATGTAGGAAGAGAAAAATTCAGGAGAAGATGGCATTTATTAAGACCAAATAATAAATTACTTTCCATTATTTTTTCTCCTCATTCTTTGTAATGAATGATTTGTTTTCCAAATTTCTTTTATAGGATTTGTGTGCGTGTGTGTGTGTGTGTGTGTGCCTGTGTGTGTTGACATTTTTGATAGTCTTCTATGTAGATTTATGAAAATAATAATGTTTAAAACTAGATTTGTAAACCCAGGAATTGTGCTCTTGGACCACGATCTATGATTATGCATTACTTCATCTGGACTGTTCTTCACCAAGAACTTGCCTGCAAATCTCCTCTATTCTCTTCATGTACTAAAAGCCTCTGTTGTCTTCCCCTGTTGCTTCTATAGCCTGAAATCATGCCCACTAATCTTTCTGAGGTTATTTTAACTTTTAAGTCTTGTATTACTTTCCCTGCATTTCAATCCCTGGCTCTGCAACAGTCTAAACACTTTCTTCTCTCCCCACTCTTGGTTACTTTGTGGTGATCAAAGAAAACTGTATAAGATAATTCACAACATTTCAATAAATACCAACATTATCCGTCTTTTTAGTCACTTACTAAAACCTTTCCTTCCACTTTCAAATGAGCAGATAAAGTAGTCTCCAAATCTCTACTTGACATACTTACCACATTTTGACTACAAATCAAAATGACCAAGACAAACACATATATCCTGTCAAATAAAAGATACTACTAAATTCCTTCTCACATTTCATCTCTGATTGTACCTTCACCATCCACAAGTTCTCATCAGAGTCCTTTTAAATGTTGACCTCATCCACCACCTTCCAAGATAACTGAAACTCTAGCTCTCCCTTTACAGAAATCAGGGAGACTTGCAAACAATCATCTAAAATACAATGCAGAAAGAACAATGAGATGTCTCACCTGGAAACTTCGGAATTACTTCCCAACATCTCGTTCTTATTCAGTTTCCAAACCCAATCTGTAACCCAAAAATTATTGCTGAATTATTGTTTCAACAATAATTTTGTTGTTTAATTGTTGAAAATTAAACAACAATTTAATTGATCTCCTAAAGCATGTTCTTTTGATTTCCTGCCTGAAATACTGCAGCAAGTGCATGCCTCCAGCGTCTCCTTTGTTTTCATCGGACCCCCACATTACCACCACTTGTTTTTTTATAACCTATTCAGTTCTTTTTTTATGAATTTTAATTTTCTAAAACGAGGGTCTACAAATTTTGACTGTGTACTCCATTATTTAAAAAAAAGTAGAATAGGCAATGTAAACACATGTGGAGATATTTATAAGTTGCGTATGTTGATGCAAATAGTCAATCTCTGTATTTATTTATTTATTGAAGAGATTTATTCTGAGCCAAATATGAGTGACCAATGGCCCATTATACAACGCCAGGAGATCCTGAGAACATGTGCCACGGTGGTCAGGCTACAGCTTGGTTTTATATATATATATATAAAATATATTTTTATATATTATATATATATTAGTGAGACATAAGACATCAATCAATACACATAAAATGTACATTGGTTACGTCTGGAAAGGCGAGACAAGTCGAAGGTGGGGAGAGGAGTGGAAGAGGGGCCTTTCAGGTCATAGGTCATAGGTTTTCTGATTGGCAATTGGTTAAAAGGGTTATTATCTAAGACCTGTAATCATTAGAATAGAATATCTGTGTTAAAGGTTTTGTCACGCACATGAAGCCTCCAGGTAGCAGGCTTCAGAGCTCTTTCAGGCCTACATGATGCCAGACTTTGGTTAATTCTCTCCTAGATCAGAGAAAAAACCTGGAAAGGAATGGGTATTCTCTGTATAATCCAGGTTTTTCTCACAAGAGAAAGCTTTGCAGGGCCATTTCAAAATATGCCAAATAAGTATATTTTTAGGTAAAATACTTCAAATTTATTAAGGGTTTGCTATCTGCCATGTGATGCTACACTAGAGTCAGGCTGGAATTTGGTGTTTTATTGTCTTTTTAAAAATTTTATTATTATTATACTTTAAGTTTTAGGGTACATGTTATCGCTACAAAAAAAATGTTTCAACAGTCTTAAGAGGTCTGTTTTAATGTGAATGCTGGTCAGCTGTGCCTGAATTCCAAAGGAAGGAGGATATAATGGGGCATGTCCAATATTGACTCCCCACCATGGCTTGAACTATATTTTTAGGTTGATTTTGAAGTGCCCTTGGCCAAGAGGAAGCATCCATGCAGTTGGCTGGGGGTCTTAGAATTTTATTTATTGTTTACACATACATGCTGTATTAGTCAGGGTTCTCTAGAGGGAAAGAACTAATCATATATATATATGTATATATATGTATATATATGTGTATATGTATATATATGTATATATATGTATATATATGTGTATATGTATATATATGTGTGTATATATATATATACACACACACATACATACACACACACACAGGGGAGTTTATTAAGTACTATCTCACACAATCACAAGGTCCCACAATAGGCCATCTGCAGGCTGAGGAGGAAGGAGAACCAGTCTGAGCTCCAAAACTGAAGAACCTGGAGTCTGATGTTTGAGGGCAGGAAGCATCCAGCATAGGAGAAAGATGTAGGATGGGAGGCTAGTCCAGTCTCTTTTTTCACATTTTTCTGCCTGTTTATATTCTAGCTGTGGTGGCAGCTGATTAGATTGTGCCCACCCAGGTTAAGGGTGGGTCTGCCTTTCCCAGCCTACTGACTCCAATGTTAATCTCCTTTGGCAACAACCTCACAGACACCCAGGATCAATACTTTGTATCCTTCAATCCAATTAAATTGACACTCAGTATTAACCATCACAAGTCGACCCCTTGTCAACTTGAACCCATATACATCTCCTGAGATCATACATAGTCTTCAAATAAATATAATAATAAGGTCACAATTACACCTAACATAATATAACCATGCTTTGTACAACTGGAATCACACCAATCCCCAACCCAAATACTATCACGTAAAGTGAACAATACTTAAATGCTGATGTGAAGTCAATAAATCTCATGTCACATGATAAAAGAGAAAAGAAATAAAATGAAGATATTTTCTTGGTACAAGTGTATACATGCACAAACATGTTTTCAACAAAAGGAAGAAATACTCATGGTAGTTACATTCCTCGTTTCTGCAGCTGGTCACGTGGTCATAGCTGTTATCAATGACTACCTTCTTCTACTACCCAGTCTGTATTTCCTTTATCTTCAGCAAGCACTTCAGCAGGTTGTGGTTTCTTTCCTGGTGGAGTGACCCAAACCTTCATTCCTGAAGGGGCTGGGTCTTTTATGTTCCTGCCTGGATTAGACTGTTGTAGTTTCCCATTGACCTTAATCACAGGGCATGGTAATACTAAGAGACACTCTAATGGATCTCTTGTATTCCATGCATACTCTTCCTTACCTCTGTGGTGGAATAGTAGACTGATTTCATCTTCATAGTCTAGGTCAGTCACCCCAGCCAACACTGTCTCTCCCTTCTTAGCCTGTTGACTTAAAGGTAGGAAGAGCCCAAAGTGTCCAGGTGGCAATCTTTAACTTTCAGTTTAATGGAATCATTTCTGTCTCTCCTGGTGGCAGCATTCCTCCCTCTGGAACTAAGACCTCTAGGCCAGCAGAACAGAATGTTGCAGGAACAGGAGGCAAAAATTTTGCTAGCGGATCACTAGGGGTGATGGTGAGTGGTGCCACTTCCACTTCTACCCCTTGATTCCTGGACCCATGAATCCTGGCTATCGGAGAAACAGTACCATATATTGGACTGTGATTCGGAGCATACACAGCTTTCTGGAGAACTTTGCTCCAGCCCCGCAAAATATTGTCACCTAGTTGGTGTTGTAATTGTGACTTCAAAAGGCCATTCCACCATTCTACCTATCCAGCTGCTTCCGGCTGATGGAGAACATGGTAAGTCCAGTGAATTCCATCAGCATGAGCCCACTGCCACACTTCTTTAGCCATAAAGTGAGTACCTTGGTCAGGAGAAACGCTGGATGGAGTACCATGATGGTGGAGAAGGCATTCTGTGAGTCCACGGATGGTAGTCTTGGCAGAAGCATTGTGTGCAGGATAGGCAAACCCATATCTGGAGTAAATATCTATTTTATGAGGACAAACCTCTGCCCTTTCCATGATGGATGAGGCGCAATGGAATCAACCTGCTACCAGGTAGTTGGCTGATCACCCTGAGGAATGGTGCCATAACACGGGCTCAGTGTTGGTCTCTGCTGCTGACAAATCGGGCACTCAGTAGTGGCAGTAGCCAGGTCAGCCCTGGTGAGTCACAGTTCACGTTTCTGAGCCCATGCATAACCTCCATCCCTGCCACCATGGTCACTTTGTTCATGGGCCTATTGTGCAATGACAGGGGTGACTGGGGAAAGAGGCTGAGTGGTGTCCGCAGGACGGCTCATCTGATTATTAAAATCCTCCTCTGCTGAGGTCACCCACTGACAAGCACTCACATGGGATATAAATATCTTCACAGTTTTTGACCACTCAGAGAGGTCCATCCACATATGTCTTCCCAAATTTCTTTGTCACCAATTTTCCAGTCATGCTTCTTCCAAGTCCCTGACCATCCAGCCAAACCATGGGCTAGCCTGTGAATCAGTATATACTCTCACATCTGGCCATTTCTCCTTCCATGCAAAGTGCACAACCAGGTGCACTGCTCGAAGTTCTGCCCACTGGGAAGATTTCCCGTCACTGCTGTCCTTCAGGGATGTCGTAGAAAGGGGCTGTAGTGCTGCAGCTGTCCACTTTTTGGTGGTGCCTGCGTATCGTGCAGAACCACCTGTAAACCAGGCCCTAGTGTTCCCTTCCTCTGTCAACTGATCATAGGGAACTCCCTATGAAGCCAACGGTGCAGGCTGGGGGAGAGAAGGCAGGGTGGCAGGAGTGGAGACACTGGGCATTTGAGCCACTTCCTCATGTAATTTACTTGTGTCTTCAGGACCTGCTTGAGCCTGATCACATATATACCACTTCCATCTGATGATGGAATGCTGCTGTGCACAACCCACTTTATGGCTAGATGGGTCAGAAAGCACCCAGTTCATGATAGGCAGACATGGTGACTTGATGCTTGATGACCCACAGTCAAACGTTCAGTTTCCACCAAAGCCCAGTTACAGGCCAAGAGCTGTCTCTCAAAAGGAGAGTAGTTATCTGCAGAAGATGACAGGGCCTTGCTCCAAAACCCTAGAAGCCTCCTCTGTGATTCACCTATGGGAGCCTACCAAAGGTTCCAAATAGCATGCCTATCTGCCACTGACACCTCAAGCACCATTGGATCTGCTGGGTTATGTGGCCCAAGTGGCAGAGCAGCTTGCACAGCAGCCTGGACCTGTTGCACAGCCTTCTCCTGTTCTGGACCCCACTCAAAACTGGCAGCCTTTAGGGTCACTTGATAAATGGGCTGGAGTAACACACCCCAATGAAGAATGTGTTGCCTCCAAAATCCAAATAAGCCCACTAGGTGTTGTGCCTCTTTCTTGGTTGTAGGAGGGGCCAAATGCAGCAATTTATCCTTCACCTTAGAAGGAATATCTCGACAGGCCCCACACCACTGCACCCCTAGAAATTTTACTGAGGTATGTGGTCTCTGAATTTTAATCAGATTTATTCCTATCCTCTGGCCTGCAAATGTCTCACCAGTAAGTCCAATGTGTTTGCTACTTCCTTCTCGCTGGATCCAATTAGCATAATGTCATCAATGTAATGAACCAATGTGATATCTTGTGGATGTGAAAAGTAAGTGATCAGGGTCTCTCCCAATAAGATTATGACACAGAGCTGGAGAGTTGATACACTGCTGAGGTAGGACAGTAAAGGTATATTGCTGGCCTTGCCAGCTGAAGGCAAATCCCCTCTGGTGGGCATTATGGACAGGCATGGAGAAAAAGGCATTTTCCAAGTCAATGACTGCATACCAGGTACAAGGATAGGTATTAATTTGCTCAAGTAATGAAACCACATCTGGTACAGCAGCTGCAGTTGGAGTCACCACTTGGTTAAGCTTACGATAATCCACTGTCATTCTTCAAGATACATCTATCTTTTGCACAGGTCAAATGGGACAGTTGAACAGGGATGTGATGGGAATCACCATCCCTGCATCTTTTAAGTCCTTGATGGTGGCACTAATCTCTGCAGTCCCTCCATGGATGCGATATTGTCTTTTATTTACTATTTTTCTAGATAGAGGTAGCTCTAATGGCTTCCATTTGGCCTTTTCCACGATAACAGCCCTCACCCTACGAGTCAGGGATCCAACGTGGGGGTTCTGCCAACCGGTAAGTATGTCTATGCCAATTATGCATTCTGACACTGGGGAAATGACCACAGGATGAGTCTGGGGACCCACTGTAAGTCAGACGTGAGCTAAAAATCCATTAATTACCTGACCTCCATAAGCCCCTGCTTTAACTGGAGGATCACAATGACATTTTGGGTCACCTGGAATCAATGTCAGCTCAGAGCCAGTATCTAGTAGTCCCCAAAATGTCTGATCATTTTCCTTTCCACAATGCACACTTACTCTGGTAAAAGACTGGAGGTCTTCTTGGGGAAGGATGGGAGAAAGATTCACTGCATAAATTGTTGGTAATGTAGTGGGGTCCTTCCTCAAGAGGACCCGGCCTTCCCTTCATTCAAGAGGTTCTGTTTCTGTAAACTGGCTCAAGACTGGAAATTGAGGGGCAGTGATTCTCTGTTTTCATAATTCAAATTAATCTTTTGTCCATTTGACCTGCAAGTTTTCTGCTTGTATAAATTAAGTAGGAATGCAGTAGGCTTCCTATCAATTTCACTTCTAGGAACACTATGATTAATTAGCCAATGCCAGAGCTTTACATGTGTCAGACTATTCTGATTGCTGCTTTGCGTCTGCTGTCTATTAAGGTAGCTACGCCCACCTTGCCTTTGATGGTTGAGTGCCACCACTTGGCCCCTGACACCTCGGGATCTAATTACTCCCATTGTATTTAAATTGTGTAATTGAGTGACCATGGTTCCCACTGTTAGATTTGACATACAAGAAGAGCAATTACAGGGCTCTTCAAAGATGCAGGAGCTGCCCTCAGAAATCTATTTCACAAGGCATTGGTCAAGGATATATCTTCTGGACGCTCCCAGCTAGGATTAGTAGGTCAAAGTAACTAATCCACTCCACCATCCCAATTTCCCTAAGCCTTTGGATCCCTTCCTCTATATTAAACTAAGGGAGATCAGACATTTACAGCTCACTCACAGTTGGCCATCTTTTAATCCATAATTCAGATAACCAAGCAAATAAACTATTAGAACCTTTTTGAACTCCCTGAGCTGCAACATTAAATGCACAGTTTCTACTTAGCAGGCCCAAATCAATAAATAAACCCTGATCCAGCTCTATGTTGAGGCTCAGTATCTGCTTCTGAAGCAAGTGGATAGAACCCCTGAGTTCATCATTTTCTTTCACCACTTTGTCCACTGAACTTAGGAGCAACCAACCAGCTTCGTTATATTCCTTCTTCTTCCACATATGGTCAAAGGTATTATGCATAGAATCACCAAACTCCTTGCCACTAACAAGCAATGAACCAGGAGCATCAAATACATTTATTTTGCATAACTCTCTAAACAGTTTATGCCAAGACTATCAGTGTTCTCCATACTATTAGAAGTAGATTCCTTAGCAGTTTTGGGTCTAACCATATTAAGTAGCTAACTCCAGAAACCCCAAAACCAAATAATGAAGTCCATCCTTATTATTTTGTTTCTCCAGAACCACTCCTGGCAACAAAATGTGTATTGGGGTTTTCTAGAGGGATAGAAGTAATGGAAAAAATATATATATGTATGGAATATATATATATGGAATATATTATATATGGAATATATATGGAATATATATAATATATATGGAATATATATATGGAATATATATGGAATATATATATGGAATATATATGGAATATATATATAGAAGAGCAAGGAGAACCAGTGTGAGTCCCAAAACCGAAGAACCTGTAGTCTGATGTTCAAGGGCAGGAAGCATCCAGCATGGGAGAAAAATGTAGGCTGGAAGGCTAGGCCAGTCTCTCTTTTCACATTTTTGTGCTGCTTATATTCTAGCTATGCTGGCAGCTGATTAGATGGTGCTCACCCAAATTAAGGGTGGGTCTGCCTTTCCCAGCCCACTGACTCAAATGTTAATCTCCTTTCGCACATCTAGGATCAATATTTTGTATCTTTCAATCCAATCAAGTTGACACTCATATTAACCATCACACATGCATTACAAATGTATACTTTGTATGCTACAAAATCTACCTTCAAAAAGAGTTTTTAAAATGAGATGAACTATAAAATTGTACTGTTTTATTTCTGAACCTTAATGTATTCTTTCATCACCTGTCAGGTTCAAATATCTCATTTTGGAGATGATTGGTCTACTCCAAGGGTTCTTATTCTTGGACTGTTGAAATTTTGGGTTGGAAAATTATTTTGGGAGTGGGGAGCATGCTGTCCTGTTTATCATAGGATGTTTAGCAGAATCCCTGGAAACTCACTTCCATGCCAGGGAACCCCATCCCTGACATACTTGCTTTCATACATTGCAGTGTCCCACAGGGACAAAATTGCCTCTAGTTGAGAACCACTAGTCTACAAAGAGGATAAAATAGAGAAAGATAAGTCCTATTTTTCACCCATGTACTGTCTCAACATACCTATCCTGCTTTGTTTCACATTATACACTACAGATATGCACCCCCCAGTGTACCTGCTTACACTTCTCAGTTTTCATTCCTGTTATTACCTCTATGAAGAGTACATTTCCATCCTTCTTTCTGTGAACAAGAGACAACGCAAATAACACAATTCTTCTGCACAAAATGTTATTTCCATTCCACTTGGGGTAAAAAAATGTGCTTATTATGTAGATAGTATATATAATAATAATAATAATAATAATAATAACACAATCTTTATTTCTAACCAGGCTGAGAACACTTTGAAGTTAACAGAACATGCATGGCTGTGTGCATTAGACAGTACCTGCTTTTCAGCTGATCAATGATGTTTTGCGTTGTTAATCCTTGCAAGTTACATCATCTCTCTCAATTGCATAGAGTTACATTTTTTCTTTTTTTTTTATTATACTTTAAGTTTTAGGGTACATGTGCACAACGTGCCGGTTACTTACATATGTATACATGTGCCATGTTGGTGTGCTGCACCCATTAACTCGTCATTTAGCATTAGGTATACCTCCAAATGCTATCTCTCCCCCCCGCCCACCCTACAACAGGCCCTGGTTTGTAATGTTCCCCTTCCTGTGTCCATGTGTTCTCATCGTTCAATTCCCACCTATGAGTGAGAACATGCAGTGTTTGGTTTTTTGTCCTTGCAATAGTTTGCTGAGAATGATGGTTTCCAGCTTCATCCATGTCCCTACAAAGGACATGAACTCATCATTTTTTATGGCTGCATAGTATTCCATGGTGTACATGTGCCACATTTTCTTAATCCAGTCTATCATTGCTGGACATTTGGCTTGGTTCCAAGTCTTTGCTATTGTGAATAGTGCCACAATAAACATACGTGTGCATGTGTCTTTGTAGCAGCATGATTTATAATCCTTTGGGTATATACCCAGTAATGGGATGACTGGGTCAAATGATATTTCTAGTTCTAGATCCCTGAGGAATCGCCACACCGACTTCCACAATGGTTGAACTAGTTTACAGCCCCACCAACAGTGTAAAAGTGTTCCTATTTCTCCACATCCTCTCCAGCACCTGTTGTTTCCTGACTTTTTAATGATCGCCATTCTAACTGGTGTGAGATGGTATCTCATTGTGGTTTTGATTTGCATTTCTCTGATGGACAGTGATGATGAGCATTTTTTCATGTGTCTTTTGGCTGCATAAATGTCTTCTTTTGAGAAGTGTCTGTTCATATCCTTTGCCCACTTGTTGATGGGGTTGCTTGTTTTTTTCTTCTAAATGTGTTGGAGTTCATTGTAGATTCTGGATATTAGCCCTTTGTCAGGTGAATAGATTGCAAAAATTTTCTCCCATTCTATAGGTTGCCTGTTCACTCTGATAGTTTCTTTTGCTGTGCAGAAGCTCTTTAGTTTAATTAGATCCCATTTGTCAATTTTGGCTTCTGTTGCCATTGCTTTTGGTGTTTTAGACAGGAAGTTCTTGCCCATGCCTATGTCCTGAATGGTATTGCCTAGGTTTTCTTCTAGGGTTTTTATGGTTTTAGGTCTAACATTTAAGTCTTTAATCCATCTGGAATTAATTTTTGTATAAGGTGTAAGGAAGGGATCCAGTTTCAGCTTTCTACATATGGCTAGCCAGTTTTCCCAGCACCATTGATTAAATAGGGAATCCTTTCCCCATTTCTTGTTTTTGTCAGGTTTGTCAAAGATCAGATGGTTGTAGATATGTGGCATTATTTCTGAGGGCTCTGTTCTGTTCCATTGATCTATGTCTCTGTTGTGGTACCAGTACCATGCTGTTTTGGTTACTGTAGCCTTGTAGTATAGTTTGAAGTCAGGTAGGGTGATGCCTCCAGCTTTGTTCTTTAGGCTTAGGATTTACTTGGCGATGCGGGCTCTTTTTTGGTTCCATATGAACTTTAAAGTAGTTTTTTCCAATTCTGTGAAGAAAGTCATTGGTAGCTTGATGGGGATGGCATTGAATCTATAAATTACCTTGGGCAGTATGGCCATTTTCACGATATTGATTATTCCTACCCATGAGCATGGAATGTTCTTCCATTTCTTTGTATCCTCTTTTATTTCATTGAGCAGTGGTTTGTAGTTCTCCTTGAAGAGGTCCTTCACATCCCTTGAAAGTTGGATTCCTAGGTATTTTATTCTCTTTGAAGCAATTGTGAATGGGAGTTCACTCATGATTCGGCTCTCTGTTTGTCTGTTATCGGTGTATAAGAATGCCTGTGATTTTTGCACATTGATTTTGTGTCCTGAGACTTTGCTGAAGTTGCTTAACAGCTTAAGGAGATTTTGGGCTGAGACGATGGGGTTTTCTAGATATACAATCATGTCGTCTGCAAAGAGGGACAATTTGACTTCCTCTTTTCCTAATTGAATACCCTTTATTTCCTTCTCCTGCCTGATTGCCCTGGCCAGAACTTCCAACACTATGTTGAATAGGAGTGGTGAGAGAGGGCATTCCTGTCTTGTGCCAGTTTTGAAAGGGAATGCTTTCAGTTTTTGCCCATTCAGTATGATATTGGCTGTGGGTCTGTCATAGATAGCTCTTTTTATTTTGAGATACGTCCCATCAATACCTAATTTATTGAGAGTTTTTAACATGAAGGTTGTTGAATTTTGTCAAAGGCCTTTTCTGCATTTATTGAGATAATCACATGGTTTTTGTCACTGGTTTTGTTTATATGCTGGATTACATTTATCGATTTGTGTATGTTGAACCAGCCTTGCATCCCAGAGATGAAGCCCACTTGATCATGGTGGACAAGCTTTTTGATGTGCTGCTGGATTCAGTTTGCCAGTATTTTATTGAGCATTTTTGCACTGATGTTCTTCAGGGATATTGGTCTAAAATTATATTTTTTTGTTGTGTCTCTGCCAGGCTTTGGTATCAGGATGATGCTGGCCTCATAAAATGAGTAGGAAGGATTCCTTCTTTTTCTATTGATTGGAATAGTTTCAGAAGGAATGATACCAGCTCCTCCTTGTACCTCTGATAGAATTCGGCTGTGAATCCATCTGGTCCTGGACTTTGTTTGATTGGTAAGCTATTAATTATTACCTCAATTTCAGAGTCTGTTATTGGTCTATTCAGAGATTCAACTTCTTCCTGGTTTAGTCTTGGGAGGGTGTATGTGTCGAGGAATTTATCCATTTCTTCTAGATTTTCTAGTTTGTTTGTGTAGAGGTGTTTACAGCATTCTCTGATTTAGTTTGTATTTCTGTGGGATTGGTGGTGATATCCCTTTTATCATTTTTTATTGCATCTATTTGATTCTTCTCTCTTTTCTTCTTTATTAGTCTTACTAGCGGTCTATCAATTTTGTTGATCTTTTCAAAAAACCAGCTCCTGGATTCACTGATTTATTGAAGGATTTTTTGTGTCTCTATTTCCTTCAGTTCTGTTCTGATCTTAGTTATTTCTTGCCTTCTGCTAGCTTTCGAATGTGTTTGCTCTTGCTATTCTCTCCATATACATACTTTGTTTTTTTCCTGTGCCAATATTCAACTTTGGAAATTAACCCCTTAATTTTACCTATGGAACCATTTTCTCTAGACAAACATGACAAGATGTTCTGTATCTGAATTATTTAGTTTAAATGAGTAAAGAATTGTCAGTCCTTCCCTTTATTTGGTGTGATACTGTCGCAGGATCCTTTGGGTGTCACTTTTCCAGCCAGAAACCTCTATGGCTGGTGGCGTCTTTGTCCAAGTTTTGCTCAGGCCTATTGGGCTTGTTCTGTTCAATCAGCCTGGCATGATGCACTCAGCTCCTGCTACCAGCCTGGATCCCACACCTGCCAAGTGTGAGCTAGGCACGAAGCAGTGAGGGGTGTGTGAGCAGGCAAGTGTGGGGTCCAGCCACTGTGCACAGCCAGGCATGTCAACTGTGATGGACAGGCAGCTCCAGGTGCTGGCACAGGTGCCAACTCCATGCAAGGCTGCAGCTGTACCAGATGTACTGCAAGTAACTTCTGCTGTGGGCACCAACATCTGGACAAGGGGAATGCAGTGGTACTCGAAAGCTTGGAGATCCCAGAAACTGCAGAGCCTCAAAGAGGTTGTTACAGCATGTCACAGTCCTGGCTTAGAGAGCCCTGAGGTCTGGGTTCCCAGACAGGCTGCAGGTCTTCTCTCCTTCTCGTCAACCACAATGTGGTGAATGGATGGTTGTGTTTCAGTCCTGTTTGTGTTACAGCTGTTTTAGTCTTGCCATTTAGTGGGTACTGAGTTCTTGTCCCATGTCCAGGAAGAATGAGGTATGCAGACAACTGGAGGGTGAGCAAAGTGGAGAGTAGCTTCATTGAGCAACAGCACAGCTTCTACGAGACCAGAAGTGGTTAGATGCTTCCTGCGGGCAGGTCATCCCAGCTAGTGTCCTGCTCTCGGCAGAGAGAAGACCTGCAGTGGGCAGCTCCTTCTTGCAGCTGATAATTCCTACCTCTGTGTGAGTCTGACTGAGTCCCAGGATTTTTACGGGCTCAGGAGGGAGGAACCACCTGCTGATTGGTCTATGGGCAGCCATAGGCAGGCCTGGAAAATGCACCTTAAGTTCTCACTCCAGGCTATGGACTGCACCCAGAACCGGTAGCCCGGTCCCCAGGCTTCAGGCTGTTCCTAGCTTGAAGGTGGGGTTTCACTGCGGACCCAACCCTTTCTGCCCAGGAACCTGTCTGCCTCCTGCCACAAACATGCTGTTCACAGTACCCAGTCTGTTTGTGCCCAATGGGCATCTGCAGGCCTGTGCTGAGCCACCTCCAACTCCCTCCACCCTCTCTCCCTGAGCTCCTCAGTGCCCAAAGTTTCAGAGTGGGCCGAGGTTGTAGGAGGAGGTGACCTGTCAGTGCCATAGCCTACACATACCCAGCGGGTCATGAGAGCACCCAGGCTCAGCTTCAACTTTGCTCCAAAATCACAGCCAGTGCTGGGAGTGGGGAGAAGCCAGGGAGAGGGAGCAGGCACTTCCAAGCCTGTGTGGGCAGTGGGATTTCCTGGGCCCCTGAGAGCACAGGTATTCCCCTGGTCCAGAGCTGCAGCTGCATCCGGGAGCATGCGGCTCTTGCCCCTTTCCCAGTAGAGGGCAGGGCTCCTGCCTGTTCTCGGCCCCTACCTGCTCCACGGAGTGGGCAACCCTGGCTACGACTCCCATGCTGCAGCCAGCGTCTTCACAGTGGACACTCCAGATGGCTGCCACTGCCATAATAACAAACATGTTTTACTGCAGGTAGCATCACAGCTTCATTGAACATGATCTCACATTCCACTGTACCCATCAGATGGAAGGAAATGAATTGGACTGGACCCTTTTCTTTTTCAAAATTTTAAAATTTTTTATTTATTTATTTTTTTGAGACAGTGTCTCACTCTGTCACCCAGGCTGGTGTGCAGTGTCATGATCTTGGCTACTTGCAACCTCTGCCTCCCAGGTTCAAGCAATTCTAGTGCCTCAGCCTCTGGAGTAGCTGGGACTACCAGGCACCTGCCACTGCGCCTGGCTAATTTTTTGTTTTAGGAGAGATGGGGCTTCACCATGTTGCCCAGGGTGGTCTCAAACTCCTGAGCTCAGGCAATCTGCTCGCCTCAGCCTCCCAAAGTGCTAGGATTACAGGCATGAGCCACCATGCCTGTCCAAGACTGGACCAATTTCTTTCATAGGTAGAGCTGGCAACTGGCTACACTGTATTTTGGAGGTATGGTACAGTTGATCTATTGCTGCGTATTGATGTTTTATATTCCTTTAACAAATACCATAACTATGAAATAGTATTAAATTACAGGATATACAGAAAAAGATTATGTGAATTGAAAAATAAAGCAGGATGTGTAACGATGTTCATAAAGTTATTGTTAGTTCTTCAGCAAATATTCATGAATCATCTAGTTGTCAGGAACTATGCTAGGAAGCATTTATATAGCAGCCACAACTCTTGCCCTCATAATAGAATGTAGAAGTGCGGTTATAAACCTGAAGTAAGTACGCACATAATTATTTAATTATATTGTGATCTGAATTCTGAGAAAGAGGTATGGATTCTGATTTATTTAGAAAGATTTCTCTTTGTACAAATAAAAAAAGATATTATGTGACTATGTCTTTCTATTTGGATATAAATAAATATACGTATGAATATACAGATATGGCTATATCTCCATATATGTGGTTATATGTATGTGAATGTGAATAGATACAGATAAAATGTAGATAAAACCTATTAGAAAGTAACTAAACTTGAATATTAGCTATTTATGGGTTTGTGGATAAATTTTTTCCTGAATTTTTTTGTATGTTCAGTAAGTTCAACATCACCATATATTATTTCTGAAAATAACTGAAAACTACATATTTAAAATAAAACTCCTTTAACATACAGTACAATTCTTCTATTTAATAAGAGAGCACAAAGGCTTTAGGGAGGGTTTTACAAGATTTAAAGACAATTTTGGTGGTGGAATACAGCACAACAACACTTGGATAGGTGGGATGCAGAACTCTTTGTTACCATTAGTGCCAAAGGAGAAAAGGCTGCAGTGCCACATAAGGTGTTGTATCCAGAGTAACAGCAAGCTGGAGCTGGATGGGGCAGCTTAGATGTGGCAAGTAGGGAGGAGTTAGTTAGGCCCTCAAGTTCCTTGTGGATTGGCTAATTTGGGTAATTTCCAGGACTCCCAAGACACAAGAGCTGTCCCTAGTTATCTATTATCTGGCCCCAGGACACTGTTAGGGCAGGTGGATAGTGCCCCTAGTGTGTGGTTGGGATGTGAAATTAATCAGCTACTCATGAAGGAAAACTGACCGGCTGTTAGCCAGGGCCTCAAACTAGATCAAGACAGCATTTCCAAACAAACAAAAACACCAAAAATTATCACAGGGAGGTAACATTGACTTAAGACATAAATGCAAATATTTTGCTACTGAAAAAAAGGAACGCCAGAAAAATATGTTATTACGATTGGGAAAAGACAGAAACAGTATCAAGGATATGAAAATATCAGAAATGGAAAGCTGAATGACTCAAGAAAAATTTTTTTCTCAGTATTACCTATAATTAACTGAAATCATGAGTTTTTTCAGAAATTAATAAAATATCACTATATATTGCACTAAAATATTTGAAATGATCTTTCCTTCAAGTCTATGACCTATTAGTTTGAATAACGATTATTGTTTTTAATAAAAAAGAATAATCCTTAACATTTATTGAACATTTACTATGTCAAGTAATATGCTAGGCCCTTTGCTTGAATTATCTTTTAATCTTCATAATATCTTAAATGAATGTTTTAATTGCCTTGTTTTAATTGATAAGCCAATTAGTCTTAGGTTAATTTGCCTAAAGCCACTTAGCTAATAAGAAATGGACCCTGCCTTTAAACTCAGATTTAACCGACTCCAAAGCCCATATTCTTACATACTATGCCACGAAGTACAGATTGATAAATTATAGATGATTAACAGATGAATAGATTATAGATGGTTAATAGACAGATGATATATATATATGATTAATTAGTGGATTAAATATGGAGATATTAAAGAGAGGAAGCACATTATGCAATCTTGCGTTCAGTTCCACCCAACCATTCAATGCCGTGTTGGGAGGGGAGTGGTAAGCAAATACTTGTCTCCCAGCTACTGTGAACATTCAGAAAAAGAAAAAAGAAACACTTATGATTTAAAATAAATTCCTAAAAATCATCTGCATGTGTTATATTTGGTTCATCAACAGGGAAAAAAATAGACACATGCATTGAAAATGAAATATCTATGCTAAATGTCTTTGATATCCTGCCAGATTTACCCACAGAAGGTCTCGACTATAAACAAACAGCTACTTACACATGTATGACCCTGGAAAGAAGACTGAGTGGGCACAAAATGGTGTCTGTTTTAATCTTGGGTTTTTGCTTCATTTTGAGCTGTCAGATTTTCACCTCCTTTCAAGGAAAAGAAAAACAGGAACTGTGATTCTGCTTTTAGTATTAAAGAGTTGCATAACCACATCCAAGTAGCTGAATTATACCTTTACTAATGAAGAGAGTTGTTTTCAAGGGTGAAATAACATTTTTGTGGCAGAAATGGCAATGTGACAACCACTGCTTCAATGAATATAGACACTTCCTACACTTGGTTTTAATCACATCTCAGTCAGATCATAATATTTATTAACTGTTCAGAACACCTCCTAAATCTTCGTGTTCGAACTCTTCTTGGTTTCTCCTTTACTTTGGGAGGGATTGTGTTTCCTTAAGAACTATTTTTAAAAGTTGAGTATCCGTTGATAGAGGGTTGCTAATAGAAGTTAGGTTTTAGTTTCTTTAAAAGCAGACCCTATGTTCTAGACTTCTCCAGTATCTTCTCATCCTCAAAACAAAAACCACTAGTTCAGTGTTAAGAATATAATAGTCAGTACATATTTACTGACTGGTTATGCTCAGAATGAATTTTCTCAATTAATCTCTATATATTTAAGTATGTTAACACAAATATCCAGCTCTAATACAGTATTATCAATATTCTGTAAACCACTTCCAGTAGAAATATTTGTTTTCGCACTATTTTTACAAGAAAATTGAAAAACAAACAAGCTGCTTATGTTTAGAAAAATACTGATCTTTAATATTTTCTCTTACCCCAAGTGATTGTTTCATTTGAACACATTTACATTGATTATTCAGAAATACATATTAAATAAAATTTATTTCAATAAAATTGAAAAGGTAAAAGTATTAAATATTCTAATTTCACCTCTTCTGGTTGTTGTTTATGTAGCGTTCTGTTAATTTCAATAGGGGCTTTTTTTTTCATGAGTGTAATTGATTTTTACTTTTGTAAGCTTCTTGGGGGAAAAGAAACAAGGAAGGAATTAAGACAGGCATTTTAACATATACTTAGGACTTTATTATATTTTATATGGACATCATATTTCAGAATAAGCACTGTTATATTTGGGGCAAAAGTAAAACATTTAAAAATTAATTAAAACTGTTTTTCAAGATAACCTTGGGGGCACATTTCTAAAATATGATTGGATTAAATGTCCTTATTTACCACAATGTGGAATATATTTTAAAAGCTAAGAAACATTATGTACACTAGCAAAGTTCATTTTCTAAGTAGGTAATTAATTTGGATGAAGCAAATTCTAATGTGGCTTACAAAGGGCCAAGGGAAGTAATATGTACATAAAGGACTCAATTTAGAAACTTAATGTCTTTGATTTAACACTGGAAATTCATTAAGGCTCTCTGATTGACAGTTATTTAGGGTTCAGTGACTGCTGTGCTAGAATAGCTATGGAAATAGAAGAGACCAATATTCTAAATTTCTGTCACTATGAGATTTGTGGCCATCCATATAAAAAAGCAGAGTGATTTAAAGCTATTGCTGATTGTGATTCAATTGTTACAAATACAGATATTAAAAAATCAACTAGCCAGCAAATATGAAGTGTGTATGCCTAGCACTGCACCTTCAATTCTTGGCTTAACGTTCACTAAACTCTTCTTTTCCTTTACCACCTCAATTTTGCTTTTGTAAAATGAAAATAATAAAATGTCTCATATCTAAATGAGAATATTTTAAGACAAAATAATATCATCTTATTTATTGATGATATGACTGCACTGTCACATACTAAAAGAGACATAAAAAACAACTGTTCCCATTATCTTTGTTGGAAAGGATGACAAACTATTAAAAAATTATACCATATTTTTGAAGAATACTACTTAAATGAATGCACTTTATTTTCAGTAACCCCACATAACCGTCGACCTTTTGGGCTAGTCAGTGACACTTCAGAAATTATTTTTTTTTCTGACACGTTCAATAGGGCAATGTATTACCCCAATTTGGACATTCCATAATATCTTTATAAGTTGTGTTATTATTAATTTATATTAGCTACAAGTAAATATGTGTTTTTAAAATCTTCCAACCTCCAACCATTTTAGTCAGCTTTCTGCGGTAAAATGTAGGGACCAAAGAAACCATTACATTGTGTCAGAGAGAACCCTAAGTGATTTATTGAGAAAATTTCCTGAATTTTTTAATGTATCACTCTGAAATTCACTTCTAGGTAGAAGTGTGATTTTTCTATGTTTAAGGAAATATTTTTAAAAGGCTTCTAAGTGTTCCCCAAAGAATGCCAACCTTTATACTTACTCATCAAATTTCCACAGCCTATGTATTCATTCACTTTCAAGCATCAACTCAAAAAGAGACTTAAAAAACGAAGCCTTTAGTGATAATGCCCAGTGTCCTCATGGTCACCTATGACAGCTCAACAGGCAGTCATACCTACTCATATGGACTGGCTTGCCTGGCCCACACCCAGCTCCAGGCTTGGGCTTCTGCTTTCATTTACAATTTTTCCCACTAGCCCTACTTCTTTACCTTGTTTATATTGCATTATTATTATGTTACATGTGTAATCTGTTTTAAATCATTTGTGAAAAGAAGGCTGAGTATAAACAAACAAGACCCAGTGATATTACACATGGAGATATTTGAATCCTTCTGAGAAAAGGTGCAATTTAAAGTTCACGATATTACAGGCAGGCTGCATTATAGGTGGGAAGTGTTCCCAGCCATGTTTTCATGCAGTGGATTGAGATTCAGACTATCTTCCCAGTAAAAACAATGCTATATAAATAATGCAAACAATTGCCAGCCATCACACAACCTATTTAACCCATGATATAACTTCAGTAAACTTTATTTGTTCTGAAAAAAATAATGAAACAAAGTAGTAGTATTGTCAGCAAGACTGAAAATTAGTCACATTGAAAATGAGTTATTAAATGCATTGATTTTCTATTTTTTGGTCAGGAATTTTACCTTACTCATTATGATATTGTCACTGAGTAACTCAATGTGAGTGCATAGGGCTTAAGAAATGTTTACTGAGTGAGAGGAAGGAGAATGAATGACAGCAAGGACAAGAGAGATACCTGAGGCATGCAAAAGAGACTTCTGGGGATAGCCAAGGTGACAGAAGTCAATGGCACTGGTTCTCTATTTAGTCTTATTATAGTGAAACACTTTGGGTTTCTATTTCCTTTACACTAGAAGGCTTATGCATTATCAGACTAGATTAGATTTGTTTGGGCAAGGAGAAAAAGAAGAAGAGAAAGCATCATCAGCAGCAGCAGCAGCACCAGCAGCAGAAGGGAAGGCTACAGAGAAAGGGGAAAGGGACTTTCCTTAGGTGAGTATTCAAGGCCTAGAGAAAAAAAAAGTAAATAAGATATAGATGCTCCTCAACTTACGATGAGGTTATATCCTTATAAGCCCACCATAAATCAAAAATATAGTAAGTTGAAAATGCATTTTAGACTTAATGGTGTTTGCAATTTATGATAGGTTTATCAGGATGTAACCTCATCGTTGAGGAACGTATTGAATTCATGTCTTTTTGGCACCACTGTAAACTTAAAAAAATCGTAAGTCGAAACATCATGAAGTCAGAAACCTCTGTAGTTATAAAGGTATATATGTCCGTGTGATAAAAGGACTTCAGAAATGGAATTACTTACTTTAGGATTAAACATGAAGAATAAATGAGAGCACATCATTTGTCTGATTTTCTTTTCTCTGAGAGAGTAGAAAGACAACAGTAGTGAGGGCTTTGGTCATATAGTATCCTATACCAGCCACAACCAGATGGTACCATCATCACAGCAACTCTTGGTTGCATACTTTTTAAAATAAAGACATTACATCATTTTCCTAAAATACCACTGGCAGTGACAGCCAGGGCTAGTACTGTGGGTTCTCTAAAATCTTATTTAACACTTCTAAAATTACAAATAATTGGTAAACTACCATACAGTAAATAAATATTGGAACAGTTTTTCAAATGAGATGATTTTTAAATTGTCATTTTTAGTAATTTGCCTGCCTTGTGAAGTTAGCTACTTACAAAGTCAGTTGTTCATTTAACATTCTATGCCAAAAGTTAAAAATATTTATAACGAAAGACATATGAGTGAAAGAGATAGGCTCTCCACATACTTTCTACTTAATTGTGAAAACGTGAAAATTTTAACTCAAGCAATTATTGAATATTGTTTAATGCTGGAAATTAAAATCGTTTAACACAATATGGAATTAAAATAAGTGTAGAAAATTTACAATAAGAAAACTTTCAAACTTTGATATATATTAAAATGATTGCTTAATTCAGAGAAATGAAGTTAAAATTTCATCCAGTCTTCAAAATATTTCAGAAAAGATCATATTTCTATGAATACCACCTAAAGATATTATGCACCTCTTTTTATATCTATTGCATATGTATTTACCACTTTGGAGTTTTTTTTATTTTTAATTTACATTCCTCCATGACAAGCCATTGCATTTTTCAATGTTTTCAAACAATTCAACTCTCTTTCCTGGTATAATATTATTTAAGACTGTAATAATACTTTTTGCACACCTGAAATGGGAGAAATAGCACATGTGCTATAAATGGAGAAGGCCAGATTAGTGTTTCCCTTTTGATTTGATAATAAAACAAAAGAACAGAGAACAGTAGTTGACATGGATGATATTGAGGTGGTAAGAGTCACAATGTCTTCATTTGTGTTACTAGTTAAGAACAATTATTTCTGGCAAAACATAAAGGCAAAGACATCTAAAACAATATACAGCATAGATAAAAATAACAGATAATGCGCTTTTTTGAATATACAATTATATCAAATTGAAAGAAAGGCAATAATGAGAAGCAATAGTTCTATGTTCTAAACATCTGAGTTATACATCAGTGTCTGTAATGTCTGTAACATAATGATGGCACACTACCAAAGCTATCACTGATTTAGCATTTTAAAAAGTCAGCCATTTGCTATTACAATCATTTCAAGATACTTGAAGGATGATATCTGAATAGAATAGATAATACAGAGAATATTATGCATACAGGCCTTTGAACAGTTAGGAAGGTAGGGTAGGAGAAATTGTTTAGGATAAAACTTGTCTAGAATATTGAGTTAATGTGATAGCATTTGCTAGCATATGCATGCTGAAGCATCCTATGCTTTATTCAGAGCACTTGTGAAAACTCCTTATTTTGGTTCATTTCTTTCTCATTTCCTAAATGTGTCTCTTCTAAGCAGAGAGAAATGCCTATGTGGTCTATATCTTTATTCCTCAAGTACTCATTTTGAAAAACATATCATAAAAAGAGAGAAACATGGGAGGAAAAATTTACAATTATGCTTTATATGTGAAAATAAAATTTTTACTAACTTAACTTTCAGTTACAGAGTTGAATATTAAGTACAGGTTAAATGCAAACATGTTTTAATAATTTCTCAGTGCTTTAATATACAGAAATTTTACACAGACTTGTATGGAAAGTATATACTTTCACTTCGTATTCTATTTTTGAATTACCTTACATTGTGCAAAAATACACAAAAGTACTAAATGATAAGAAGTAATAAAAGTAATTGTAACAAAGAAGAAGATTTGGTTTCATTTCCCTTCCAATACACCCAGAAAATATTCTATATTTATGTGCCTTTTCAATAAATGTGAAACCCTGATATTTTGTAAATTCTTATAATTGTCTTAATTTACCCTCGATATCTTTCTGCTCTGCAAAATAAGAAGAACAAATTGATTTGTAAGGAATATTTAAAAGTTCATATAGTGTCACAGAGTGTTAAAACACAATCATGTACTTCTTTGAATTATGTTTAAATGATGGTATAAAGAACATAATATGAGGCTGGGTGTGGTGGCTCATGCCTGTAATTCCAGCACTTTGGGACACCAAGGCGGGTGGATCACCTGAGGTCTGGAGTTCAAGACCAGCCTGGCAAACATGGTGAAACCCCATCTCTACTAAAAATACAAAAATTAGCTGGGTGTGGTGACGCATGCCTGTAATCCCAGCTTCTCAGGAGACTGAGGCACAAGAATCGTTTGAACCTAGGAGGCAGAGGATGCAGTCTGCAGTGAGCCGAGATTGCGCCACTGCACTCCAGCTTGGGCAACAGAGTGAGACTCCGTCTCAAAAAGAAAAAAAAAAAAATATGGTAATTGAGTGCTAGTGCTAGTTGGTAATGCCAAATGAGAGAGCAATTTGGCCATTTCTAGAGAAATTGAAATAGCCTATGCCTTATGATTCAGAAAGTTTAAAACTGGATATATAAATATAACTTAAAGAAACAGCTTCAGATCAGGTAGAAGAGTATTCATTTGTAGCCATTTTATAATAGTGAAAATTGCCAACATCTAAATTTACATTAATAGAAGAATAAATAAATTTGCTCAAAGGAATATTATGCAGCATGTAAAATGAATAAATTTATGCTGTGTAAATTGGAAAAATCTTATTTGGATGAATCATAATATAGAGTGGCAGGATACCATGTATACATTTTAAAAACATATATTTATGTGATTTATGTTTTAAAATTACCAAATGTAAAGGTATAAAAATACGTCTGCTGATGATAAACACTAAATTTAAGATAGTAGTTACCTTTGAGGGGAGATTAGAGATAACTGGATTAGAAAAGATATATAAGACCTTTCAAATATGTCTATAAGATGCAAAGAGACACGAAGAGAAACAAGTGTGGCACAATATAGCACTGTTTTGAGACTTGAGAAAGATGAATGCAGGTTATGTGGTTTTTCATTCTATTGTTTTTTTCCATTGTTTTTGTATTTTATAGATTTTTACAATAGCCTTTAGCTTTTTTAGAAGTGTATGAGATTTTATTTGGAGTCAGATAAATTAGTTTTAGTTCACAGTTAACTGGCTATATAAACTAGGTAATATTAATTTTTTGTATAGAAAAAGAGGCTAATGATACAAGTTTTAATGAAGATCGGTTTGATATATGTGAATGTCCTCTATGAACTGGAGAGCATGAGTTTAAAATGTTATACACGTATATAGACAGGTAAGGATAAATTTGGACCTAGGTGTTTTTTTCTGAAGTTCTAGATAGTGATAGAGACACCTTTGCTGTCACAGGAACGTCACCAAATACAATGCTGTTCAGTCCCTAACTTATGAATATAAATACATATATTGGCCGGGCACAGGGGCTCACACCTGTAATCCTAGCACTTTGGGAGGCTGAGGTGGGCGGATCACAGGGTCAGGAGATCAAGACCATCCTGGCTAATATGGTGAAACCCCATCTTTACTAAAAACACAAAAAATTAGCCAGGTGTGGTGGCGGGCACCTGTAGTCCCAGCTACTCAGGAGGCTGAGGCAGGAGAATGGCGCGAACCCAGGGGGCAGAACTTGCAGTGAGCTGAGATCACGCCACTGCACTCCAGCCTGGGCAACAGAGCAAGACTCCGTCTCAAAAAAATAAATAAATACAAAATAAATGAATACATACATATATCTATTGCAAGCATTACTTTACAGTATAAAAGCATTTGTAAAGTTTTGTGAAGTCAGAGGAGTCAGTACTTGTTATAATTGTGTGTTTTTTACTCTAAAAGTACAGTTTTTATTTAAATAAACATAAAGCCAATGTCTAACAGCAGTTATTTGGCAAATGGTGGTACAGTTGAAAATGGTGGTACTGTCTCTTGCATCTTTCCTATATATCTTTTAATTTTTAAAGTTTTCAAACTTTGTTTTTCACCTTCTAAGTCTTTTAAGGCACACTATCAGTTTTATTTAGTTATTCTTGTGTTCTTTCTAGTTCAGTCTTTATTTTAAGGGCAATTTTTTTCTTTTATGTCTAATTATGTGGAGTTCATTCACACATTTCTGAGCATTTCTAATACTGATTTATGTCTTTCAATTAGAGAGGGTGCATTTTCAATTGTACCACCATTTGCCAAGTAACTACTGTTAAGTATTGACTTTATGTGTCATTGGCTAAATGAAATTCAAAAAGGCGTTTTAGTTAATCATAAGCTATATATAAGTCCTGCAATTTTGGAAGAAATAAACATGATCTCAGCATTAATTAAGGCAACTGTTACATAATTTGGGGACTTGAATCCTTATTCCCACTTTATTGTTACATAGCTACCAGGCTTTGTGCAAGTTGCTTGACTCTGGCCTTCCATATATTAGCCTGTAAAATGAGGGTTACAAGAGTAAGGGTTGAATTGGATGTTTTATTTTTCCCTAAAATATTTTCTGACTCTAACATTGTAATATTCTATTAAAAGTACAGTGTCAACATTATAAGAATTGATAGTGTGCTGTGTTCTGTACTGTTCAGAGTTCAAGTTTTGTATTCAATTACAAATGTTACATTTTTAAGAAACATTGAAAAATGAGATTGCATTTTAAAGAGAACAATCAAGATAGTCTGAAAATACATCAAATAATTTCAACCCAGTACCACAGTCCTTTTTCTTTTTCTCTCCTTGCCCCTCTCTCCATCTGCCATTGTGTTTTGCCATCCTTTGAGTATGGACCTTAGCCTGACTGGCAGTCAGTGTATGCTCTGTCAGTTTCCACTACTGGATAGGGACTGGATAAAGACTTTGCAGTCTTTATAGCACTATAGCATCAATTTGCAATATTTGACAATCATAGCTTTCACATTTTGATTTGATCTCCTGCTAGTATATCTCCTATACTGAATTATTGCAGGAAAATATCTATTTTTTTCTGCTTTGAGATATAGTTCAAAAGTCTTTCTTCCCAAACTCTAGCATGAGAAGTCACCAGGCTCCAGGGAAGAGACAGGGGTGCGAACTGTAAGAAAAAGCTAGTCTGTTATACTTACTCCCTATAACAACCTTCAAGTCCTCTCATAAGAAGGTGCTGCTCCTTTTCCATGACTTACAATTGTAAAGTCAACATGAGTTCTAAGCCGATACTACTCACAAAAACAGCACCCTCTATCCCCATGCGAGCCCATTCTTATGAGATGAGACAAATTATTACCATGCCTTCAAGTCCAACTACATGTGTCTCTCCCAAAGACAGAGTGGCCCACCTCCTCTTGAATACTGCTGGACAGAGGCACAGAGGGGTTCTATTTTAATCATGGGGTTTGAAAATGCCCTTAGATCTCAGCTTCACTTAGCATACCACCTACTCTTCAATTAAATCATCTGTTTCTATACCACAGATGCCAATCAGGTCCAAACAGTTCTAGGATCGCAACTTTCTCTACCATGTCTTCTTCCCAATGTCAGCTTATTTCATGCACCCTTATTACTGGTGCTGAGTCAAATTTCATTCTTCTCCACTCTTCTGCTAAGAGTTGGCTGCCATGATGAGGTGCCATTTGGTTCAGTGCTGCAGTGTAGTTTGAGTCGGGGGTAACTGGCTCCTGCTACCATCCAGTAATCTCTTATAGCCCAAGTGCTAGGCCTTAATCATATAAAGATCAGCAGTATATGAGCTAGAATATGTGTTCAGCAGTTTCACCAGAGGCCAAAATAATAGTGGCTTTTACAAAAGAGAATATTATTAATCCCTCACTGAAAACTTTGACCTGGCAGGTGGCCGAATGAAGTAGAATGACTCCACAGATCATTTATATTACTTCCCTGTCACTTTCTTAAGTCCTACCTGCTCTGTGCCCAAGTCTGTAGCAAGGATGAAATATAAAGTGGGGGGCAAGAATCTTCTTTTAAGGGCACAGCTAAGAAGTCATACGTTTCTTTGCTCACATCTCATGGGGTAGAACTTAGTCACATGGCCATTGCTTGCTGCAAAGGAGGCAGGGAAATATCATCTTATCCTAGACAGCAATGTGCCCTGTTAAAACTTACTTTATGTTACAATGTCTTTTATTACCAAGAATAAGGAATGACTACAGGGGGTATTATTAGTGTTCTTTGATACCACCTGCAAAAAAAAAAAAAAAAAAAAAAAAAAAATCCTTTTTCACTTAGTTGGTCAAGCATACCCAAAGAGCCCAAAATAAGTTTTCGTCATTCTTCATTAGATTTTAGTCTAATAAAGACTTCATTAGTAGATACCGGAAAGGTACGGAAGGTCATCATAGAATATTTACTTTATTAAATTTAGCCCTGTGCCTCAAGCCATGGAGGATGGGGACAGTTCTCTCTGAACTCTTGCATTTTCCCTAAGTGTGTCCTTTGGGACTTTTCTCTTGTTTTCTTCTCTTCCTTCTTCCCCTTCCTTGTAACACTTTGAAACTGTTAGACACTTTCACTAACCCTTATCCAAAGTTCCACTTCCTTCTCTGGTTTGTGGCATGAAAAATTTTATGCTCTCCTATACTCTCCTGCTAAATATCAAGTGGAGTGCTTTGTATTCTGAAAGTAAAAGAGGAGGAAAAATGAGGCACTCATGATAGTTTGTCCTTGACTTACTAAGACAAGCCAATCTTTGCACTGCAAAGACTTTCCTTCATGCCTGTTTTTGGTATCTTATTACTAATATATATGTATATATATTTAATTGACAAATTATAATTGTACATATTTATAGGGTGCAATGTTATGTTTTGATATGTGTACAATGTAGAATAATTAAATTAAGCTAATTAACATAGCAATCACCCCATTTATCATTTGAAATATACTCTTAGCAATATTTAAATATACAATACATTACTATTAATTATAAGCACCACACTGTGCCATAGATCTCAAAAATATGTTCTTCCTGTCTAACTGAAACTTTGTACCCTTTAAACAGCATCTCCCTATTCCCCTACTTCCCAGCCTCTGGTATCCACCATTCTACTTACTGTCTCTATGAGTTTCACATTTTTGGATTCCACAGTACCTTTTTGTGTGAAAAGGATGCATGTGCTCCAATAGTCTTGAGTTCTTTCAAAAGGCCCATTTCTATTACATTAGCCTGTATATGTATGAGCATTCAGAAAGAGAGTGGGGAATTTTAATCTCAGGTCTTCACTAGTCGAATGACCTCAAGAATATTTGTTCCCAATTTGTTTCATAAGCCCACAGCTTACACTTGAGACTGTCAGACTATACAAGAGTTACCTGATACATTTTTTGTGTATTTTCACCTCTTCAATATTTATTACTGTCCCTTGATTATTTCTTTTATTTCTATTTAATTTTTTTCATTTTTCACCTTCTATGTTTTTTAAGACACACTATCAGTTGTATTTAATTATTCTGTGTTCTTCCTAGTTCCATCTTTATCTTAAAAGTGATTTTTTGTTTTACTTCCAATTATTTCTGCAGTTCATTTATACATTTCTGAACATTTCTAATACTGATTTATGTCTTTCCATTAGTATCAGATAATTTTCTCGGTCTTTTAGTTCATTTTCAAATATTAGTTTCTGGTTGATTCTGTTTCGTGAGTTTGTCTTTCTGATGTGGGATATTTTTCTGCTCTTTATTATTTTTCTTTATAAAATAATTTTGTATGGGATTTGACCTAGATTTTTATGTTACAAATTATATGAAATTAATTTTGCCAAACTTCTAAAATGAAGTGGGGTTTAGGGAAGTTTTTCTAATTTCCAAGAGCTTTCTTTTTTACTGTTTTTGTATAGTATTTGGAAATACGTTGGCTTTTTATTTTTTTTGAGACAGAGTCTTGCTCAGTTGCCCAGGCTGGAGTGCAGTGGCTCAATCTTGGCTCACTGCAAGCTCCGCCTCCCTGGTTCATGCCATTCTCCTGCCTCAGCCTCCCGAGTAGCTGGGTCTACAGGCGCCCACCACCACACTCAGCTAATTTTTTTGTATTTTTAGTAGAGACAGGGTTTCAGCATGTTAGCCAGGATGGTCTCGATCTCCTGACCTCGTGATCCACCCGCCTCAGCCTCCCAAAGTGCTGGGATTACAGGCGTGAGTCACCGCGCACGGCCGGTTGGCTTACTTTTTGAGACTTTCTGGCTGTTTTCTTCCTCCACTTATTTACACCGGGGGTTGGCAAACTTTCTGTAAAAGGCCAGATAGTAAATATTTTAGGCTTTGCAGACCATACAGTCTCTGACACAACTACTCACCTCTGCCCTTTTACAGCCACAGGAAACACTTAAACGAATTAGAATGGTTATGTTCTAACAGACATTATTTAAAAAGCAAACAACAGGTTGTATTTGGCCCACAAGCTAGTTTGCTTACCTCTCTGATTTAGACCAATTTGTCCAACAGAAATATAAGAGCCAAAAATATAAGGCACATATGTTGTTTAAAATTTTTAATAGTCATATTGAAAAAAATGGAAAAAGATGAAATTAACTTAATATATTTTATATAATCCAGTATATTCAAAATACCATCATTTTAACATGTAATCAAGTATTATAAAGTTATTAATGATACTTCACATTTTTTATTCTAAGTCTTTCATATATGATGTGTATTTTGTACTTACAGCACATCTCAATTCAGACAAGTGTCAACCGAAATGCTCAGTAGTGACTTGGAGCTATTGGCTACTTTACTGGCATCACAGGTCTGCACCTTCCCTTTCCTCATCTGTACCTCTTGCCCCTATTCCTCCTCATTTTTTATTCCATCTCCTAAATTTCTCTCCTGTGTGGGACCTGGTTCTAAAATGGAACCCTGAAGGGTCAGTTTGATAATTCACAGATGCTGTCCTGCCTCAGCCTTGTAGACCCTCTTACTGCCAGCCCCTCCCTTCACCTGGTACTGGGAAGGGCACATCCCACCTGTTTTCAGCTGCTCTTCTCAGCCTGCTTCCCACTGAAGACTTGATGGCTTGTTTCTAGGTTCTCCCATCCTCAAGTCCACTATGCACCCAGTTTCTTTCTCTGCTTCCTCTTGCACAAACACCACTATCATGCCTCGTAACTGTTAACTGTTGGTCTCTGCCCACTTGTTTAAAGTTTGTGGACTATTTCATTCACCTTTCTTCTTTCTTATTTTATTACTCGCCCTGCAATCTCTGTACACCATCTCCAGTTCTTATCCTCTCCCTCTCCTTACTATAACCTCTTTAAGTCTTGGTAAACAGAAATAAAAAACAAATAATATGAACCCTACCAGTATTGTAAAGATCACATAGAATTATGTCTATGAAAGCACTAGGCAAACTCCAAATTATTAGGTAAATTGAATAAATAAATTTATGGAATTTCTGGAGAAAAAAAGGGTGCCAGAGAAGAAGGGCTTTCTACACTTTGATGTCAGCTTTCTTTTGCCCTACGCTTCTTGTATTTGTAAAAGAAAACAATGGTTAAATACAGAATGTTGCAAATTTTGTAAGTTCTTGAAGGTGACACGAATTTCTGTCTCTTCACACACACACATACTGCATTTAGTGAAATAATGAAAGGGACCCTTTTTCCAAGGGCAAAGTGAGTAAATAAGCATTATAGTAAATTGGCATTGAAGGAAACTGGAAAGTTTGACATAATAAATATTTTCTTTTTTCTTTTCTTTTTTTTTTTTTTTTTTGAGATAGTCTAGCTCTGCCGCCCTGGCTGGAGTGCAGCGGCGCAATCTCGGCTCACTGCAAACTCCGCCTCCCGGGTTCATGCCATTCTCCTGCCTCAGCTTCCCAAGTAGCTGGGACTACAGGTGCCCGCCATCACATCTGGCTTTTTTTTTTTGTATTTTTAGTACTGACAGGGTTTCACCGTAATAGCCAGGACGGTCTCAATTTCCTGACCTTGTGATCTGCCCACGCTGGCCTCCCAAAGTTCTGGGATTACAGGCATGAGCCATCACGCCCGGCAATATTTTCTTATTCTTACTGATTCCTGACCTTGGTTTTGCAATAACGAAGGGTATACATGATTCTTTTAAGTATGCCATTAAATTGTTGTAACAGTAACTTAACTTACATAGTTTCATTAAAAATTAAATGCAATGAAGCCCTTCCTTTTTCATAGAAAAGTCAAAAAAATCAAATAAAAAAGTGGCCCAATTCAAAACCACTGGGCATCTATGATGATTAAAATTATTTTATAATTTGTGAAACTGTTATTTTATTTTCTTCATTGTAGTTCCTGCTTGTCTGGGGAAGAGAAACGTTAACCATATTTCAGTAAAGTTACATTCTTATTAAAAGGGTCCTATGAGAACCCTGGGGGTCCAAGCCTTCTTACATACCTGGTAAGATTTTTCAGAGAGAATAATCTCCCCTTGAGTTTTTCCACAGTAAGCCAAGGAGACACTGTGTCTGGAATTGGTTTCTTCTGGTGGGTTCATGGTCTCGCTGACTTCAAGAGTGAAGCCACAGACCTTCGCAGTCAGTGTTACAGCTCTTTAAGGTGGCGCGTCCGGAGTTGTTCCTCCCGGTGGGTTCATGGTCTCCCTGGCTTCAAGAGTGAAGCTAAAGACCTTCGCAGTGAGTGTTACAATTCATAAAGGTAGCACGGACCCAAAAACTGAGCATTAACAAGATTTATTGTGAAGAGCAAAACAATTAAGCTCCCACAATGTGCAATGGGACCCCAGCAGATTATGGCTGCTGTCTCGGGTGGCCAACTTTTATTCCCTATTTGGCCCCACCCACATTCTGCTGATTGGTCCATTTTACAGAGTGCTGACTGGTCCATTTTACAGAATGCCAATTGGTGCGTTTTTACAGAGTGCTGATTGGTGCGTTTACAAACCTTTAGCTAGACACAGAGCACTGATTGGTGCATTTACAATCCTTTCCTAGAGAGAAAAGTTCTCCAAGTCCCCAACAGACCCAGAAGTGCAGCTGGCTTCACCTCTCAACGTGATAAAACATGAGTCAATTCTCCTTCTAAGCTCCAGCTAAATAAACTGGTGGGACATGGGTTTCTATGCCCAAGACTTTCTAAGGCTTGGGTTCACCAGGGGGGTGCATACTGTTTTGTCTAAAAAAAAAAACCTGTGAACAAATGTTGCACTTCTATATTGCTTAAGGTGTCTCATAAATGGAACTTGCATTAAATATAACAGGAGCATAAAATACTTGAAAACATTATATTGATCAACTTCTAATACAAACTTATTGTTTATCTTTATTTTATGAAAATATAAACAGTATATTTTCTAATAGAAAAAAAATTTTTTACAAAAAAATTGGAACTGAATTTCACATTCTTTAGGGAAAAATTACATTTTATGTATTTCTGTAGAGCTCAGGGAAAGTCAATTGTCAGTCATTGAGAAATTTGGTATGTTGATTTTAGTTTTACAATTTTCAGATTTGATACACATGGTTATATATTCAGACTATAGCTAAAATGCAAAAATGTTAAAATTGAAGTGTTGATGTCAGAGCTAAGGAATCAAATTTGGTAAATATGTATATCAGCAATGGGTATATTTGAAGGCATTTCAACACATTTAATACCAGAACCTAGATGATATATTACTCATGTCTTTATTATAAAAAGTGATCATAGAGGTAGCCTACATACTATGAGATTTGGTAGTTGCCATGGTTACTATATATTTTTTACTGAACAGAAGAATAAATAGCCATACACATTCTTTGTCATTATTAAGCTGGTAATTTACAGTAGCTTTAAAGACAGTGTGCCTGTTCATTTTAAAAAATGCAAATTGGAATATACCCATTTTCATTTTTCTGAGTCTAATGAAAGAAAAAATTTAAAAGTAATTTGCTGTGTATCCTTTTAATTTTTGTGATTGTTCTAAAGCATTAGGCAAAGTATAATGTTTACGAATTACTTTCTGATACTTAGTCCTAAGGAGGTGATTTTTAAGGATGGTTTATGCAATCTGTTAGGCTACTCAAAAGTAGAGTATTTATATAACAAAGGTTTGAATAACACTTATTCTGTGCCAGATAATTCTCTAAACTTTATGAATATGTATTTATTTAATTTCATGTATGAAATCTTAATATCTTTCTTGCAGTGTGAATCTCTCCAGACGTGAAGTCAACAGCAATAGCCAAATGGAGGGAAGGATGGAAAGAAAAATAAAACCCTTTTATCCTCTTCTCTGTCTGCTCAGATAATAAAGTATTCAATATCTGGTAGTAGAACATTAAATTTGAATAATGTAGAAATGTGTTTGGGTAAAAAATAATTTTTTTCCTCTGAAAAACACACTTGTTTTTATCCCTCTTCCCAAGTAACTCATTCTCCTTCTCAGAACCCATTAACTGCATTTTAAATATTTGTACATATTTTTGTTTCTACACAACTTTTGTTTCTACACAACTTTTGTTCTCCCTCCTTCATCCAGCTCAATTGTAAAAGTTTATAATAGGTTTTACATACTTTTTCCTGCAGTTAGTACTTTTATAAACTCAGAATTATTTTTCTTTGCTGGTCATTAATCTTTTATTTAATTACTTTTATTTTACTTTGCTTTTATCTTAAAAATCTTGAAAATATAGAAAAGTTGAAAGGAGAAGTGGTACCCATAGTACCATTACCTAGCAAAAGTGTTGCCATCGTACTTGTAATTCCATTTTAAATAAATGCTTTTATTTATATACTTTTTATTATACTGTGGTATAACATATCTTGCTTTGTTCTATTAAAATTGTGTTACTTAATTTTAGATGTCGCTACAAGTATTTTTAATGGCTGCATGGTATATGCCTACCATCATTTGATTATCCATTTCCTTATGATTGGCAATGTAGGTTTCTTCTGATTCTGTTCCTTTATAAATAATATTGCTTTGGTTGTCTTTATTCATAGGACTTGTTTTATTTTTCATATTTTTAGTGTAGATTCCAAGAAATAGAATTTAAGGACCAAGCATTCTGATTCCAAGTCCAGAGTTCTTTGAGACCTTAAATTAGGTTATTCAGAAGATTAACTAAAACAAAGAGAAGTATTAGAACAATATTTTCACCTCAGACTTTATGTCCCTTTACCTTCCCCATACCATGGGTTCTGTATAGAAGGCCCAGAAATAGGAGACAACATCAGGGAATCTCGGAGAATTATTTGCTTATTTGGTCCACCCCCTGCCACATAATACCCAGCTACAAATGGAAAACTCGACTTGAGCAGAAAATTGCTATGAACATAAGTAAGATAACAAATATGAAACTTGCACAAGAACTCTATAATGCATTCAGAGGTTAGGTAGGCAGCAGAACTGAAGGAGAAACTAAAGAGTGGAAAGTGTGATTAATAGAGAATGCAAACCCAGGATAAAATCATCAAAATAAACATATGTCATATGTTTCAGAAATCTTCTCAACTACTTTATTTCCATTTTGCATCCTCTTTTTCTCATCTTCTGTCATATTTGCCTTCCTTCCTCTTGTTTCTCATCTTTAAACTTCCTAATTAAATTGACTCTCTTCATTTTCCTCTGCTTAGTTTAATATTCCATCTCTTTTAAAAGAAACTGAGCTTGAGGTGCTACTATTATAGGGATAAGAGTAACACAGTAAAAAGAGGCCAATACTGCCAAATTCAGAATTTCTGAAATAACTATGAATTTTGATTTTCAATGAATTAAAAATATCAACAAATCTATATCCATCTTTAGTTCTTTAAGGTTTTTTTTAGCTATTATTCTTGCATTTCTAGAGTCTACTTACACATCTTTCCTTTAGGTAAATACCTCCAGTATTAGATTTTTCAGAGCTAGATTTTATTATTTCAAACCAAAATTTGTGTAAGAGAATGTCTATGAATTGGCCCTCTCTATTAGCCTAGATGTGAAATTAAAACAAAAGATAAGTGAGCAAACAAGAAATAAAAGGGAAAAGAGAGAGGAAGAAGAAGAGTCAAAAATTCCCTTCAAGGACAAGGTATGGTTCTTTAGCAGATATTTTGTAGACTGGTGAATTTCAAATTTGACTATCTCATTATTCAATTATCTTTGGGACAATGTGAATTTCTGCTTTATAACAATAAAAACATGGATTCATCACCACCCACATTACCATTGAACTACTAACAGATGCAGCCTTCAGAATAGTGCTTCTCAACTGGGAGAATTTTGTATCGCAGGAGACATTTGGCAATTTCTGGAGACATATTTGGTTGTCACAACTTGGGTTGGGGTAGGCACTACTGTCTTCTAGTGGGTAGAGGCCAGAGGTGCTGCTAAACAGATGCCCAGGACAACTACTAATAACAAAGAATTGTCTGGCTCTGATGTCAACAGTACCCAGGATAAGGGGTCATGCTTTAAAACAAGGCATTGATCCTATGGTTATAGAAATGTTACAGGATATTAGAAGATATTTGAAAAATTGAAAGCCTTTTTCTGTGGATAGCAAGTTTATAAAACTGTTTTGTAAGACCATAATTGTAAAGTGAATAAAGTTATTGGAGGGTTATGAGTTAGGTCTGTATCAGCTAACACTTAACATGCTTTATTATCTTTCTCCTGTCACTTGAATGTAAGATTTTAAAGGGTGGTGCTTTTTTGTTATTGTTATATTTCATTGATGGCACATCATAGGCACTTAATAAGTATTTACTTTTTAAATAAGTAAATATCTAGGTAGGGTTAAGTTAACCAGTTTTTACAAATTATTTTTAGGTCAATTTTTCCTTCTTTCCTTCCTCCATTGTTCCTTTTTAAAAAAAAAAAATTCATAGACTTCTTGGTAAATCAGACAATTGTTAGAATTCCTGTTTCCATCAACAATATAAACGTGTCCACATACAGAAATAATTTTATTCAATTTTTAAAATTTCACAGACATCATGAAAATCATCCACAGAATCCATGGATTCTCAGCATCTTTGGGTCCTAGGTGGAAAACTGTAAAGCCAAAAATGCTACAGTCAAACAAATATCCAGCTTCCTCAAAGTGGTAAACCTGTGAAATAAAAAATGACCCTCACCAAAGGCCATTGATAAGCTATGGAAAAGAGACCACCAAGTTTGAAAATCACTTCTGGAGGTGCGGAATAAATTTCATGTGGTGGGTACTGGTACTATTTCTGAAGTCTGAAGTACCTTATAAATTGAGAAATGCAAACTTTCATTTAATATCTTTATTCAAAACAAAGAAATATCTTAGTTAAGATATTACATTAAGTCAGTTAATCACAAAGGTTTAACCAGGATTTCCTTATTTATGACTTATTTGCAAAGAAAAGGCAAAAGGAGTGTAATATGTCTGCAAGGGGATTATTTTCTATTGATGGATGTCTGTTGACAGAATCGTCATCATTTCTTGCCAATTTTCTCAAAGAACATTATGACAACTGCTCACAGCAGGCAGTCAGACTCCAGAATTGATTTTGGCAATCTGTATTGATCATATTGTTGATGATCTTTAAAACATCTTGCTGTCCCAGACTTGACTTACATCAAAGAGAACTAACAAATCTATCTGATATCAGTATGCTCATGCCTTTACCAAATCTTGAATTCTGAAAATAAAAGCATTGAAAGTAACTTGTAATTGTCATCAATATTTAAGAGTCATCTTTAGCCAAAATTTGCTGTTCCCACTTTACTCAGCTGCATAATGACTTCAGAGATCCATAAAAGGAAAACAAGAGTGGAGCCTATTATCTCTGAGGTTCTTATTTCACTTTTGTTCTTTGTGCAGGAAAACAGAAAAAATTTGAGGGCTGCAGCAGAGGAAAAGTGAAAGGAAAGGAAAAGAAGGAAAAAGGAGGCAAAAAAATAGAATAGGGAATTTTCAACTGTTTGCCAGTTTTCCTGGTAAAATATTTTTTAAAAAGATATCAGAAGACTAACAACAGAAAAATGAGAAATTTGAAGCCAAAATGACATTGATGGAAATGAATACATACATGTATCTGTATGTTTCTATGTGTATGTATATGCATATCTGTACATGTGTATGTATATGCACAAATATAGGTATATTAACGTATCTGATTTATTCAGTGTTCCTTCGAGAGCACAAGAAAACATGTTTGCATATATTTTCTTAATCTTATTGCATATTGCCCACCTTGCAGAAGGAGAAAATAAAGTACAGAAAGAATAGATGAATATAAAGTCACCAAGTCAGTGGAAAGAACAGAGAGAATTTAGTTCCTTTGAGGTTGAATCAATGAACTACCCATTAAATTAAATCGTTTTCTAAGGCACAAGAGATATGACATGTACTGCAACATAAGACAGTGCCAGGAGTCTAATGGTTTTATTTCACTTAAAAACAAATTAACCTAAAAGGATTACTTGACTTTGAAATCCAGATTCCATGGCTAAATGCCTTACACTGGTATGTATTTCCAAGACGGATAGGGCCTAGACTTAGGACTAAGGGCTCATTTGTCCATTCTCTAGATATGCTAGAGTCAAGAATGTCTTCAGCATGTGTACATCAAGTCAGACTTGTAGAGTATATCTCACACATAAGAGTTTTATGTTATTTCTTTTTTTTTCAAATGAATTTGGACTAAAATGTTAACAAAATTGGAAACAGCTGTGTTAAGAAACTACTTTCTTTTCCATTTATAGTCTTGTCGACCAATATAAACTTCATCATTTTAGTGGAGCTTCTCCCCCACATCCAGATGTTATGGATTTCTCAATAATCTTCAGCAAAATTGCCAAAACCAACAAGAAGTTTTAACATGTAAATTCAACACATTGTTTCATGCTCATCATGGCCTTTTCTCCATCAACCCCATCCTCATCAGATTTCAGATGCTCGGCAGTTGACACAGCTACAGCAAAGGACTCTGAGTCATCATCTCATTGTGGGATGGGTTCCTTTTAAATTTTTTTTGTCTGATTCATGAACTGCTTTTTGAAAATCTAAAAATGGTTCATGAATTGCTTGGGAGTTGGCAAAAATTAATAATAATGAGCCCATTTTGAGTACACTGAAATGAACTGATTATCATTGCAAGCTGTTGCTAATTTGGATTCTTGATGGCAAGAAAGGGTTCTACAGGAGACTTTTCACTTGCAAGTAGAACAGATTTCATGGTGTGGCAGATAAAACATTTTTGTAACCTTTACCTCTATGTTTCCTTTTAGGGTTATGGTGGGATATGTAGAAATAATAGACCAGTTATCAAGAATTTAAAAAATTAATCCTACTGGGAAAATGATAGAACCAACAGCCCTTTATAAACTAGTGGTAAAATGCAGGCATGTCATGTAATCCCAGAATAAGGCTTGGGTGTTTTTGCAAAGTGCTTAGGTGTTTTTACAAATGTTAGGAGATTATGTTCTGCAGAATAAGCATGGATATATCTGGTTATTTTATCCTAATTTATTGGCCACATATTGTTAGTTTTGCTCATATCAGTTTCTAATCATTTTCTCCTAAACTTTCAAAGCTATTAGCTTTAGCATCATCCTTCAGTTGGGATTTTCACAGGGTAAAGTATATGTTACGCATAAAGTAAGAATTCCTCTTGCTTTTGCTTCATGAAAAAGAGTAGGGTAAAGGTTGGTGGGCCACAGATGTTAAAGGAATATATGAAATATCAGAAATGACATTTATTGAAATATCAGAAAATGTTTTTGGCATAATTTGGGGAAAAACAAAACAAATATAAAGCAAAAATAAATCCTTTTTGCCTTCTTGAACTTCTGAAATCAAATATTTTAAAACCTTGTTTTCATAGTAATCATGTACCTGGAAGATTGTTTTATGTTTTGAAACTAAGTAAATTATCTTTGAAAGCAAAAACCTATGCCTGCAAAATAATCGTGAAAGATATAATTTGACCTCATGTGGTTGAATACACAATGAGATGAGTTACTTTAATTTGGAGTTGAATTAGCATGTATAAAATATCCTGAAATAATTAAACTTAGCACTTACAGAAATCATACTATCCCTCACCATATTATAGCCATGGGAAAAGTAAACCTTTTGACTAAACTATTCTTAATCCAACTACACAGGAAGGGCAACGAAAATCTCTTAGAGTGCTGGAAATTTCTATTTTATGTTGCATGCAGACTCTGCTTCATTCTGCAATAACACAAATATTATCTAAATTTTCTTTCTTGAGGTTTTGGATTATTTATATTCTTTTTTTATTATTATACATTAAGTTCTAGGATACATGTGCACAATGTGCAGGTTTGTTACCTAGGTATACATGTGCCATGTTGGTTTGCTGTACCCATCAACTCGTCATTTACATTATTTATATTCTTAATCAAAGGTGACAAGTAAAACAAAGCTTTGAAAATAGTCAATGCACCTTTGACAACTTGCAGGATAGCAAAAATTAACCATAATTTAGCATTTTAAACACTTTCTTTGCAAAAGAAATTTCCTTATCCTATTAAGGAAAACAAGAAATAAAAAACATGAGAAATGCCTGTGGAAAATGTCAGCGTGATGGAAGACAGCAGAGAGAAGTTCTTGGATTAGAAATGGTACCTTTATTTGGTGTTGAGTAAAAATAGACATATGAATCTTAGCCTTGGCAAAGCAATTTCAAAATCCTTATTTATTTATTTATTTTTTGGTATCTGAGGTTTTACTAAATCCAGAAACCCTCCTAGAAATCACAATTTAAAACAGGTAGTGTTTCACTCTCTCCTACAGGATATATAAATGCCAAATCATGTTACAGTTTAATGCAGAAAACTGTTTTATTCTCAACGAGAGTTTTAAGTGTGAAAAGAACCAGAAATATCACACAGCACACACCAAATTTTAAATACTTGTATAGTATTTCTAAAAAATTGACTTAATAGTGTTTAAAAACCCTCTAGGGTCATGAGCATAGCTGTTAATTTGAAAAACCTGAATACATTGCTCCATTATGCCTAAAGGTCAAAGCATTTCATCTTCAATTTAATGTGTTAGACTTTACCGTAAGACAACGTGGTAGGGGGCAAAGATAGAAAGAGAAGATTCTGGTAATTTTGGTCTCTTTACTCTCTACCACCTGCTAGATACAACACTCCAAATCTTTTTTCTTCAACTAATTTTTTTTCTCCCTTAGATTTCCTTTCCAAAAAAGTAGCAGGGAAAAAAAGACTATAGGAGAATTGAGGAATTATATAAAGAGAAGCACATTAATTAAAATTAAAAGAAAATTCTACTTTAATATCTGACTTACAAATATCAGGATGCTGAAGGTCTAGGTTTCGTGAAAAATAAAAAGATCCTTTCAAACTTTGAAAGCTAAGACTTAACAGCTTTTAGAACTATCTCTAGTTGATTCTGATAGCTAAGAGGTTGCTGAAAGGAAATATGAAGCTAACTATAATATTTAGTCTTCAAATCACACAGGATAAGTTGGCAGATTCCTGGAGCTCATGACAAAGTGTTTCTCAGAGCAGAGGTTGAGATGTCTAGGAAGCAATAGAAAGGTATGGTTCTACAGAAACCTCATTTTAATGTTCTAAGTTACTGTTTTATAGGGAGAACAATATGTATCTGCAAAGAATTCTTGTACTTGACTTCATTCCTTTCTGTTATCTTTCTCTCTTCATAATCTTTCTGCCTCTGATTCTGATACTACCTCCATTCCTCAGGGTATGGACATTTCTTTTATGAAGGGATTAACTTGCCATTCCAGTGCAGGAGTCAGCAAACATACTGAAGCCAAATCTGACATGAGACAAATCTGACATGAGCCAAATCTGACCCACCACTTGTTTTTGCATGGCCTTGAGCTAAGAATGAATTAGACATTTTAAGCGTCTAAAAAAATCAAAAAAGATTAATATTTTCTTGCATGTGAAAATTGTAGGATATTCAAATCTGTGTCCACAAAGTTTTATTGGAACCCAGCCATGATCATTCCCTTAGGTATTGTCTATGGCTGCTTTTGCACTACAGTGGCAAATTTGAGTAGTTGCTGCAGTCTGTATGGTCTGCATCCCTACAATATTTATTATCTGGCTCTTTGCGCAGAAAATAAATTGTTAACTACTATAGGAGTCAAAACAGAAGACACTACCGTTTCCATTACCTCTCTTCAACAACCCTGCCTTCAGATTCCAATTATTTCATGAAATGGTACCAATAGTCTTCCACTAATAATTTATGATGAAAATCTTGCAGTCTCTTTCTTTCTCTCTCTCTCATTTTATTGGGGACATGGTCTTGCTGTGTCACCTAGGCCGAAGTGCAGTGATGCAATCATAGCTCACTGCAGCCTTGAATTCCTGGGCTCAAACAATACTCCTACCTTGGATTCCTAAAGTGCTGGGATTATAGGTGTGAGCCACCATGCCCACCTCTTTCTCTTTATTAGAATTTTTTAAACAATGTGCCTCCAGTAGGTTATAGTCTGTCCAGATTCACCCAAAGGGAGGATGGGATCAACAAAACAATCATTTTTCCTTTAGCATGCTATGCTTTTAAAACGTTGAGAAACACTTCACACATATTATTTTCCTGCTCCCCCCAAAAAAAACTCTTACAGGTTTAAATATGAATTTACAACCCTTATTTGTAATTCTGAAATCCAAAAAGCTTTTCCCTGAACTTCTTTTAGGTTAGAATCTGACTTGAACTGATTTGAGCTATTTATTATCTTAATTCATCCCATTTAAGGATGAGTATTTCTGCGGCAGATTTTAATGTGCTTGATGAAGGGATTAAGACATAGTGTCCCAGACTCTGTTAGGGATGGTATGTGATATGAATTACATGAATAATATTACCATCCTAAATTCTGAAAAAAATCTGATTCCTATTCACATGTTGTCTCAAGGGTTTCAGATCAAGGACAGTCCTCTCAAAATTATTATGACCATACAGAATTCTTTCTTCCCATCCATACCATGCTTATGCCAGTAAATGACATACCACTCACCCAGTTGTGCTAGTTGCAAAATACACCTGGAACAACTTCCTGCCAGCTCTGTTATTATCACACTATCCCAAGTACTGATCATTTCTGCTGTGTTATTGCAGTATCTTAGAGACTATTGATCTTTCCAGCCTTGGTCTCTCCATAGTGAGTTCTCCATAGATAGTAAAAGTGATCTTTGTAAAAAGTGTATCTTTCATGTCACAATCCTGAGCAAAGCCTTCCAGTTACTTTGCATTACACTTAAACTGCAAGCTCCTTCATGTGGCTTGCAAAGCCCCAGGAGATTCCCCATGACCTGGCTTGTGCCTACGGACCTCACCTTGTGCCATGTTACCTTTCCTTACAAGCTAAGGCATCACAGCCCTCATGCTCATTTCTGTCTCAAGGATTTGGAACTGCTGTATATCCCGCTTTGAACTTTCTTCCTCTAGTTTTCACATGACACCTGTCACTAACATCATAATTCTGTTCAAGCATATTACCTAAATGAGGCCTTCTGTGACTAGCTTATATAAATAATATCTCCCTCAAGGCCGCTGTTACTCTGCACTCTGACACTTAGGTTTATTTTCTTCAGTCCAATGGTTATCTCCTCCTTTAGAGTCTTATCACTTCCTGCTTAGCCTGTCACAGTAGCCTTTTAACAATAAAACAGAGCTGCAGATGAAACACTAGCTTAGAAGGCAGGAGACCTGGGTTTTACTGAAGCTACATCACACAAGCTCTGTGACTTCTCTTGACTTCAATTTCTTCATCCCTAAATGAAAAATCTTAAACTGCAATTTTTGAGGTCTTCAATAATCCTCAAATTCTAAGGTATTTTTTCTGCCTCTATTCTTTTTCTACTCTAGTCCAATATGTAATAGCTGTCAAATTAAACTTTAGGAAGTTCTCTTTCAACCATTTTATTTTCCATGATTCTCCACTGGCTGTAAGTTAAAGTATAAAATATTCTCCTTAGTTTATTTTAAAGTATGTTCTCAGATCAAGTGCTTGCCTTTTCAAGTTGAATTTCTCACCACTCCTATATAAAGACGTTCTAGCTCTCAAATTGCTCTACACACAAAAATGTTTTATTTTGTTTTCATAAAATTCCTTTTGCTAACAATGTCTATATCCTGTCTAGCCATCAGAATCTTGTTCACCCTTGAAGGCCCAGCTAATATTCCACCCTTTTATGAAATGTTATAAACACTGAAGCCACCACTTAAAAATGAAACAATGGGTTGTAGCTAATAAGCAAATGAAGTAGATAAAATGGAACAATACAATAATTTTTAAACCAAAAGGAAACAAAGAAGAGAGAGAACAAAAAGAATATGCTTGGTAAGAAGGTAAATTTAAACGAAGAAGATCGTTAACAACACTAAATATATAGTTTAAACATACTAAGTAAAAAGTAAAAATTGTCAGAATGGATTGAAAAACAAGACCGGGCTACCAGTTACTTACAAAAAACTTGCCTGTATTTATTTATTTATTTATTTATTTATTTATTTATTTATTTATTTATTTATTTTTTATTTATTTATTTATTTATTTATTTATTTATTTATTTATTTATTTGTTTATTGAGACAGTCTTGCTGTGTCACTCAGGCTTGAGTGCAGTGGTGCAATCTCAGCTCACTGCAACCTCCGCCTCCCAGGTTCAAGTGACTCTCCTGCCTTAGCCTCCTGAGTGCTGGGACTAAAGGCATGCACTACCATGCCCGGCTAACTTTTGTATTTTTACTAGAGATGGGGTTTCCCCCTGTTGGCCAGGCTGGTCTCAAACTCCTACACTTAAGTGATCCACCTGCCTTTGCCTCCCAAAGTGCTGGGATTATAAGCATGAGCCACTGCACCAGTCCAAAAACTCACTTTAAATATAAAGACACAAACAGTAGAAAAAAAAGAGAAAATATAGGAAATATATGCTATATGACTACTAAACAAAGTAAAGCTGAAGTGACTGTATTAGTATTAGTCAAGACAGATGTCAGAATATGGAACAGGGGCAAAGATAGTCATTTTGTAATGGTAAAATGATTAATTTATTGAGATAACAACCTATAGTCTCTGTACCTAACAACTGAGTTTTGAAATGCATGAAGTCATACCTAATAGAATTCAAAATGAAATAGACAAATCCACAATTACAATCAGGAATTTAATAACTCTCTCAATTGCTATAAGAAGTAGATGGAAATCAAGTATAAAGAATGCTTGAACAATGCTGTCAACCAACCAGAACTAATTGGTGTTTATAAAACACTACACCCAACAAAGAAGAATTTTTCAAGTACTCATGGAGCATTTACTAAGATTGTTCATATTCTGGGTCATGAAGTAGGTCTCAATACATTTAAGAGGAGTCAGATTATACAAAGTATATTCTGTGACCATAATGTTATGAAATTAGAAATCAATAAGACACAGATATTTAGAAAATTCCCAAATATTTGGAAACTATATAAAGCACTTCTAAATAACGCATTGGTCAAAGAAAAAGCTAGAAGATATTTTGAACGAAATGAAAATGAAAACAACATGTCAGAATTGGTGGGATGCAGTTAAAGCAGTACTCAGAAGAAAAGAATTGTCTAAAGCTCATTACCTAAATTTCACTTTTTGAAACTGGAAAAAGAAGAGGAAATTAACCTCCAAATAAGCAGAAGAAAGAAAATTTTAAAAAATAAGAGATGAAGTAAAAGAAATAGAAAACACAGAAGACAATGGAAAATGAATGAGATCTAATGTTGCTTTACTGAGGTGATCAATAAAATTATTTATCATGAAAAATAACTAATCAGGAAGAAAGACAAAAGCCATAAATTACCAATATCAAGAATGAGAAAGGTAACATATATAACTGTAGATATTAAAAGAATAATAAGAGGATATTATTAACAAAACTTTACGCCAATAAATTTACAAACTTGTATGGAATGAACAGATTGCCTTAAAGACACACTAACAAAGTTCCTTCAAGAAGAAATATGTAACCCAAGTAGACCTATATCTATCTTTAAAAATTAATCTTCTAGTTCCATACCTTCAAAATAAATAAATAAAATAGAAGCCAGGAACAAATGGCTTTACTTTTGGGTTCTGCCAAGGAAGGAAGAAATAATACCCATTCTATACAAATGCTTCTGGAAAATAAGAGAAATAAATACTTCCAATCTAATTCTATGTGCCAACATTATGCTAATATCAAAAATGAAGAAATTTATCACAGGAAAGCAAGCTACATTCCCATGTCAAGCTACATTCCCATGTCCTTCATGAACATACACATAAAAAGAATTTAAAATCTTAGCAAATGGAATCCAACAGGACACATAAGGGATAATAAATGACCAAATGGGGTTTATCTCAGGAATATAAGTGACTTGAAAATCAATTAATGCAGTTAACTACATTAAACAGTAAAAAAGCAAAACTATATGATAATCTTAAAAGAATCAGAAAAAGGATTTGACAAAATCAATATCCATTTCTGATTTAAAAAACAGCAACAAAATCTTTCAGCAAACCAGGAATAGAAAGAGACTTCTTCCACCTAATAGTGGACATCCATCATACATGATGAATGAATGACTACTCTTCCCCCTAAATTAGGAACAAGGCCAGTGTATCACTCTCATCACTTCTATTCAACATTGTACTCTTCACTCTAGCCAGTTGAGCCTAAGAAAAGAAATAAAAGACATCCAGATGGGAAAAGAAGTAAAAAGTGCCTTCATTCACATATGACATGTGAGAAATATGTGACTTGATGAGGCCAGATAATGGTCTGTGGTAGGTCATATTTTCCAACGTGACTAAAAATACCTCCTATGATACATGCTTTCCTACAAGGCAATCTTGGCACTTTTCTCATCAAAAGGTGGAATCTATGTCCCCTTCCATTATAGCTAGATGAGCTCATACCTAAAAGATAGCAGAAATGATGCTTCTTGACTTTCAAGGCTAGATTAGAAAAGGTGATACAGCTTTCACCTAGGTTCCCAGAGCAATTGTGCTTCGAGCCCTGAGCTACCTTGTTGGAATTTCAGTTACTCTGAGATTGGAAAGCATCAGGTAGATATTCCTGTTGACGGTCCAGCTGATCTTCCAGCTGACTGCCAGTGTCAGCTATCATGTGAGTTGGCCATTTTTTATTTCCAAGCCAGTTCAGCCTTTCAGATGACTGAAGTTCCAACCAACGTTTGTCTTTAATAGCATGCAAGAATCTAAGCAAGCACTGTCTAGCTGAGTTTTTCCTGAATTTAAGATGAAATTGAAAGCAAAATGAAATCATTGTTTTAAGCTGCTAATTTTGGGTAATTTGTTGGTAGCAATATAAATTGCAACACTTCTGTCTAGAATACATGGAGTCAGATGACTTTTCTTTTTAGTACAATATTCTATGCACTGATAAAATTCTTAGAAAAAAAGGAGGCTCTCTTTCCATTTTTTTATTATACTTCAAGCTTTGGGACACATGTGCAGAACGTGCAGGTTTGTTACATAGGTATACACTTCCCATGGTGGTTTGCTGCACCCATCGACCTGTCATCTACATTAGGTATTTCTCTAATGCTATCCCTACCCTAGGTCCCCACCCCCCAACAGGCCCCAGTGTGTGATGTTCCCCTCCCTGTGTCCATGTGTTCTCATTGTTCAACTCCCACTTATGAGTGAGAACATGTGGTGTTTGGTTTTTTGTTCCTGTCTTAGTTTGCTGAGAATGATGGTTTCCAGTTTCATCCATGTTCCTGCAAAGGACATGAACTCATCCTTTTTATGGCTGCCTAGTATTCCATGGTGTATATGTCCCACATTTTCTTATCCAGTCTATCACTGATGGGCATTTGGGTTAGTTTCAAGTCTTTGCTATTGTGAATAGTGCTGCAATAAACATATGTGTGCATGTGTCTTTATACTCGATTTATAATCCTTTGGGTATATACCCAGTAATGGGATTGCTGGATCAAATGATATTTCTGGTTCTAGTTCCTTGAGGAATCACCACACTGTTTTCCACAATGGTTGAACTAATTTACATTCCCACCAACAGTGTAAAAGCTTTCCTATTTCTGCACATCCTCTCCAGCATCTGTTGTTTCCTGACTTTTTAATGATCGACATTCTAACTGGTATGAGATGGTATCTCATTGTGGTTTTGGTTTGCATTTCTCCAATGACCAGTGATGATGAGCTTTTTTTTTTTTTTTTCATATGTTTGTTGGCTGCATAAATGTCTTCTTTTGAAAAGTGTCTGTTCATATCATTTGCCCCCTATTGATGGGGTTGTTTTTTTCTCGTAAATTTGTTTGGGTTCCTTGTAGATTCTGGATATTAGCCCTCTGTCAGATGGATAGATTACAAAAATTTTCTCCCATTCTGTAGGTTGCCTGTTCACTCGATATTAGAATCTTTTACTGTGCAGAACCTCTAGTTTAATTGGATCCCATTTGTCAATTTTGGCTTTTGTTGCCATTGCTTTTGGTGTTTTAGTCATGAAGTCTTGGGGATATAACCATCAATCCCAAGAAATACAAACTACCATGGAAGAATACTGTAAACACCTCTACACAAATAAACTAGAAAATCTAGAAGAAATGGATAAATTCCTGGACACACACCCCTCCCAAGACTAAGCCAGGAAGAAGTCAAATCCCTGAATAGACCAATAACAAGTTCTGAAATTGAGGCAGTAATTAATAGCCTACCAACCAAAAAAAAGGCCCAGGACCAGACAGATTCACAGCCGAATTCTACCAGAGGTATAAAGAGGAGCTGGTACCATTCCTTCTGAAACTATTCCAAACTATAGGAAAAGAGGGAATCCTCCCTAACTCATTTTATGAGGCCAGCATCATCCTGATACCAAAACCTGGCAGAGACACAACAAAAAAAAGAAAATTTCAGGCCGATATCCCTGATGAACATCAATGTGAAATCCTTAATAAAATACTGCATACTGAATCCAGCAGCATATTAAAAAGCTTATCCACGACAGTCAATTTGGCTTCATCCCTGGGATGCAAGGCTGGTTCAACATACGTAAATCAATAAATGTAATCCAGCATATAAACAGAACCAATGACAAAAACCATGTGATTATCTCAATAGATGCAGAAAAAGCCTTTGATAAAATTCAACATCCCTTCATGCTAAAAACTCTCAATAAACTAGATATAGATGAAATGTATCTCAAAAGAATAAGAGCTATTTATGACAAACCCACAGCCAATATCATACTGAATGGGCAACAACTGGAAAGCATTCCCTTTGAAAACCAGCACAAGACAAGGATGCCCTCTCTCACCACTCCTATTCAACGTAGTATCAGAAGATCAGGCCAGGGCAATCAGGCAAGAGAAAGAAATAAAGAGTATTCAAATAGGAAGAGAGGAAGTCAAATTGCCTCTGTTGCAGATGACATGATTGTATATTTAGACAACCCCATTGTCTCAGCCCAAAATCTCCTTAAACTGACAAGCAACTTCAGCAATGTCTCAGGATACAAAATCAATGTGCAAAAATTACAAGCATTTCTATACACCAATAATAGACAGAGAGCCAAATCATGAGTGAACTCCCATTCACAATTGCTACAAAGAGAATAAAATACCTAGGAATCCAACTTACAAGGGATGTGAAGGGCCTCTTCAAAGAGAACTGCAAACCACTGCTCAAGGAAATAAGAGAGGACACAAACAAATGAAAAAACATTCCATGCTAATGGATAGGAAGAATCAATACTGTGAAAATACTGCCCAAAGTAATTTATAGACTCAATGCTATCCCCATCAAGCTACCATTGACTTTCTTCACAGAATTAGAAAAAACTACTTTAAATTTCATATGGAACAAAAAAAGAGCCAATATAGCCAAGACAATACTAAGCAAAAATAACAATGCTGAAGGCATCATGCTTCCTGACTTCAAACTATAAAACAAGGCTACAGTAACCAAAACAGTATGGTACTGGCACCAAAACAGATATATAGACCAATGAGACAGAACAGAGGCCTCAGAAATAACGCCACACATCTACAACCATTGGATCTTTGACAAACCTGACAAATACAAGCAATGAGGAAAAGATTCCCTATTTTAATAAATGGTATTTGGAAAACTGGCTAGCCATATGCAGTAAATTGAAACTGCACCCCTTCCTTACACCTTATACAAAAATTAACTCAAGGTGGGTTAAAGACTTAAACATGAGACCTAAAAGCATAAAAACTCTAGAATAAAACCTAGGCAATACCATTCAAGACATAGGCATGGGCGAAGACTTCACATCTTTTCATTTTTAAAAGTACATAGGAGCAACATGAAATACTGAAAAGAGACAGCCACGTAGACCCTCTAGTTAATAGTCCAGCTAAGCCTTCAGACAACATCCAGCATCTGTTGCCATGTAAGAGAGCCATTTTTGACTTCCATGATAGTCAACCTTTCAACTTTCCAAGTTCTTACTGTGGCAGCATGAATGAAGATATAACATTCTACCTCAGGAAATTTCAGTTATTTTAATTACCAAGATGAGGACTCTAGTATTTTCTTTCTTATTGGGACATATATAGCCCATATAGGAAGGGCTAAAGAAAGAATACATATGTTAAACATTCCAAATTTGATGCAATGAAGCAATGTTACTTGTCTTCTCATAGCCTAGTCTATTTTTAATATCTTTTGATTACTTTACAACTGCATTTCTCAGTTGAGAAATCAGAGTAGTGAAGTGGGTTAGGAAAATCGTCCATTTGTTTAACAAATAATGATTAAATAGCTATATCAGATATCATGAAAAGCCCTAGGAATACATTAGTGAACTCAAATAACATTATATCTTCCTTTATAAAGTTTACAATTTAGTGGAGAAAATACACTTGTAAACTGAAAAATTTAATATACTATGATAATTAAGGAAATATTAGGCTACTATGTGAATAGAGACAAAGTACCCATAAAAGAGTGACCAGAGAAGCTTCCTAAAAGAATCAATAACTAAAAATTTTCCAAGTGATGAGAAATAATACCACACAAGGTAAACAAAGACAAGAGAGAAAAAAATAGCCAGGCAGTGAGATGATCAAATCAGTAATGATTGGCCATTTGTATTGATCGTATTTGTACTGATTGCAATAGAGAGATGGATAGTTGAAACATCATTAGAGAAAAAGAGAAAAAATTAGATCTCCAGTCTCAACCCAAAACCTCCTGAACTATAATAGCTGGGGTGGAGTCAGCTGATGTAGTTAGTTTTGTAATCTACTGCTTGGGGAAAACATTGGAAATGACTTTTTTTTTTTTTTTATTCTTTTACTTCAAGTTCTGGGATACATGTGCTGAACGTGCAGGTTTGTTACATAGGTATACATGTGTCATGGTGGTTTGCTGCTCCTAACAAACCATCATCTAGATTTTAAGCCCCACATGTATTAGGTATTTGTCCTAATGCTGTCCCTCCCCTTTCCCCCAACCCCCTGACAGGCCCTGGTGTGTGATGTTCCCTTCCCTGTGTCCATGTGTTCTCATTGTTCAAGTCCCACTTATGAGTGAGAACATGCAGTGATGGGTTTTCTGTTCCTATCTTAGTTTGCTGAGAATGATTGTTTCCAGCTTCATCCATGTCCCTGTAACGAAGGGACATGAACTCATTCTTTTTTATGGCTGCATCGTATTCCATGGCATATATGTGCCACATTTTCTTTATCCAGTCTATCATTGATGGGCATTTGGGTTGGTTCCATGTCTTTGCTATTGTAAATAGTACTGCAATAAAGAGATGTTTTGCATGTGTCTTTATAGTAGAATGATTTATATTCCTTTGGGTATACACCCAGTAACAGGATTGCTGGGTCAAATGGTATTTCTGGTTCTAGATCCTTGAGAAATCGCCATACTGGGAAATGACCATTTTCTTTGTTTGTTGGTACAGGTTTGATGAAATGGAGAAATTACGATTTTATTTATAATCATGTACTGCTTTTTTATGTCTAATTACAGTTTTAGAATCTTTAGGGCTTTCTTTGCACTTCCAGGACAATTTCTCCCAAGGAATTTATGATGTTGAAGGCCTATTTAATATTTTCCAGAAAAGAGGGACTTGTCTCACTGATTTTAAGAGGACAAAAAAGTATTTTTTAAAGCCAATAAATCACATCTATAATTATTGTAGAGAGGATGTGAAAGATGTTTTTCACTCGGTATAATGCCCTTGAGGTCCACCAAAGTTTTTGTGTGCATAATAATTTGTTCCTTTTTATTGTTAAATGGCATTTCATTATATAGATATACCACCATTTGGTTATCCAATTACCCATTGAGGGATATTTGGGCTCTTTTCATTTTTTGCCTATTACAAATAACCTTTCTATGAACATTTGTAAACAGGTTTTTGTGTGGCCCTGAGTTTTTACTTCTTTAAGATAAATACCCAAGAATGTGATCACTGAGTCTTATAGGAAGAATTTGTTTAACTTTCTAAGAATTTGCCAACTTTTTCCAGAGTAGCTGTACTATCTTACATTCCTGCCAGCAATGTATGAGAGACATGGCTGCTTCACATCCTTGTCCATATCTTCACTTAATGAAGAGGAACATTCCCTGGATATGGTGGCTCAGCGAATGGCTAATTCTTTCCAGTTCATCAGTCAGATGGTCATTCTACCTCTCACTTAATAAAAAGGTAAGAGCTACTGCTTCTTCTCCAAGTCTGTTTCTGTTCAAATATATTGCCTATATTTCTTAGAAGTACTGAGTGGGAGACCCATACTTTATTTCATTACGTTAAAAAAAACACTAAGGGGGATAAAAATCTATTATTTTGCCTCTAAATAAAAACAAAAGATTTTTTAAGTAATGTGGAAAGACAGAATATACATTCTGAATTGTTCAAAACAATAAAGATGGAATTAAAAACAAAATAAGCCACCTACTGGTGAAAGGCACAGAATTTGTACCATAGAGGTAAAGATGCTCCCCAGCATACCGAGGAAAGCTCCGTCTCTAACAATAGGTAAGTTTGAAAAAAAAAATCACCTCCTCCATTTAATCATGCAGGAAATTATTGCTTGAGCATCAAAGAAAGATTCCCTACTTCGTTAATATTAAGCTTCAGATTCCACGTTAGAAAAACCAATACCAAGTTGTCTTTGCAGAGTCAAGAGTCAATGAGAGTAATTTACAGGCATTTTTAACTGTAAAAAAGTACAAACAATCTAAATGTAACATAAAAAAAGTGTTACTTGTTGATTGGGAGTACACAGATTTATAATATAATTTGGAAAAGAAATAGCATTTTAAAACAATGAGCCTTTCAATTTAAGCAATAATAGGCATCGTTGCTCCTATTTTAAAAATTTGAAATTATGTAATATTTGAATAAATGTAATTATGTTAATTACATATTAGTTAAATATAATATATAAATTCTTACTGTAAAACATAAGATCTATACACATTCAGTAAAAGCACCATTGAATCCCATGCTGTTCTAGTCTCTTCCTTAGAGATAAACACTCTTATCCAAATGGAATGTATCATCTCAAAACTCTGCCTATATGTCCACCTATGTATATCTTCATATGTATCATTATACAGTTTTGTTTTTGATAGATGGGATTATACCTTGCACATTGTTTTGTAATTTGACTTTTTAACTTAATATGTCTTGAAGAGCATTCCATGTGTGAATGCACATGATATATAACACACCAAATTATTTTTAACTGCTTCATATTTTATAACATAGATGCAGTGTGATACTTTTATTTAGGCCATCATTCTCATATTGATACAATTTATTCCCTTCATTTTTTGTTGTTTTTGTTTGTTTATGGCCCTTAACAAATAATAGTACAATTAACATAGATGGCCCAGAGCTGGATTTAAATTTTTACCCTCTATGAAAGTCTTTGTCCTTTCATTGTTATAGCTGATATGTTTTATTTTAGCACCTTATCTTGGGTTTTCTATTTATAATGCTTCTTGATATCTTCTGTATTTTGCCAATAAGGATCATGCTTCTTTTATTTTTCCCTACCAAAAAGTATGCATCCTTTTTTCTAGCAGTTCTATAACCACAAGCCTAAAATTGTATTCTGTAATTATCAATGCAAATAATAAAATATCTTCATCCCAGTATTATTTATAATGACAAAAATATTTGTGATACCTTACATTTTCTGGAATTTATTATATTAGATAAAAACAAGAGCCTTTACTTTTATAGTTTATTAGGGAAAAGAGAAAATATCACCTCTGAATCACATTATCAAAGCAGACGTGGATTCCAAATAGGTTTGGAATTTTTTAAATTCCAAATTTTTTAAATAGGGGATTTTTTAAAGTTACATATAATCTTTGAGGACTATAAAAGCAGATGTGTTTTAAACATGAGCTCTGGCAAAGACTTCCAGTGGTAACACTGGGCTCAGTAAAGGAAATCTCATTAGAAACGTGCAAGTTGTGTGTGTGTGTGTGTGTGTGTGTGTGTATGATTTTTGAAAGGTCTAAATAGAAACCTGCAAGTTGTGTGTGTATGTGTGTGTGGGCGGGGTGATTTTTAAAGGTCTAAATTCAAATCAATACCTACTTGGTAAGAATATTTTTACTGCCTGGGAAAAATAATTAATTGAGACAGTAGCTAGGCCAAAAGAGGGCAAGGGGAGATAAAATGCTACTTTTGAGTGGCAAAGTTGAAAAATAAATTATAAACTGCTTTATGATCGGAGGAACTAATGAATAATAAACAAATACTAAAGAATAGATTTTCTCAGGTATCGAAACCACTGCTAATTCATATTTTGATTTCCTGGATTCAAATGAGAAGTGAGACAGTGGCTGAGATTTGAAACTTGAAAAGTGAGAAGAGATTTCAGGTCAATATCTGTGATGGGAAGATTCTCAGCAACATAGGGCCAAGCCTGGGATGCCAGTCCTATGTTGGAATTGGGCAATGACATTTCAGAAGTGATATCTATGTGCGTTGTAGATTTTCCTTTTGGTGTTGTTGTTCCTTTATGATACTATCACATCCTTAGCATGGGAAATAAAGAAATTGATTATATCCCTGTTTTGAAATAAATCAAACCACAAAAATCTGGGGCGGAATGTAGATATAGTATAGAGATGGCATAAGATGTATAGAGAAACAGGAGTTATAGTTCAAAGGGAAAAATATAATAAAACAGATCCTTCAGATATTAAGGTGTATTTAGGAGAGCATTGTCTTTTCTTCCAAGCTATTTGGATTAGGTCTCCAACAATAATTATTTGAGCTTTAAATGGAAGGGTAGCCTTAGTGCTCAGAGGCCTTTGGAGATACTGAGTATCTTCAGGCTGGCTGAATTGTAGTTTTAAAAATTCTTTTAGAAAATCTATGGATAGTTAGTTTTCTGAGTCCTATACATAGCAGTATATGTTTCTGTTGACTTCACATACTAATCTCAACTTGATTGGGTGTAAGAATCTTGGACCATGGCTTATCTATCCCCTCAAAACTATTCATACATTTTCCTCTTGCTTTCTTGCATTTATTATTGAAGATAAAAAATCTGAGTCTAATTGGATTTTGCTTCCATTAAAGATAATCTGTTTTCCTCTGATTTGATGCTTATGTAATTCTTTATTCCTGAGATATAAAATATCACCAGTTTATTTCAGATGCTAATCTATTTTACTAACTCTTCCTATAATTTGACAAATTTAAAAAAATAATGTAGGTTTTTTTTCTTCTGTTTAGAATATTTTAGATTATTGTTAGAGTCTAAGTATTCTGATCTCTTCTGAATAAATACATCATGAATATACTAGGTTTCTATTCTCTTTCCTCTGTATTGGTTTTCCTCTCTCTCACTGTTTTAAACTTGCATCATTTTATTTCTTTGCATCTGCAGATAGCACGTTGAGTTTGTTCACATTATTGATTTGTATTGTCTGGCTTGTAGATTTTTTTAACAATTTTAGGGTAGTTGCTGATTATGTTACATAATTTTAGCTCCTCAAAGTATTTTCAAAAATTTTTAGTTCCATTTTAAAATTATATCCAATATATCTGTTTTCATCTCAGTCTTGTATAAATGAACATATAAGAGATAACAAATGACAGAAAGCCCTACTCAGTTTCAAATAAAGATTCATTGACTTATTTACTCTTCCATTCCGTGGGTATTTATTGGTCTTATTCAAAGATTCAACGATGTCATCAAGGGCCTGGTTTGTTTCCCGCCCTTCAGTTTGCTTCATACTGTCACCTTCATTCAAAGGTTAACCATTAATATGGTCTCAATATTATCAATATTCCTATATTACATGTTCAGGGAGAGAAAAGTTGAGTCTCTTCTAGAAACTCTCAGAAAGCAAAGGAACATTTTTCCTTGTGGCTCTTAGCAAACATTATCATCAATCTTACTGTCCCAAATCAGATTACATGGTCCCCCATCTAAGGCTAGATATGTAATTTGTAGGGCTAAATGCACAATGAAAATGAAAAGCCTTTTTGCTTTATATTTACTATTTAATGTCATTCTAAGCACACAAAAATTAAAAAATTAAATTGGTAACAAGTGTTTACCATTCATCTTCATATTGTGCAATACCAGCTTTAAATACAAATACAAGTACACTTAACTAGTGCAACATTACTGAAACTGCACAGTTCATAGCTAGTACTTGCATGTATGTTTTGTTCTTGGGATTACAGTCAAAACCTGCATAAAACCAACTCAAATGTTTTTATTTTACGTTTTGCTGTGCTTGGATTCCAATGACATTCTCTATCTTTGGCTTACTCATAAAGGTGGGCTGAAAGGAAAAGGAGATATGGGTTATCCTGTCTTTCCCTTTCTAGGCCATCATTTTCATTAAAAGTGGTTGGTTAATACAGACAAGTTACATAAGTAAGAAAGAAAATGATAGGATTCTTTGATTATGCTTTTTTTATTGTAAATTTTAGAAACGTTTATTTTAGAAACACACAAAGCTAAAATGCATATTTCAGTCCAAGAACCTAGAGAGAAAAAATAGGGAGGTACATGTTTTTGTTTAGTCTTGTTTTTTCCTCAAAATCCATCCCTAAGAGTAAGGAGCTACTTCTTAAAACACTGCCTTCTTTCATTTGACCCAAATTCTGTTTCTGAGGGAAAGCTCAGCTTCTCAGAGCTGTCAGTGCCCTCACTCAGTCATAGATGCAAAACACTTCATGCTAACTTTGAGTCTTGCTAAACTCTCATGTGATATGGGACCACTGGAATTCTGTATATAGTTCATGAGACATTGGAAATGCTATATGTGACCATGCAGCAAGGAATGGCAATGAACACACATATGGCACATACCGCTGTTGCTCAGTCATGTATTATATTGTCTCACTGAACTTCACCTACAAATTATAAATTCCAAGATAAAATAATTAAAGTCTTCAAGATGGAACGACAAAGCGTTAAACCAAATGCAAGGCCTTTCTGAAACCAAATGGCTTTTCACAGCACCCTCCTTAGTTTTACTACTCACCATACTCTGTGCTTTCTCCTTCAGGTAACCCATGTGTGGATATTGAACAAGACTTTCGATGTGCTACTGATACATAACAGCAACAAACAAACAAACAAACAAAACCTATACAGTGTGCTCTCCTTCTGCCTCTTTGCCCGCTGCCACTTTTAACTCTACCTTTATGCATTATATAATGCTGGAGGTCTGCAAGTGAGTAGCCCTTTGCTGTCTTTTTGATGCAGATAGCTGCTAAGTGACCTCAGGTAGGTTTATTGCTGGTTTCATAAGAGCATATTTGCAGGGGCAGAGAAGAATCCAGGTGAAATTTGCATGTTACCACTGTCCCCAACTATTGCTTCTCCTAATCAATGGATTTTATTTTATTTTTCCCAAGGCAGCCCTCACTCTTAGCCTAATGAATTAGATAACTTGTAGAAAGTGAAGATATGAAAGGTTCTCAATAATCACATTGTAACTAGACCCATGTGTGTTAGATTGTTAGATTTGAAATAACTTTTTTTTTTTTCTTGAGAAGGAGTCTTGCTCTGTCACCCAGGCTGGCATGCAGTGGCGTGATCTCGGCTCACTGCAACATCTGTCTCCCGGGTTTGAGCGATTCTCCTGCCTCAGCCTTCCTGGGACCACGGACTTGTGCACCCACGCCCTGCTAATTTTTTGTATTTTTAGTAGATATGGGGTTTCACTGTGTTAGCCAGGCTGGTCTGGATCTCCTAACCTCATGAACCACCCACCTCAGCCTCCCAAAGTGTTGACATTGAAATAATTTTTTAATTATTTGTGTTGAAGATGGCACTCTTTCCTATTCCAACTCTGTAATATATTTTCTTCTACTTTAATATTCTGTGGGGCCAGGCTTCGTGGCTCATGCCTGTAATCCCAGCTACTTGGGAGGCTGAGGCAGGAGAATCACTTGAACCCAAGAGGCGGAGGTTGCAGCAGTGAGCCGAGATGGTACCATTGCACTCCAGCCTGGGCGACACAGTGAGAGACTCCGTTTCAAAAAAAAAAGAAAAGAAAAAAAGAAAGAAAAGAAAAAAGGAAAAAAAATTCTATAGATAATTTCAATGGAAAAGGAAGGATCAATTATGTGCCTTTATCACTATCATCCCTGAAGTATTCTCACTTGTTTAGAGAAAAAAATAATAAATAAGTCTAAGATGAAATGAAATGCATACATTTTCGTAAATAATCTTAAATATCTTTGGGAAACAAAGAAAGGAAAATAATGAATACACCTTATGATATGAGGAAAAGCTTATTTACCAATTTTTACTATAAGCAGAATGTGACTAATTCGACGAGAAAGTCAACAAATGTTATTAGCATTTAAATTTAACTCCTTTTGCTTACTCTCCATTTCAACCTCTAATTTGCAAAAAAAATCATGTGTGGGCCTAGGGAAAGTATCAAAATACTGTAAAGATAAACTTGTAGGTATATCTGAAGTAAAACTCTTGACAGTTTAGCATGATGAAATTTTCTGGAAAATGGAACAGCATTAAAAAGACAAAGAATCAAGAAACTATAGTGTGTATTTTAGTAGCCGTGTGGTTTGGCTGTGTCCCCACCCAAATTTCCTCTTGAATTACAGCTCCCATAATTCCCACATCATGGGAGAAACCCAGTGGGAGGTACTTGAATCATGGGGGCAGATCTTTCCCGTGCTGTTCTCGTGATACTGAATGAGTCTCACAAGATCTGATGGTTTTTTAAAGGGGAGTTCCCCTGCTCATGCTCTATTTGCCGGCTGCCATGAAAGATGTGACTTTTCTCCTCTTTTGTCTTCCGCCATGATTGTGAGGCCTCTCCAACCATGTGGAACTGTAAGTCAATTAAATCTCTTGACTTTATAAATTACCCAGTCTTGAGTATGTCTTTATTAATGGCATGAGAAGGGACTAACACGAAAAAAAAAGTCTGACTGGAACTAGGTTTAGTGGAGTTCAAGATGGAAGGGAAGATCATATTGATGACTCAATATCTTGCTTAAAAGTTTGGACTTCATTGGGCGGGTTGTAAGGAGTCTCTGAATTATTTATTTTTTTTCAAATGGCACAAGTCTATGCTACAAATGTGCCTATGAATGCACTGTTCTCCCTTTTTCCTTGTGCATTTACTGATTATCACTCTTGACCCCTTTTAACAAAATCCTATCCAACAATTTTTTTGTGTGTGCGTTAATGAAGTGGCTTAATGCTCATAGTGAGAAAAAAGTATTTTTATATAATGTCTAGAATGTTTCAAATGAAATCCATCCATATGTAATTCAAATAAAAAAATAGATATGTAGATATAACATGTATGGCAATCTGAATGTCTAAGATGTCCAGTAAGCAAAATGTACTCTAGGGCAAAGAAAAGAAAGTGTTAACAAGAGTAATTAGAATTGGATGAATATAGAGAGTGTCTAAGACAGTGGTCATGCACTAGGGAGCAGTCATGCATGATGGTAGAAGAGTTTTATAATGAAGTTAAAACATATTTAAGAGAAAGATTAGAAGTATGAAAACTAACAGGACATTTTAAAAATCAAAGTAAGAGTGATAAAATTGGCAATGTTAAAGTTATAGCACAATTGAATTGTGTTCCAGAGTTCAATACACATAATAGAATAAAAAGTTTGTAACTAAATAGAAGAAATTAGAAAAGTGGTTTCAATCTAGAGATAAATGGTTTTTTTAAGAAATTGAAAAGATTTAAGTAGGGCTAGTTAATTTTAGTCAAATGAGTTCTAGAAATCTGCTTGAAGTTTAAATATTTATAAACATAAATGTACATACACACAGAGAAGAGTGATGAAAGAGAATAAAACATAAAGTGCAATTAATGTGTCGTAGTTTTTTCATTATTTTTCAATTTTAAGGAGAATGTAAGCCAACAAGATAACCAATCTATGAGAATATAAAATGAATGTAACTGCTTTGAATATAGTCAACTGAGAGACTCTACAATTAATCCAGTTATGTTGCCAGTGTTTTGTTTTGTTTTTAAATAAAGATCTCCTCTTTCCTAAGATAGCTGATTAGTATCAAACTATTTCCTTTGAGATTGGGTTTGGATTTGAGAAACAGCAAAACCACCTAGAGCAAAGGCAGCTGAAGTCAAAGAGCCAATGTGTCATTGGAAATCAACTAGCCAACTTCCATTTGAAGACTGGAAGGAACTCTAGAGTTTAATGTTTAGTTAGGACACTTTTCAAGCAAGATACAGAAGTAGAGCATAAATTAATTTTAACACTCAGAGAATTTATTGATTTATTGGAAAGAAACTGAAGTACATTGAAAGCTCAAAGAAATAGCAGTCAAAACCAGTCAACTTTGGGGATTACTGGGGTCTACAGTGGGGTATCTATGCTAGGAACCTTCACTTTTTGAGTTTTTCCAAGTGGTGCAGACATGGACATGGCAGATTTGTGGTGGTGATATTATAGCTCCAATGATAGGGAAGGAAAAAGGCATTCTTCCCTATTGGCTCTATTAGGAAAATTAGCAGGGAAAGACACTAATTGGGTTTGATTGGATCAATGTCCATTTTGAAAATGTTTGGGTGTGGGAATGAGCTCTTTAGATTATTTCAATTCATTGTGTTACCAGAAGAGGGAAAAGAAGTTTGACAACCCCAAAACAATAGCCACCACAATCATGTATGCCAAACACATACCCATAAGACATCTCAAAGGTGGTTGGAAATGTTTGGATATCTTAACAGCATGTCCAAAACTAAGCTCATAATTTTTTTCTCTCCTCTTTCCACACAAGGTGCCACTTTCCTCTATATTCTATATAGTGACTTTTCAATTCAACAAACAAAGCCTTAGTAAGTTATTTAATCTTTGTGCTTCAATTTCTCTCTTTTCAAAACAGGAATAATTCCCCGTTAATAATGGTTTCTCCATTAACAATGTTACAGTGGATTGAGGTCAATGAGTGAAAAGCATCTAATCGAATGCCTGTATAGAATAGGAATTAACTAAAATTTAATTCCCTTCTACTCCTTTCCCCACTTAAAAAGTCAATAATTTTTAATCTACACTTTCTAGCTTGCCTACACTTTCTCTACTCTCTTGAATTTATTTGGAACTCTTTGCAGTTCCCGTAAATGCACCATGTTTCCATTTCTTTTTTTTTTTATGTTTTTCTTATTTATTTATTTATTTATTTATTTATTTATTTATTTATTTATTTTTGAGACAGAGTCTTGCTCTTGTCACCCAGGCTGGAGTGCAGTGGTGCAATCTTGGCTCACTGCAACCTCTGCCTCCTGGATTCAAGCAATTCTCCTGCCTTAGCCTCCCTAGTAACTGGGATTACAGGTGCCCGACACCACGCCCAACTAATTTTTATATTTTTAGTAGAGATGGGGTTTCGCCATGTTGGCCAGGCTGGTCTTGAACTCCCGACCTCAGGTGATCTGCACACCTTGGCCTCCCAAAGTGCTGGGATTACAGGTGTGAGCCACCATGCCCAGTCAAGATTTAAAGTTTCTAATTCTCTGATTTCCTTAGTTGTCTGTCCCCAGCAGCCTATCTCTGACACCACTTTTTTATTATTATTATACTTTTAAGTTCTAGGGTACATGTGCACAATGTGCAGGTTTGTTACATATGTATACATGTGCCATGTTGGTGTGCTGCACCCATTAACTCGTCATTTAGGTATATCTCCCAGTGCCATCCCTCCCCCCTCCCCCCACCCCACGACAGGACCCCAGTATGTGATGTTCCCCTTCCTGTGTCTGAGTGCTCTCATTGTTCAATTCCCACCTATGAGTGAGAACATGCAATGTTTGGTTTTTTGTCCCTGCGATAGTTTGCTGAGAATGATGGTTTCCAGCTTATCCACGTCCCTACAAAGGACATGAACTCATCCGTTTTTATGGCTGCATAGTATTCCATGGTGTATATGTGTCACATTTTCTTCTTCTTTTTTTTTTGAGATGAGGTCTCGCTGTGTCTCCCAGGCTGGAGTTCAGTGGCACGGTCTCGGCTCACTACCAGCTCCGCCTCCTGGGTTCATGCCATTCTCCTACCTCAACCTCCCGAGTAGCTGGGACTACAGGTGCCCGCCACCACGCCCGGCTAATTTTTTTTTTATATTTTTAGTAGAGACAGGGTTTCACTGTGTTAGCCAGGATGGTCTCGATCTCCTGACCTCATGATCCACCCGCCTTGGCCTCCCAAAGTGCTGGGATTACAGGCCTGAGCCACCACGCCTGGCCTATGTGCCACATTTTCTTAATCCAGTCTACCATTGATGGACATTTGGGTGTTTCCATCTCTTTGTAGCTGGCATCTCCTCTGCCTGGAATGTCCTCCCTGCCAGACTTCCCTATCCCTTCTTTAATCCTTATCCATTTGGCAAACTTTTATTGAACAGAGCTCAAATACCATAATCTTTGTGAAGCACTCTCTGACTCACCCAGTAAGTCAAATTTAAACCTTTGTGCTCTCTATTCCCATAGTAACATCTGCATAGTATTATATGACTTACTATTGTGTGCATTCTTACTGTTTATCACTTAGCCTCCAACATTAAATTGTGGGCTTTCTGAGGGACAACACTTTATAGCAAGTGTTGCATCCCATGGTGGAAGTACCAAGATATTTTGCAGTGTGGGTCACAACTCTTGGCATATAGTTACTGCCCAATAAATATTTAATGAATGCTTGAAATTTGTATATCTGTCATTTATTGTCTGGATTTAAGTAGAAAGTAGTATGTTCATTTTAAAAAATATACGTACTATGTTAAAAATCAGTTAATTTTCCTTCTACTAAAGTGTTTAAAGGTACTAATTCTATCATTTGTTGGATTCGGCCTTCTATCAACTTGTTATCTGTAGTATAACCTAACTCATTGATGTAGACACATACCATTGATAAAGAAGGCCCATCTTGAGCCCAACATGCCATAGGAGATGCTTGTTTCTAATTATGAATCTACTAACTTCATTATTCTTTTATGCAAATTTATTCATTCTTTTATCGAGGTTGGTATGATAGAAACTGCCCAACACCATGCTGAAGTGCAAGTTTGATCAATTCACCTAGTAACCTTATCAGGAAAGGAAATGAGATTTGTTTGGTATAATTTGTTCTAAGTTAATCTTCTCTGACTCCTAGTACATAGTTGTTTTGAAAGTATCTGTTTAATAATACAATCTGGATTTGATCAATTATGAATATCAAATTCATTATCCATATTCTGTAACACCACCTTCGCTCTTGAAAAAGATATTGTAGTATTGCCCGGCGTCAGTCTTTTGGTGCTTCCCGATTTTCAGTGGGATTCAAAGAATCCCAACAGTTGTTCAGCAATTTTTCTGCGAAGTGTTTTCACTATACTAAATTGCAAAAAGCTTCTGTGGCTGGTAACTACAAAAGATAATTCTTATAATATTTTGAGATATGTTTCTTCTGTTGAGTGATGTTGCCATATCTCCAGAGTAATCAGATGGTCTCCCAGGGTGAGCACTTTGAAAGACAACATTCATCTGAAATCTAAGTTGGTGCATTTGTATTTTTAAGAAGGTAATCACTGTACCTCTACATTTAAGAGTTAAATTTAGTATCCATTTTCTCAGAGCTGAAGAGTACCTTAGAAATCTACTATGTAATTTTATGGATCAAGAATTATATTCAGAGATAAAGTAGATTATTGATCATATACTCATTAATATTCATCTAGGATTAGATGCCTGATCTCCTAATTCCCACATATATTAGAGTTGTACATATGAAATCCATGTATGACTTTATAGAAGCTTTGAACAATCTATACTGTGTGGAAAATTCTGTTTCCACAAACAATACATTTCTTACTGTTGAGTGATTTACAGCTTTCATTATATTCTCAAAGGAGTTCATGAAACAAAACTGTTAAGAATCATTAAACTAGATCAGACTGGTGGCTGTAGTTTCAAAGATTAAATGAAATACTGAAGTATAAAATTAATTTAAATATGAGTCTTACAAATGTATTCTTATAAGCTACAGAGAGAAACAATATTTAAAAAATTTTAAGTTTTCACCATATTAGCATTAGGTCATACTCTTAAAATCTTATGCATTCATCAGAATTCTCCTGAATATGATGATAGCCTAATTATCACTAGAGTGTAAGTTGGTTTATGAGGATTTGCATATTTGTTTTGTAAATGTTTCATGGGTAAAATTATTAATTAGCATCTAATTAATATTTGTGTTGCTGAGAACATATTTTTTAAACTTTAGAAACAAGAAAATAGAGAATAGTTAATTATCTATCTCTGATCTCCTTTAAAATTTCTCATTGCTAAACTCAACAGCACAAAGGAGAGATTAATAAAAATAAATCTGAAGTAACTTAATCGCACTCTTTTCATTTTGCCCAATTACTGAGATTCTCTCTGTCTTTATCCATTCAAAAGCATTATTAAATAAATATTTTGTAAGCATTAATAATCTTGGAAAATATACTAATTAATACTTGAGAATTACACTGAAGAATTCCCCCCAAATGTTGAAATGATAAAGATGTAATTGAAACTATAAAACCAACACCCAGGTGAAATACGGCAAGCCCCAAAAGCACTGAATTAAGAGAATATAATGAAAAATAATTATTTCTTTTAATCAGGTGACCTGGTCAGTTAGTACCTTGTAAGTATATTTAACAGGCAGCTATCAGTATTAAGGCTGTGGTTCATACAGCTAAAGAGAAAGAAATGAAGCTCTCTACAGAAGATAAACAGTGGAGTACACACACAAAAGGGATCAGATAAAGAACTTCGCCATCACACAATTTACACTCTCCAGAGGAGAGTCTTGGCCAAAGGGTTATTTCCATTCAGTGGCTACATGAGCAACGTTCCTCTAGCTATCCTCACTAATGACTTTGGGGAAGGTCCTCTAAATTTATTCTGATTGTAATTTGGCTTTCCAGATAGTTGGCCCCATTAGAAGAGAAGATGCTAATTATGTTGATCTGAATACTCTGGACTTTGTGACAGGTGACATTTCTCATGGTGAAGTAGTAGTACTTTGGCATTCTGGAGTCAATGTCAATCTCAAGACTTGGGCCCATTTTAGTCAGTCTCTGGTCACCTCTGGAATCTAACAAGAGAAAGTCTTAGTCACAGTCCCATTCAGGGTCTATCAGGCTTCCCAGCATCTTAATCCAGAGCATCTGACATTGTAACATGCACACAAACCATCTGCAACTCTGTGAACATGCTGATTCAGATTCAGTAAGTCTATTATAAGGCCTCAGTTATTGCATTTCTAACAAGCTTCCAGGTGAGACACTTGCTACTAAACTGTACAGCACATTTTGAATAACCAGTCCCTGAAAGTAATCACCTGAACAAAGTCCTAAATACTTCATATTTTAGAAATCACCTCCCTACCTACCAAACTGGAATCAACAAGGTTGGGGGCTGTAGTTTTAAATAATACCTAGGTGATTCTAATGAACCACCAGTTTCAGGACCCACGGTCTTAATTGACTTTTTAAACAAATTTTCTCTTTCAAATTTCTACAAAAGTAACCAGAAAACTGAATGCATTATACCATACCTTATTTAAACCCTTGAGATACTATTCTGGACTCTTTTTATAAGAGTTGTGCATATGAACTCTCTATTCCCATGGCATCATGTGCATGCTATTAATATGACTCACTATTTTGTGCATTCTTACTGTTTATCACTTAGCCTCCAACATTGAACTGTGGGCTTCCTGAGAGACAACACTTCATAGCAAGTGTTGTATGCCATGGTGAGAGTATATATATCAAACAAATTATATCATAATTGATATAATATAGCATATTATAGAAAACAAATCTCATTTCCTTTCCTGATAAGCTTACTGGGTTAATTGATCAAACTTGCATTTCATCAAGGTGTTGGGCACTTTCTACCATACCAACCTTGATGAAAGAATGAATAAATTTGCATAAAATAATGATGAATTTAGTAGATACATAATTAGAAACAAGCATCTCCTATGGCATGTTGGGCTCAAGTTGGACCTTCTCTAGTAGTGACATATGTATATATCAATGAGTTAGATGATACTACAGAAAACAATAAGAATGCTGTTATGACTCTTAATGAGAAACATGTTGGTGTCTACTGAAAATAATGCTGCTTTTATTTCCACCCTATGGTTTGCTATTTATTTTTACAGTTCATTGGTAGTGTTAGGCACTGTGGTATGGAGAGACAGAAAAAAAAACAAAAATAAAAATTAGAAAAATGACAACTATTTAGTATAACATAAATGAATAGTATATTGAAGAGAACATTGGATATAGTATTATAATGTAAATTATGTATTACCAGTGTTTATTAGTTGGAAATCTCTATGCCAGGGATAAAAACGGGTGGCCTTTGGGTCCAAATTGAAACTACAAATATGTTTTGTTTTGCTTAAATATTGTGGTTGCCATATTGTCTCATCTGCTGTTTTGACTTCAATGCATTTAGTCAGAGCATTTACCCACAGACTCTACTAAAGTCTCTTATTTTATACCAGTATTATATTACTGGCTATCCCATAGGCATTTGAGATTTTATTCCATATATATTTCTATTTCTTTTCTTCTGCAAACAAATACCATGTTTTCATATCATATTAGTAGGGGCTGAGAGGTAATTTGTAGTAATGAATACATAAAGAAAAGAAAGAAGGTAAATATAATTTTTACAGGTTAAATAAAAATATATAGTTTAATAGTTTTAAAAAAACATTTCTATTTGAGGATCTAAATTAAAATAAATTACATGAATTACACTTGAAAAAGAAATGATTAAGCTTCAGAGTCCTTGATAATTTTTACTGATTCCATATTCTTTAAAGTTTCAAGTAACATTTCCTATCTACTCAAACACATGTATCAAAAATCAATACTGAAACATGGCAATGCCTCATTTCATCTGAAAATTTGGTTTTGCAAAATATATATTTTTTTCAGTGGCAACATATGATCTTTTAAGTAGCCATGTTTGATGAACCAACCTGGAAATAATCACTTATTCATGCTTGAACTTTCTCCTATCCAACCTAATCTAGAAAACTGTATATATCAAGATCACAATGCTTCCTTTTTGCTCAAAATAAACATCAATTAGACCTTATGTACATGTACAAAAATGATTGTGTCATAAAGTCAGTCTTTGGTTTTTCATAGGCCAGGTAAAAAGGCAAATTCTGATATTAATTGTTGCAAGCCACATGTGTTCTTTCAGAATAGCTAAACTTGTCATTTTTTGAACTTGTCATTTTCAAGGCAACTTGATGCATTAAAAATATGATTTCGGTGAAATTACAGTTTTTATTTGGTGTTTACAGCTCAGACAAGGACTTTTTAAGCTTATTATTATTGTTGTTGTTAATGAAACAGGTGTCACTTCAAGAAGCTTTTGAAAATGGCATATAAACTTTGTTTAGTTTATGATGAAATGATAGTTATAACAACTCATACAACCTTCTACTGACAAGAAAATTGTGCACAAAAATTCCCAAACTACAATGTCAGCTTCCTAAAAATGTTTTGTACTTAAACCTGAAATATTGAGAGAAATGTTGCTTATAACATATGCAGAATAAAAGCATTCTTAATTTTTAAAATGACAAGACTTTTTAGTTAAACCATGTCACATTTATGACAAGAGAAAAACTACTTATTTTGGCAGCTTGTGACTTAATGAAGCATTTAAGTATCAATACAAGGCTTCATTAAATGGAAACATATGGCAAACCATATCATTATTTAGTTATTCAAATGTTGAAGAACTGTTAGAGTTTAACAACGTAAATAATACCTAGTAAATGTATCACTTCATTGCTAAGCTTCAGAAAATATTTTAATAGATCATTATATATCTTGCCACTATATTTACGACTACAATAAAAGTTAATGTTAGTGGTCATCATATCTCATTCAAAAAATTAATATATGGCCTGTAATCCCAGCACTTGGGGAGGCCGAGGCGGGCGGATCACGAGGTCAGGAAATCGAGACCATCTTGGCTTACATGGTGAAACCCCGTCTCTACTAAAAATACAAAAAATTAGCCAGGCATGGTGGGGTGCCTGTAATTCCAGCTACTCAGGAGGCTGAGGCAGGAGAATGGCGTAAACCCAGGAGGCGGAGCTTGCAGTGAGCCGAGATAGCGCCACTGCAGTCTGGCCTGGGTGAAAGAGCGAGACTCCGTCTCAAAAAAAAAAATAATAATATAATAATAATAATATATGAACAACAGATTTAAAAAGATAACGTCTTTGCAGAAAGTAGGTTTTTCTGGACTTTAATTGGAATAAATTAAATACTGTGATCAAATTTATCATTGGTAAAATTATGTCTTTTAGATTTAATAGAAAAATATTTACATCTCTAGACTGTTTTAAATGAATTTTCATAAAGAAATAACAATTTTCATAAAGAAATAAATGAATTTCTTTTTCATAAATAAAAAATAAAATAATAATTTCTAACACAATATCAGAGAAGATATGTTTTATATTTTCAAACTAAGATCACCTACTGTATTTATTTGTCAAATGGTAATTATAAATCATATATTGTGGTTCTTCAAAGAGAAAAACAGGTAGTCCAAATCAGAGCAATAAATAACTGGGTTGTTTGAGAACATTTAAATAGCTCTGATAAATGTGCTCTATTCCAGTTTTTTCCCTCTCTTGGGCACCACAATTTCCAAGGCTTAGTTTTTTAAAATTTCCTTAAATGTTTTGTTTTGCTCACAGTAAACTCTTTAGATAGATTCCGAAATATCTGTAAGTGACAGCTTTTTACATACATGGTATCAAAATGTCAACAAAAGTTCTTCATTATTCCACAGACACTTATTAAATCTTAATGAAGGAATGCTATATGATATAGTCATTAACATAGCTGAGTTGCTTTTAGACAATTTATATGAAAAATGAAAGCAAACTTGGATAGAGTCTGGAGGCAAATGATTATGCTCTACACAGTGTCATTGAAAAGAGAACAATTTTATTTCATATTGAATATTTAAGTGCCTTAAAAAATAACTGTAAGTAATTCAAGGAAAGAATTAAACAATGGATAACAGGAGAGGAAAAATAAAAATTAAAAGTATAATGAAATGAAAAATAACATTTCCAGCTAAGAATTGAAATGAGAATAAAAGCATTGATATTTAAAATGAGATACAGGATAGCTGCTCTTTCCAGTGAAAGATGCATGATAGCACTGGAGTATCACACTGGGACGAGAGGTGATTGAGAATGGCATGAAATACAGCCAACAACAGTTCGTGACCACTAACATTGAGTGGTTTCAGAGCCTGTACACCCATTTTCATTTTGTGGTACAAATATCTTAAAATATATAGAGAATGAAATAGCTGTAATGGAGAAACAAATATCAAATTCAACAGTTGCTTGGGAATAATCATCCTTTTTTAGATTTTTGGCTAAATCAATATGTAGAAAATTTAAATGTATACAATTGCCTTCCTGAAGAGTGATTGATAGACATAAAGGGATGTTTGGGGGGCTGAACTGTTTGCCTGACTAGCAACAAAGCATAGCACAGTGACTAAGGGTATGGGTTTGGAATATAGATTGGAAAGCTCAAGCCTTGATCACTCAGTGGATGTGCTGCTTCAAACATTTTCCCTAATATTTCAACTGCATAGTTTTCCCATCTGAGTATGGAGATGATGATAATGGTCTCCACCTCACAGGTTTGTTAAATATATGTAAGAATAATTAACATATTCAAAGCATTTAGTGGATAACTACTCAAAATTTCTCTGGAGACATTTGCCTTCAAATGGGGCCTTATATGATTTAGAAACCATGAAGCTTTAAAAAAAAAAAAAAAAGAAGAAAAGAAAAGAAAAGAAAGAAAATAAGGCTAGTAGTGCCTTGGCCAATTTAGCAGAAGAAAATAAAAATGCAAAACTCCAGATGGACATTCTCACAACTCAGCCTGGAAGGAAGTCTCACACATAAAGGAAGAAACAAACAGAAAATAATCCATCCTGAAAAAGAAACAATGTCAAGCATACACACACCAAATGGGACTAGAGACCAATAACTTCATATGCTGGAGCAATCTGATGAAGATTTTAAAATAAGATGTTTTGCAATTATGAAAGATTTTAAAAAGAAAAACCTTAATAAAAGAACAAGATGATGAAAAAAGAACAAGATCATCTGAAAAAGAAAAAAAAATCACTTTGAGAAATGAGAAATACAGCAATCAAAATGTAAATTGTGAAAGATGTGTCATGGAAAATATTGGACACAGTTGAAGGGCTAATTAGCAAATTGGAAAATGTCTCTGAAGAAATTAATCGAACACAACATAGATATATGATTTATAGAAATTATTAAAGAAGTTAAGTGGCATGAGTGATAGAAGGAAAAGATATATAGATATATGAAGTTTTAGAATAGAATACAGAGTTAGGGAGAAGTAATGAAAAGACAATGTCTTAAGAATTTTGCAGATGTGATAGATGACAAGTATTCTTAGAGTCAGGAAGAACAAAAAGTCTCCAGCAGATAGATTAATGCATATTTAGACTTCCTAAGTAAAAAAAAAAAAAAATGAGGTAAGATCTTAATATCAAAGAGAAAGAACAAATATAAAGGGCTGATTTTAAAAGCAATCAGATTTAGAAGGCAGACTGCTTACAAAAGAAAAATCATCAAACAATAGACCTCCAAATTTTAAAAACAGGGAAAAGATCTGTGCAAAACAGCCAAATGCTTAATTGTTAAGAGAGCAGTAATGAGGACAACTTAAACATATGCCCCTAATAGATCCTTGCTGTATGAATTTGTAAACAATAATTCAAGAGGGAAAGTGAATCCAGAAGTACAGCTAGAAATGCGGAAATCAAGAGTAAAGAATTTACTGTGTGGGTAAGTCTAAAAGAGCATGTACTTTATGAAATAATAATAATATGAATTTCCAACTTTGGCGGGCATGAAACAAAGTAGAACTAAAATATAGGGCAACAAAACTTACAGAAAATGAGAGAAATGATTGCAGATAAAATGTTCTAAGTTTATATTATTCTTGGGATAAGGCTACAGTAGTAATGAATTTCAGACTTGTTGAGTCAAGAACTTTGTAGAAGTTAAAATTATCCACTAAAAAAAGGAAAGATGTAGAGCTTCCAAACTTCACAGAGAAAGACAGAATTTATGAAATATAATTAATTTGGTATAAGGTAATCCAAAAGAAAAAATAATGCAAAAATGCAGTACATAAGGGAAATATCTTTCTAACTTAAAGGAAGCAATGTTTCCTCAGCACAGAGATAACAGTGATCATAAAAGGAAAAAAGGCCTTATTTGGAAATAACATCATGAGAGATGTAACTAATTAAGATGAGGTCATACTGAAAGAGGATACATAGGCCCCTAATCCTCTGTCCTGTGTCCTTAAGATGACAATTATGAGAAGAGACAAACAAACTGAGAGAATGGCATGTGAAGACAGAAGCAGAGATTGTTGTGATACCTCTGTAAGCCAAAGAATGCCAAGCAATGCTGGCAGTCACCAGAAGGTAGGAGAGAGGCATGGAGCAGATTCTCCCTCAGATAGATCCCTCAGAAAAAAGGAACCTTGCCAACATCTTGATTTGCCGTTTTTTGCCTCCAGACCGTGAGATAATATCATTTGTTGTTTTAACCATTCAGTTTGTAGTGCTTTGTAATGGCAGGCTTAGAAAATTCATTCGACTTCTTGAAATTAAAAACTTGCACTCACTAAAATTCACGATTTAAGAAAATTAGTAGGGAACTCATTAACTGGGAGAAATATTGGCAGAACATGCACCTGAAAAAGGATTTGTATACAGGATATATAAAAAATACCCACTGCCCAAAAATAAAAAGGCAAACGACCCACTTCAAATATAACCAAAAGATTTGAACAGACATATGAAAAAATAGCCACATTATGAGCCATTGAGAAAATGCTTATTAAGACTATGATGAGATATCATTATATGACCACTGGAATAGAAAGAAAAAAAAAAGGAAGAGTGAGAGAAAAAAAATGACAATATCAAATGTTGAAGGGACAAGGAGCAACCAGAACTCTATCTTTTTCCTGATAGGAATATAAAATAATATAAACCTTTTGTAAAAATTTGGCAGTTTTACAAATGCCTCCCCTTTAATCTGACACTTCCACTCTTGGATATAATTCTAATTGAATTGAAAGCATATACCCACAAATAGAGTTGTACAAGAATGTTTATCAAAGCTTTATTCATGATAGCCCAGAGCTGAAAGCAGCCCAAATGTCCATCAAATGGAGAAAGAATAGAACTGAAGCATATTCATACATCATAATACTACTCAGCAACCCAAAATGAACAAACTCCTGATAGGTGAAACATGAATAAATCTAAAATATATTATGCTGAGTAAAGAAAATATTTCATAAGAGTACATACTGGCCGGGCGCAGTGGCTCACACCTGTAATCCCAGCACTTTGAGAGGCCAAGGGAGGTAAATCACCTGAGGTCAGCAGTTCGAGACCAGCCTGGCCAACATGGTGAAACCCTGTTTCTACTAAAAATACAAAAATCAGCTAGGTGTAGTGGTGGGTGCCTGTAATCCCAGCTACTTGGGAGGCTGAGGCAGGAGAATGGCAGGCATTAACCCGGGAGGCCGAGGCTGCAGTCAGCTGAGATCGTGCCACCGCACTCCAGCGTGGGTGACAAGAGCAAAACTCCGTCTCCAAAAAAAAAAAAACCACAAAAAAAACCAAAAAAAAAGTACATGCTATAATTCCACTTATAGGAAGTTCTAGAAAATGCTAAAATAATCCATTATGGAAAAAAATCAGAAGAGTATTTAAATTTGAGAGGATTAATTGAAAAAGAACAAAAGGGAAATTTCTAAGATGATAATATTGTATATAATGATAGGGTTTGGGTTCACAGGTGTAAGCATCAGTTAAAACTCACAGAATGGGCCGGGCGTGGTGGCTCACGCTTGTAATCCCAGCACTTTGGGAGGCCGAGGCGGGCAGATCACGAGGTCAGGAGATCGAGACCACGGTGAAACCCCGCCTCTACTAAAAATACAAAAAAAAAAAATTTAGCCGGGCGTGGTGGCGGGCGCCTGTAGTCCCAGCTACTCGGAGAGGCTGAGGCAGGAGAATGGGGTGAACCCGGGAGGCGGAGCTTGCAGCGAGCCGAGATCGCGCCACTGCACTCCAGCCTGGGCGACAGAGCGACACTCTGTCTCAAAAAAAAAAAAAAAAAAAAAACTCACAGAATGGTAAATTTTTTGCATTTCAATGTGTATAGTGTTATTTTTAAAAAAGTAGTTACTAAACTCTAGTTAATGCCATGCATGCTGAGGTTTTAAGGATGCAAGTTATTTTGAAATGCATTAAAAAAGAGGCATAGAAATGGATATAGGTATGAATACATGGCTAAATACACGATACGGCAAATACAGCAAAATTTAGCTGTAGAATCTAGTTGGTGAGTATACAGTATTCACTGTACTATTCTTTCAACTTTTCTGTATGTTTGAAATATCCATAATGAAGCATTGTGGGGGACATGGATAATAAGTGTAATAGGAATAAAAGTGTAAGAAACTCAGGGAATGAATATAGTATAAGATAAACTAGAAAAGAAGAAATGTATAAAATATAAAACTACAATAGTAAAAACAGAGGTGGCATTACAAATCAGTGGCGAAAGAATAGATCAGCCAATAAATGGTGCCAGAACAATTGGCTATCCATACGGAAAAAATGCTGACTCAAAAATAAAATCTAAATGGATTAAAAATCTAGATGCCTTATTTTTAGAAAAAAAAGAATTCTTATTTTCATTCCTGATATTGGCAAGGGTTTTCTAAAATAGCTACAGGATATAAACACATGCACACAAAACGCAATCTTGCATTAAAATTGAAATAACTTTTTTATGACAAAGACCATTATAATAAAAATGAAAAGACCTGTTACAAACTGAAAATTATGTTTTTGCCCATATAACTTGCAGTCTGTTAATATTCCACATAAAATAAAATTCCTACAAATTAAAAAGAACAACCCAATTGAAAAAGGGACATCAGGAAATTCACAGAAGCAGAATAGAAAATGACAAATAATCACATAAAAATTTGTTAAGCCTCACTAGTATTTGTGAAATGATCAATTAGATGACAGTAGGAAACCATTCACAATAGCCTGTCACACGAACTATTGAGAAGATGTGGGGAAAACAGAACCTCTATACAGCCTGATGGAAAGGCAAATCAGCATATTTAAAAACATACATACCCTAGATCTGACAACCACCAATACCTGTGTCTTTCTTACTTTTCTTCCTTTCTTTCTTCCGATCTCTCTCTCTCTTTCCTTTCTTTCTTTTCTTTCTTTCTTTCTCTTTCTTTCTTCCTTTCCTTTCCTTCTTTCTGTCTCTTTCTTTCTTTCCCTCCTTCCTTCTTTCTTTCTCCCTTTTTCTCTCTCTTTCTTTTTTCTTTCTTCTCTCTCCTTCCTCCCTCTCTCCTTCCCTCTCTCTCTTTCTTTCTTTCCCTTTCTCTCTTTCTCTCTTTCTTTCATTCTTTCTCTTTTTCTCTCTCTCCTTCCTCCCTCCCTCCTTTCCTACTCCCTCCCTCCCTTTTTTCTTTCTTTTTCTTTCTCTCTCTTTCTTCTTTTTTTCTTTCTTTCTCTCTTTCTTCTTCTTTTTTTTTTTTTGACAGAGTCTCATTCTGTCACCCAAGCAGCAGTCTCAGCCTCCCAGCCTCAATGTATCCTCCCACCTTAGCCTTCTGAGTAGCTTGGACTACAGGCATGTGGTCTTTCTTGAGAAACTCTCGCACATGTGTACCTAAAGACAAATCCATGGTGTTCATTGCAACACTGTTTTTAAAGTGATAGAATAGAAACAAATTTATTGTCTCAGATTTATGCATACAGAGAAATAGTGGAATCTAGAAGTTAAAATGAGTAACTTTATCTACATGTAGCAACATCGATACACCTCAAAATGCAACGTAAAAAAATAATAAAATTACAAAATATAAAATTTAGAATCACACCACTTATGAATAATATTAAACACAAAAATAGTAGAATATATAGTTTATAGATACATACATATACAGAAAATATTTTTAAAATGGTATCAGTTTTATGACAACATTTGTCTCTTGGAAGAGAGGGAAGGTAATGGATTGGAAGAAATGAGTCTATAACTTCATTTGTGTCCCTTTATTTCCTTTTTTAAGAAAACAATGAATCAAAGGTGCAATGAATCATGCCTGTTTTCCCAGCACTTTGGGAGGCTGAGGCAGGAGTAAACATGGCAAAATATTAACATTCATATCTGGCATATGACTTTTAGTAGTTTTCTCATTGTTTGAAATATTAGAGAAGGAAATTTTAAAAATTTTTAAAGGAAAGATTTCTTTCATAATTTATCTGGCTACTATACAAGGGAAATAATACAGAGTTTTGAATAGCAAAAATATATGCTTGATTTTAATTATTTATATTCTTAAAATGAGCAATTTATTTATTTTTTGAGAAATTCTACAATGTCTTCATCAGAATTATTTGTCTTTTGCACATCATTGCTAGAAGATGCTGAAAAATGATAAGTATAAAGCAGCAGTACTCAAATTTCAAGCAATAGCAAAAGTTGACAGCTTGGAAAGATTTAGCAAAAGGCAAAGCTCCTACTGAAAAAGCAATACTCTTTCATTCCCTTAGAGTCCACCTAGAGATAGAGAAAACTGGTATGTTTGTTCTATACATTTCTTATCCAATGTTGGTTTTCATTTTTGCCTTTTTATCAAAAAATGTCAAATTAGATGGCCCACAAGTAATACTCAAGGCTTCTGATTTGAGTTATCATCAAAAATGGTAAACTTTAAGTTTCTCTAGCCATCCAATTATGTTGTAATTAGTTTGTAAATATTAGTTTTTAAAATAAATTTTAAAAATTGCCAGCCAATGTTGTTTCACTTTTGGAATTCCTTGTATGTAGATTCCATGATGTAACCATAGAATTAAAATCTTCTTGGAAAACTAAAGGCATTCTCATGATCTTTTTGAGCATCAGGTGCTGTGCTTTAATTATATATCTTTTCTTACAATCATTCATAATATATTGTAACTGAGGATATTAAGTAATTGCCCAGAGTACATATCTAGTATGTAGAACATTATCCTTTCAAATCTAGCAAGTGGCACAGCATGTAACTGTGGTCATTGAATATGTCAGTGTGTTTCTTGAATGAAAAGAGTAGTGCAGGATTGATGGGTAGATGGGTAGAGGGATGGTTGAATACCTATCTTCAAATCATGGACCTTTTTACTGGACCACGTTGTTTTTCTCATATATAATTGCTCATTAATGAGTATGGTATGCTGGTGACGTGTTAACTTTCTAAAAGCCTAATTAAATTATGAGGAGTGCATTTTTAATCAGATTTTAAACTGTATGAGAATGTTAGTGGGTGAACAGGCACCTCTATATACCTCAGACTGAAAAGGCTCCTATCAACTTATTGCTCAATTAATTTCATCTAAAATAAAACATAAGATGCCCTCTTATTTCCAACTAAGGCATTTAACTGTTAGCATACACGTCTTGTTTTATTCCATAGATATTTTACTTTTGATAGTATATTCCAAAAATCACATACGGTCATGGTTGCTTAATAAAATTTTAAGTTGATTTATTGAAAATTAAATACATAGCTGGAGATGTGTTATCTCCAACTCTATTAGTCCATTCTTGCATTGTTATAAAGAATTACCTGAGACTGGATAATGTGTAAAGAAGAGGTTTAATTTACCCACAATTCCACAGGCTGTACAGGAAGCATGGCTAGGGAGGCCTCAGGAAACTTACAATCATGGTGGAAAGCAAAGGGGAAGCAGGTACCTCTTAAATGTCCAGACAGGGAGGAAGAGAGTGAAGAGGGACGTGCTACACACTGTTAAACAACCAGATCTCATGAGAACTCATTCAGGATTATGAGAACAGTAAGGGGGAAATCCACCTCCATGATCCAATCACCTACCACCAGGGCCCTCCTCCAACATTGGGGATTATAATTCAACATGAGATTTGGGTAGGGACACAGACCCAAACCATATCACCAACATATGCCATTCTACACAACGTATTTGTTCCTTCATTTATTGAACAAATACATTTTAAATATCAAGACATTCTAAAGATGCATTATCTAGAATACGGTAGCAATCCAAAAGTTACCATTTTTGTACCCACACAACTTAAAGGTCAGTGAGAGAAACAAACAAACAAAAAAGCAACGAATGATTACAAATGATGCTTAGTTCTATGAAGAAAATAAGCATTGTGTAATAATAGGCAAGACACTACGAGAGTGCTTGCTCAAACAAGGTGGTCAGGGAAGGCTTTTCTGAGGAGCTGCCATTGAGACTCAGATGGAAGAATAGTGGACCCACCCACTTGGGTAGCAATAAAACACTGGATTATCATTCATAGGGTGGATGGCTAATAACCTGAGAGAGAGTTTCTCAGACTTATTGGTGGAGATTTTAAAGGCTGTTTGTTCTCAATCCAAAATCTGAAAGACATCTGCCCAAATGCCACATTCATAAAATAAAATGGCGAGATGAAGAGATCTAGCCAGTGTCTTATAAGAACATATACTGGAGAAGAACAAAAATCCTTGTAAGTATAATGCAACATCCTTGTAAATTTAATCATGAATTGAGCAACTGCAATTAGAGAGATTCAAAATATTTGGACAACTAATGTAAGAACCAAATATGATGATATAGCAAGTTCTCTGCAGGAAGTATGTGAAGCACAAGAGGAGCAGCCAGAGACCCTGAAACTGGAATAATAAGGGGAGAAGGGATCTGAAGGAGATCAAGAAGAGCCATGTCCATGGTTTTATCTGGCTAAGTGAGGGGAAACTTAACTGGAATTCTAGAATATTGTTTAGTTTGCATTAATCTGTAGGTAATATATTTTAATTTACCTCTCTGCAATGTTAAGTCATTTTGCTGACTTGTGGAGTCCTAAATTGAACCTATCAGGTTTGATATAGTAAAACAGTTGAACATCTCCAGGTAAAATGACAATGCCTGTTCTAATAATCTCTCTTTCACGTTTTCTTGGAAATAATCTATAGGATGAAACTTTAATAGTGTAAAAATGTGTACCATCATTGGACATTGGTAGAGTGTGACCCACATGCTAGAAATTCTGATGGATTTCTTCTAGTACTGCAAGGCTAACTCAAAATGAAGAGATGAGAAATCTACAGATTTATCTCCTAAGAAAGCACCGTTTCACTAAAGATGACACTCAAGCTTAAGACTTAAAGGAGTCTCTCCTAGGAGATGTGAGGGCTGAGGGAAAGGGCAACCATTGATAGAAGGAGCAGTGCCCAACATTATGCCTTTCACAACTGCAAAACAAAACACTCAAAGCTTCCACACAAGAAGATGTTGGAGTTCTCACATGGGTGTCAATGGGAGAAAGCCTGCAGTGTAGTAAGACATCTGCTTAACACAGCAAGATTTTTTGGTGGACATCAATGCGAAGAAGCAGGCCAGGCACAGCCATGCTTTGTTATGTGTATGTAGTTCAAGACAATTAGAAAGGTATACATGTATTTTAATTGATGATAGTCTATCAAAATACATTCCATATAGAAACATTTAACACTTCTGATCCCTTTATACTTGCTGAAATCTATTTTGTGATATCCATGCCATCCCACTTTTCTGGCATGGTGTCACCCAAATCAGTCTTCTTTGATCACTCTTAAATTGCTGCCTGTCCCTCCCATCTTGGTGTCCCCTTCTAGAATATCAACCTTCTTTTTCCCCAGATTATTCTGGGTGATGAATATCAACGTGGTTTTAACATGCAGGTATCTAAATGGCTCTCCTGAGCCACAGTGTGTGCATGCACACACACGAGCACACACACCCTTTAATATCAATAAATCTGAATAAGAAATTATTCAGCCTCCATGGTATTTCCACTCTCCTGCTTCTTGAAATGAATTCTTCGTTCAGAATTACTTTAATTCTTTAAAATTCTATGTGCTTTGGATTCTGGGCCTTTGAACATATTTTTCTCACTACTTAACCCAGAACTTCTACTGTCCTCTGTTGCAAGACACTTACTCATTCCTGAGGACTTAGCTTAGATGTCACCTCCCTATGAAACCTCTTCCACCCCTTGACCACTCACCACTCAAGCAGATGTTGTGTATGACTTCCATTGACAAGCATGCCAGCTCTCATTATGCATTGTTCACAATGTAGTGTCCTTGCTTCAGGCACTTTCTTTCCCCTTTGAGAGTGAGTTTCATCAACACAGTGATGCTGTCTGGCTTGTTTATAGTTGTTCCATCGGTGCCCAGCCAACTTGTTATGTTGAAGGTCCTCAATATATATTTTCTGAGCAAATGAATGGATGAATAAAAATACAGAAATATAAAAGACACAAAATCACAATGAAACCCTCAAGAAACGCTGGTTAAAACTGTTTGCCTCTAGGGAAGACTGGGATAGAAAGACAGAACAGATGACTTGCTTATCATTAAATAGCCATCAGTACTATTTTTTAAAACTATCTTCATGTGGTATGTTTTTTTTACATCATAAGGATAGCTGGTGGAAATCGCAGTTGCATATATGCACACACTGCGGTACTCAGATTAGAGGGACTCAATAAAAAGATTCCCCTACAAAATGACACTTTATAAAGGTGTGTTCCTAGGCATGCTGCCACACCTTGTGCTTCCTCAAACATTCACAAGGTCCGTGAGAATAAAGAATTAAAAATGACCTTAGAACAGCAGGTTTGCAATCACGAGGGAAATCATAGAATAGCAATTTAACAACCCTCTAAGAGCAGAGCTCAAAGCAAACAATGAATTAGGGCTTGTGTAATGCTATTATTCAATTGTTTTGCTAGAACTAAAATGGGACAAAGATGGGAAGCTGGAGAAACAAGAACAGAAAAAAAAAAAAGTTTAATAATGAGTTGAACACTGCAGTTTAAGATAGTATAGAAAAAAAAACCCAATAACCCTAAAAATTTATTTTCTCTTTTTCCTTAAGAACAGGTCACGTCAGATAAACAAAGGCTTAAATCAATGCCCATATGACTGACTCACAGGAGGACTGAACATAAATTACAGTCTCTCATCTCCAGCTTTTAGTGACACCTCCATATGGTTTATCCTTTAGTGAGACCATGGAGTTCTGTTAATGAGCTTGAAAGAGTTGGCTGGTTAGCTGGCAAGAGTTACCTGCCATTAGCTATTTAGAGTTTTGTAAATCAAATGGCAGTTTCTGAGAGACCTCTCCCTCTTCACCCCAAAACGTGAGTCATTCTCTCATTAGTGGGCTGCTTTCTGCAATTTGTAATTACAGATTGTGTCTCTGTTAATCGCTTGACAAATGATACTTCTCTGCCAACAGGTTTACTGAACTTAGTTTATTTTGAAATCGTGTCAGATGAATCTGATGTAAAAGTTTGATTTTGATTGCCTACTTTGGACTTCCAGATATATAACCTAAATTTTAACTTTTATTTTCTTCTCCAAAAGGAACCCAATGTAACTTGCATTTCACAAATAATTTCACTCCAGGAACATAGCTTTGACGTATGCATAGATACATAATGATATACTAGTATATGTCCGTGTTTTCTGGCTAAGAGGACATCTGAAAAGATTCTGTCCATAAATTGCTTTAATGTGCTTTCAGTTTCATAATTTACATCCTTCTCAAACCTTGTGCCCTTCCCCCTACACCCCAGAGTTGGGGGTATGGGGAATAGCGGAGTAAAGAATATAGTGTGCTACAAAATATGTCTTTTAGTAAGCCTGGCAGCACCCTCAATTTTTCCAGGCAGGCCTTCATTTCAAACAAAAGACCGGAAATTATGGCTGTCTGAAAATCTAAGAACAAGAGCAATAGAACGTATGCTCCAGTTTTATAAATACGAAAAGCACTATATAGTACATAAGCAAGTGCACTCACAAAGCTCTAGCCTCTTCCTTATGCTGGGGTCTATGTAACATCGTATGATTCCAACACCTAATTTGCCTCACTACCCCACCCATATATGGTAGTTACTTGGATGCTGAAACAGTGCGTCTAAATTAAGCACATGCTCTAACTTTGCAAAGAAAGTATCATGGTTCTAGTACGTATCCTAGCAAATAAATAGACACACACTTAAAATCTTTCGTCTTAGTCTAGGGTTGTCAGCTTTGAAATCTTTTTCTCCCTCGGCTTTTGGTTCCATTTGTATTGTTTATCTCAGAAGATTCTAATACTTAGGACCCGGATCCCTCCAATGACAAAATCCCATAGGGCATTATTATTCTAGAGAAGAAAATAAATGTCTATGCTTTTTGTTCCCTTTCACTAAGGAGCATTCTTCCTGAAATTCACAGTGAACAGAAAAACCGCTAATATTAAAATAATAGAAGGTCCAGCCACTTGCACCTAAAAATGTACAATGACATCCTTTTTTACATAAATAATGACATGCAGTTTGGAGCTACCTTCACTTAATGTGGTCCCAAATGAAACACAAACTTGTAAGGTATAGGGGAGAAAGTTGGTAACATTTTAAGACTAAAACTTCAGTTTCTTAAAATAATCTGATATCTGACAGTTATTGAATCATAATATAGGAAGAATTTCCCTAGTTTTAGTGTGCAGTGTTAGAAAATAGATAGCTGATTGCTCGACAAAGTACAAGGTGGGAGGAAATAAAAAAAGAATGAGTGACTCTTCTGAAAAGCAGAATTAATCTAGAGTACATGTTAAAAACACATGCATTAATAAATTAACACTTTTATTTTTTCCCTTGGTCGTACAGATTTTCCATATTCGCATGTGAAATGACCAGCGTTGACAGGTATGACAAACACACAGGTCTAGAATTCCTAAATATTTTCATAAGTTGAATATAATAACCTGTAGCATCTGATCAAAACGTTATATTTCCCAAAGTTGGACCATTTATTAAAATACTTCTTAGTCATCAGGCCCAACCAAATCCTGTTATTTGAAAACCAAATTGAACAAATGTTTTGAAATAGGTGTGATATAGTTCACCTCTAACATTTCTAATTATTTTTCTAATTATCTTCCTTTTGATGGTCAGTGTAGGCTTTTGGATTTTTATTAGACTAAATTAATCACACCACTCTGCAGACTGTTGCTGGATTGGTGGGTATCAAATTTACCCCATTCATTTTCTTCATTTGCTTATATTCAGGCCTCCAAAAAATTGTATTTACCACTAATAAAGAAACATATCAGGAAGAAAGGATGATTTACAGAACAAATCATCGAATACATTTTTTCTTTTTGGCCTGAAGTTACACAAATAGGTGATAACATTTCATCTGGATTTCCGGCTGGAATAATTAAGGAAAAGGTAGAAAACAGTCTCCGATATCTTTTTTGACTCAGGTCTCTGTTTAGTTATTATTTTCTCAGAGAGATATTTCCTAACCATATTGTCTAAAAGAGAGTCCCCCTTTCCCTAGTTATTCTTTATCCTCATAGTCTGTTTTATTTAATTTCTAGCTGGTAATTAACTCCACCTGATATTATCATTTGTTTATCATTTGCCTCTTCATCTAGAACTTAAGCTCCATGAGGGCAATATGATGAACCAAAAGGGGAACGATACCTCTTTTTGGTTCATCACTGAGTCATTAGGACCTAGAATAACACCTGACACACTGTAGAGGTTCAACGTCTATTTGTTGAATGATTGGATGTCTACTGTCCATTTAGATACGTAAAATCAGTGCACGTCATTTTGTATAGTCATATATACCTTTACAAAGTGTTTGTCCTGAAACCTGCTACTCCTATCTGCTTAAATACCTAGATCTGCTTTTTGGATAGGTGAACACTTGGATGGTTGAATAAAGGAACAATTTAATGCACCATTGTCTTCTATCAACCACATAGGATAAAAAAATTCAGGTTTTGTTACCAAGAATAACCTCCTGAGTAATTGATTTGCTTTTGTTTTATCATTTAACTGATGAATTAATAAAGTTTATCTCTTAAATTGGATTATGAATAATAAGATGTGTATAGGGCATTACAATATGCCTTTTTAATTAGCCTAATTAAGAGTTTGTTTGTGACTTCAACTGTTTATTTCATATCCCTTTCTCCTATTTTTGTCTTCTTGCTAAGTTAGGCATTCAGGTAGTCAGAGTCATGGTCAAGAATACTGCCTCTAGAACCAACCAGCCTCTGGCTGAGGCCAACCCAAACTTTGCTCTTCACTAGCTGGCTGACCATGGGCAAGTTAGCCCAAATCTCTGCACCTCTATTTCCTCACTTTCAAAATAAGGATAACATTAATACCTACATCACAAACTTGCTCATCCACAGTGCTGTTATGAGCACCAAATGAGTTAAAACATGCGAAGCACTTGGAACAGTGCCTGGCACATGTTAAAGGCTTGGTAATGTTAGCTATTATTTTATCAAACACTTTAATTCTTCTCTGGAACAAAGTAAGACAAAATAAATGTTTTATATGCTAAACATCTCCTATGAGCCAGGCACTTTGTGGAGTGCTGAGGTGAAGATTAATAAACACATAAAGATATTTTGCATCTGGTACAGGACACACAGGGAGACATTAATATAAACTGAGATGTCACAGAAAGGGTGACCTCGGTACTGAAGAATGAAGAGAAGATTTGGGAAAAGTAACAGCAACATGCGCACAGATTGGGAGGGGCGTGAATCATGTCTGAACAGTTGGAATATGCCTGGAAAATAAGGAGGAAGGGTGGTGGAAAGAGGTCTGAGATGTGGCTAAAATGGTAGGCCTGCACCAGATCTCAAACCAATTGCTGAGTTTCAGTTCCTGCATATTCAGTTATTCTTCCCCTCTTTCTGGATTGAGAAGAATCTTCCAGCATTTACTTCCTTTAGTCAAATCCAGTGACCAACCCCTTTAGAAAGGTAGCTCCTGTGACTTAGTCTGACTTGTTCCCAGTGTATTTGAGAAGTCTTTCCCTTAAAAATAGACTCCTGTGTAGCAACTGCAAGAGGAGGTGCCATTTCAATAAGAGGTTAGAGCCCTGACTCTTGGCTTCTTGAGTTTTGCTTTTATTTCACCCTCCTGTTTCTAATGCTACTCTCCCAATAGACTGCCTCCAAAAACAAATCCAGGTGTTTCTTAAACTCTTTGAATCGTCTTCTGTAGTAATTTATTCCATATGTTTATTGCTCTGTGTGTGAAATAATTTCATCAAGTTTCTTTTTTTTTTTTTTTTTTTGTCGCTGCATTCAAATCAGCCAGCAGTAGAATCCGATCTATGAGTAACACTTTTAAAAACACCAACTCGTGTGCTCAGGGAAGCCAACGGATGTTGTAGCACATGAGCAGAACAAGGAGAAAAGAACAACAAGCAATTGGGATTGGTGACATTCGTTTAAGAGGAAAAAAAGGATTTCAGGAATACCTAGCAGGGGTTGGAGGAGAGGCTTTGCTCAAGTTCTTACTATATTTTGCATTTCCCCAGAGTGTCAATTTTATGAAACAAAGTGACGGGATGATTTCTATCACTTGAGAAGCTGTGTTAAAAAAATCTGATGCACTGGCAACAGCAAAAATTGTTATGGTAGGAATCAAATTGGTGCTTCCTTGCTGGAAATGAACGAAGCACTAGTGCCTGTCAGTTTATTTCTGAGCTCTGCTTTTCAAACTTTAATTTGAGAGAGTGGGAGGAGGTTTAATGGAAATCTGAATCGCTGTTAGAAGAGGACTATATTTTAAACTTTGATTTCATCGTTGTCTCTATGCTCAGAAGAAAATTATTCTTTATACTTAGAAGTGAAAGCACTGTCAGTTCTAAATCTATTAATGAGGGGGTGAAAGAGAGGGGAAAGAAAGGGAGTGCAGTATGTACAAAATGAATAGCTTCTGTAATTAGTAAATAAGACTGTTATTTCCAAATCAATACACTTGCCTATATTATACTACAGCGTAAAGGATCTCAAATGATTTACCTTTTAAAATTATCAAAATTTTGTTTTCTAATCAGCTTCTGCTAATAACATCTTCTCACCATGGAGCTGAAGTTTACTACCAAACATTTCACTCTTACCCTTTTGTTCAGGAAACTCTTGCAAAAATAATTGTCATTGTCATTTTTATTTACTGCTCTTCTCTCCAGGGAAAGAAGATATGCCACGGAGATGATGGGAACCAATGGGTTCATCGTGCTCACGGAAAATTAAACGAATGCTTGGATGTTAGTTTACTGTTTGAAAACTCATAAAACATATATGCTGAGAGTTGGTGGTTGAAAATTATAACCATTATGACAACAATTATGATGGATTTGTTAAGCATTATTTAGGAACCAGGCACTTTGCTTAGCACTGCACATAAATTATCTCATTAGATTCTTTCAATAGCTCTAGGATGTCATTCTAATTATTACCCCCATTTTACAGATAGGAAAATTAAGTCACAGTTAAAATAGCTAATAAATGGCAAAACTGGAATTGAAACCCAAGTCCATCTGCTTCTAGAGCTGACACTTGTAGTTATTTTAAGTTGTGCTCAAAGGTATATTCCAATAATATTATTTTAGAGATACTTTTTATTATATAAATAATTGAATCTGGCTCATAACTTTCTTAAAATGTTTCTTTGAGGCTGAAATTTTCTAAACTTGGTGTCCATCCAACTGTGTGGTGGCAGGAGGCAAAGAAAATACAGCAAGTTCTGGTAGAGGCAGGAACAGATTTTAGGATTCTGTTTAGATTTTGAGACAGGCTGGAGCCTGAACCGGAATCCAAAGCCTGTTGAAACAGAGTTGCCTCTTCACAACAGCATGGAGTAAGAATTTCCATGGAAACTTAACTCAAGCACAAAACTTGACCTGAAACTAAATAAATAAATAGAAACAATTTCTGCTTATTGTTTAGTCAAAACTGATGTTTAGATTATAGACTCAATTATGTCAATTTTCTCCATCCTGTGAGCAGTGGGCTAAATCTCTGATCCTACAGCATGAATGCGCATTTACCCTCTCTTACGTATCCACGATGGGCCCTCACTGTTATTTTTTTTTCCTTGTAGATTATGGGAAGAGAAAAGGTGAGAGAGTTGTTTCCCTCGTTTTTTTTTTTTTTTCTTTTTTTTTCTTTTTTCTTTCTTTCCTCCTTCACCTTGTTCTGACCTGTGTGTTAGTCTCAAAGCTGTTGGTGCACTTGCGCCCACAGCCTGGCCTAAGTGAAGCCGGAGCACTTAGTCTTCCTCATGGGATAAAGTAGACAACAAAATCTCAAGCCCTCATACATGACTTCGTTTTATTTCCTCCCTGGGTTTTCCCTGTATTTCTTTTCATATCAAAACACAGGGTGGCTCTCAAGAGTTACTTTGAATTCACCTGGATCATGATCTAACCACAGTAGTGTCTACCATTTTGTGAATGATTCTCTTGCATGTTCTGTTCCTCCTTGGGCATGATTCTGCTATTGCACTCACCAATCTATACTGTGGTCTTTTGTTTCCAAGTCAGCCTCATCCACCCAACCTTGGTATTTTTGTGATATGACTCTACCAGTGTTGTACCTCAAATATGTAAGAGAAAGTAGTTGTTCATTAAATGTTTGTTGTGCCAGGGGAAACAATCAAAACGTTCTCTTTTTAAACATTCTAACATTTTCTTAAGCATATCTCATCAAAAAATAATATAATCCATCTCATCACATTCTCAAATAAGAAATCTATAATTAAATTGTTATAATTATGCACACATACACACTTGCATCACTGATTAGAGATGAAAAATGCAATCTATGATTTTGAATGTATTTGAACAGTGTTCATTTTTTAGTGAATATTTGTTGATCATCTAGTATGTATCAGTTTCTAAACATAGGGACTGGCAAACAAAGTTAAAGATCCTCACCCTCAGGGAGCTTATATTTTGGCAAGGAAGATAGAAAGTAAAAATGAAAATAAGAAATAACTAAATTCCATTGTATACAAGGTGGAAAATGCTACAAAAATATAGTAAATAATAATAATAATAATTAGGAGACCTGGAAGAGGGAATGATGTTTGTGGGAGGGAGGAAGTGGGTAGGCTGAGTATTAAATAGAAGGGTCAAAGTAAGCCTGAATAAGTAAAGATTTGAAGGTGGAGATGTCAAACAAGTGCATATCTAGAAAAAGAACATTCCAAGCAAAGGGAATGATATAGATGGAAGGAGGACTGGTATGCTCCTGAAACAGTAAGGGCTCAATACTGATGGATGATCCAGATGAGGAAAGGGAGAGTAGTTAGATGGTAGGGCAGAGAGGTGAGGGGAACAAGATCAGTTAGAGCCTGGTGGACAAGTCAAAGACTCTGGTGGTTTTCAACCTTAGTTAAATTAAGAGCCACTGGAAGGTTTGAATGATATGAGGTAATTTACTTTTTAAAAATAATAATTCTGCACTGGGGAAAGAAAACTCTATTCAATAAATGGTGCTGGGATAATTGAATAGCCATATGCAGAAGAATGGAATGGACCTCTGTCCCTCACTATATACAAAAATAAAATTAAAAAGATGGTTTAAAGACTTAAATAGAAGACCTGAAATTAAAGAAAAAAATCCTAGAAGAAAACCTAGGAAAGGTTCTTCTGGACTTGGTGTAGGTAAATAATTTATGACTAAGTTCTAAGAAAAAAAATCACACCAAAAACAAAAATAGATAAATGGGACTCAAGTAAACTAAAAAGCTTCTACACCGCCAAAATAATAATAATAATAATCAATAGAGTAAGCAACCTACAGAATGGAAGAAAATATTTGCAAACAATGCATCCAACAAAGGGCTAATATCCAGAATCTACAAAGAATCAAACATTTCAACAAGGAAAAAATAAATAACCTCATTAAAATGTGGCTATAAAAATAATCTCATTAAAAAGTGGTTAAAAGGACATGAACTGACATTTTTCAAAAGAAGAAATACACGCAGCCAACAAAGATATGAAAAGATGTTCAACATTTTTTCATCAGATAAATGCAAATTAAAAAAGACAACGAATTATCATCTCACATCGGTAAGAATGGGTATTATTAAAAAGTCTAAAAACAGCAGATAGGCCGGGCCCTGGCCAACTTGGTGAAACCCCATCTCTACTAAAAATACAAAAATTAGCTGGGCATGTTGGTGTGTGCCTGTAATTCCAGCTACTCAGGAGGCTGAGGCAGGAGAATCCCTTGAATCCAGGAGGCAGAGGTTGCAGTGAGCCGAGATCGTGCCACTGCACTCCAGCCTTGCAACAGAGCAAGACTGTGTCTCAAACAAAAAAAAAAAAAAAAAAAAAAAGAAGTAAATATTGGTGAGGATGCAGAGAAAAGTGAACACTTATACACTGTTGTTGGGATTGGGACTGTAAATTAGTAGAACCTGTATGAGAAAACAGAATGGAGATTTTTCAAAAATCTTAAAATAGGGCCGGGCGCGGTGGCTCACGCTTGTAATCCCAGCACTTTGGGAGGCCGAGGCGGGCGGATCACGAGGTCAGGAGATCCAGACCACGGTGAAACCCCGTCTCTACTAAAAATACAAAAAAATTAGCCGGGCGTGGTGGTGGGCGCCTGTAGTCCCAGCTACTCGGAGAGACTGAGGCAGGAGAATGGCGTGAACCCGGGAGGCGGAGCTTGCAGTGAGCCGAGATCGCGCCACTGCACTCCAGCCTGGGTGATAGAGTGAGACTCTGTCTCAAAAAAAAAAAAAAAAAAAATCTTAAAATAGAACTACTATTTTACCTAGCAATCCCACTACAAGGTATATACCAAAAAGAAAAAAAATCAATATATGAAAAAGACACCTGCACTCATGTTTATCACAGCACTATTCACAAGAGCAAAGTCATGGAATCAACCTAAGTGTCCATCAACAGATGATTGAATTTTAAAAAGTCACACACACACACACACACACACACACACACACACACACACCATGGAATACTACTCAGCTATAAAAAAGAATGAAATTGTGTCTTTTGTGATAACATGGATGGAAATCGAGGCCATTATCCTTAAAGAAATGACTCAGAAACAGAAAATCAAAACCTCCATATTCTCATTCATAAATGGGAGTTAAACAGTAGGTACAATTGGACAGAGTGGAATAATAGACATTAGAGACTCCCAATTGTGGGAGGGTGGGAGGCAGGTGAGGGATGAAATGCCACCTGCTGGGTACAACATATACTATTTGGATGATAGGTACACTAAAAACCCAGATTTTACCACTATGCCATATACCCATGTAACAACACATCTCCACTTGTACTCTTAAAATCTATAAAAGTTGAAAATTTAAAAAATCAACTATCAATACCAAAAGGCCAACCATGAAAGCTTAGGTCTGAGGTTATAAAAGTTAAAAATTAAAAAAAAAATCAACTATCAATACCAAGAAAGGCTACAAAAGGCCAACCATGAAAGCTTAGGTTAAACCATGAAAGTCTAAGGTTAAAAAGAAGTGGTCATCACAGACTATATAGAAAGAAATTGTACTCTAAATTTTAAGTACTCTAAAATTTTATGTATGGAATAAACTTGAACGATTACTACAACTCCATGATTTTGTGATTTTTAAATAATTAAAAATTTTAAAAAGATGTGTTGAGAACAGACATAAGATATATGCAAGGACAACAATTAGGAAAGAAAAAATGGTGACTTGAGAGTGAGGGTGATACCAACTGAAGTGATGAAAACAATAGGATCCTGGATGTAGCTTGGAAGTTTCATGCTTAGATCAATGGGCCTTGTACAATATAAACATCTTTATAACCTATCATAGCAGCAAGGATTATGAGCTTTGATTTAAAGCTCCTGGTTATGTGGCTACATAATTAACATGGAGGATGTTTCTTTAACTAGAATTGTATAGAAACATAAAACCACAATCTCAGCCTTAGGGTCTGAGGACAAAAAAAAAACATACACACATGCACAATATATACATAACTATACATATATGTTTCTATGTACATTATATGTACATACATATACATATATACATGCATATGCATATAGTCACATATATATATATACAGAAATACAAATAATTGAGAAAATACTCTACACATAGAGATTGCTTTATTATTCTTCAGGTTTTGTGAACACCTCTTTTTTAAATGGAAGTGAAACAAAAGCACTGGCTTCCTAAGAACTGACAGGGTGACTTTTCATGCCTATCTATTTTCATGACTATCATATTTTCATGACTACCTTAAATAAGCACAAAGCTTATTTCAGGGGGTACAAGAGGATAGGGTAGTTTTGATAGGAAATAGGTAAATAAAGCTCCAAAGAGAGCCAGCCAGGCAGAAGCAGAAAAGGAGACACTTGCAGGCACAGGACTATATCTGGAAGTGTTTAGCCTGGCTGAGGCCTGGGGTAGGAGGTGTGACTGAAGATGAACTTTACCTAACTGCCAACTTAGTGTAGGGTCATCAATGGAGGCACATTAGCTGCAAGAGACTATGCAAGTATGATTTGCTTCAAAAAATTATTTGGCTAGAGAAACCTGTGTTAACCCCCATGCATGGAAGCTGTACTCTGTAACCAGGCAGAAATTGAGTGTTGACAAATTTGTGGTAGTTTGACTATTAAAATCCCTAGTCGTGGATAATAATGCAGAACTCCTTGGAGGGCAAAATGAAAAGCTATCAGAATAATATTTGCTTTCATCTGCTCAGATACAATGCCCAGAGCACCCGCTTGTTTGTGTTTTCTTCCTGGGGTGCATTCTGAATCCCATAAATTTCAGTTCCAGCAAGAGCACAGTACAGCAGAGCCGAGGTAGAGAAAAAAGCCCAAATTTCTCTTGTCTGATTTAAAAACTGTACCCCACAGCGAGCTTCTCTGTTTGTTAAAAACTCTAATTGGTGTTTTCTCAACTTGCTGCTTGGCTGGTTTCTTTTTATTGATTTCATTTGGGGTTTGTAAGGCTGCATTTGGAGCCCTTTCCAGAGTTTGTTTGGAAGCTATTTTTTAATTTTAATGAAAATGCATTTTTAAAAATGTATATTACACCACCCTGCCGATTTTGCTCAAATAAACCTGCTACTGTTTTCAGTGATTTCCAACCACTTTAGTACCCTCAGTCTCACTCGCTAAAGGGACCCCTGTGCTATTCCTGGCAAAGTAACAAGATTAAGGAGAAAAATGAACGTTCTTCGCTGCTTTTGAAGGCTCTTATACAACAAAGGAAAAAGATTCATTCAGGAGACTGCCTTGGGGAATAATAAATTAGGATCCAGAAAGGATCCCCGCCCCCCGCACCAACCCACAACCAACTTCAATTCTAAACTGTTTCCCAAACAGAGTTATTTCATTATTCTGAAGAAGCCAGATCCAAAGCAATGAGCCAAGAAAGAAATTTAAGTCAGTTATCAATATTAGGTTTACACTTAAAATGTTATATACCTATGGTTCAATAAATTTGGCAACTGGAAATGTTCAAAATAACATGTCCTGTATTTATCTTTTATTAAGCCTATTTCCGCATTAGTGGCCATCCAGATCACTTGTAATTTATTGCTATTACAAAATAAAATGCTGTGATAAGCATCACTGTCCATAGGTCCCTACATGCATATGATTTTGTTTTTGAGAAAAGAGTTCTCATTTTTCTATAACAAGTAACTAGTGAGATTGCTATGTTCAGTATATTCGTATTTTTAAGTCATAATGAAAAATTAGCGTTTTAAAAAGGGTTTCAGTGGTTTGTTATCTCCCCAACCTGAAGGTTTTTAATCTCTAGAGATCTTGCCAATTTGATGGACAGCTTCATCCCCCTGTATACCAGAAGCCAAGGACTTGGCTTCAATTTGCATATAACATAGTGCGTGCCTGGTGCTAATTCACTACCATATTACTGTAATTGGAAATCTTACTCTAGGCTCAACTTTATTTGTTGAGAATTTTATCAGTTAAGACTTGGAATTTAAAGCCATTGTAGTAATCCCCTAGTGGTGGACTGATGCTCCCACGCTTAAAACTACAAAAGCAATTAGGAAGAAGTATCTTATTAATAAGAAACATTTTGTTTGTTTAAACACACACACACACACACACACACACACACACAGAGAACTTTCTCTTGGGACCATCTAGAACGCTCTAACCCAGTAGTCCCCAAACTTTTTGACACCAGGGACCAGTTTCATGGAAGACAATATTTCCACAGCCGGTGTGGGGGTGGGGGAAGGGATGCTTTTGGAATAAAACTGTTCCACCTCTAGATCTAACTAATCTAATCCAGTTAGATTCTCATAAGGAGAGCACAACCTAGATCCCTCTCATGAGCAGTTCACAATGGGGTTCGTGCTCGTATGAGAGTCTAATGCTGGCTCTAATCTGAAAGGAGGCGGAGCTCGGGTGGTAATGCTGCTGCAGCTCACCTCCTGCTGTGGGCCCAGTTGCAAATAGGCCATGGAGAGATACTGGTCTGCTTCCTGGATGTTGGGGACCCCTGCTCTAATCTCTACTAAAAATCTTAGTAGAAGTCTATGATGACAACAGATGTAATGCATTGAGACTATTAAGAAGGAAGAAGTCTTATATTATTAGCTCAGGATGAATTTGAGACCTGACGAAAATCTCTGACAAGTTCCACATGTGGTTCTTCTCAATGTGTTACCACAGAGTTGAAGTCTAGTCCACTAAACCTAGTTATTCCAACTAACAGTTCCAACAGCTCTGCAACATGAGAGCAGGTCTGGTGACAGGCATTCCTAATGCTAATCTCAGAGCTGTCAAGAATTTTCTAGAAAAAAAATACTGAGTTTTATTTATTCAAACAAACGAAATGGAAACGAACTCACCTTCCTTAGTAAGAGGTGTAGGAATTAATCAACTTAAATGTTTTTGTAATCCCTGATAAAAGATGATATAAAAATGAAGAACATTATTATATTGCTAAGAGCACTGAAAATATTATCCTTAGCAAACTAATGCAGGAACAGAAAACTAAATAAATACCACATGTTCTTACTTACAAGTGGGAGCTACAAAATGAGAACACATGAAAAGAAAGAGGGGAACGACAGACACTGGGGCCTACTTGAGGGAGGAAGGAGAAGTTCAGGAGAAAAAAAAAAAAAAAAAACTTGTCAGGTACTATGCCTTGTAACTAGGCGATGAAATAATCTGTACACCAAACCCCACGGTGACAAGTTTACCTATATAATAAACCTGCACATGTGCCCCAGAACCTAAAATAAAAGTTGAAATTTTTTTAAAAAAAAGAAAATCCCACATATATTTTCAATACACATCTTCTAAAATAGTAAAGTATATCTACAATATCTCATGTAAGTAATTGATAATTTTGAAACCTATTAAAATAATAAGTTAAAGATAGTGACTGATATAGTCTTAGTTTGAAATAAATTGATGAAAAAAGCATACACTAAAAATAATAAACAAACAGGAAAAAATCATCAATGAGAAATATCTTATTGGCTTCTAAAAGATAACCTCCAACAGTGAAACTTTAGTAGATAACATTACTATTATATGTGGAAACTTTTATTCTTTTATTTATTTATTTATTTATTTATTTATTTATTTAAACAAGTGTTAACAAACAACTTCATGTGCCAGGTCTCCAGAAACCTGTAAGAGTTTAGTTGTGGCAAACAAATGCACAGAAATAATTATGATAAAATCACTTTTATTATATTTGTGGAATAAAAGCAGTGTAAAAACGATACTGTATTGTCAGAAAGGAGAATTTCTCAGGCAACGTAACACTCAACGTGGTTACTGATGGATAGGAAGAGACATCTTGGTAGGAAACCAGGGAGATATCTCCTCCCGGGGACAGAGTGTGTAAAATCATATTTTTAGAGAATCACGTTATCTAGGTCAGTCTGGAGCACTGGTTCTCTCCACTAGAGATATTTGGCAATATTGAATGATATTTTGGCCTTTCACAACTAGGGAAAACGACCTGTATTAGTCCGCTTTTACGCTGCTGATAAAGAGATACCCGTGACTGAGCAATTTACAAAAGAAAGAGGTTTAATTGGACTTACAGTTCCACTTGTGGGGAAGCCTCACAATCATAGTAGAAGCCAAAGAGAAGCAAGTCACATCTTATGTGGATGGCGGCAGGCAAAAAAAATGAGAGAGCTTGTGCTCTCTCATTTTTCTTTGTTTTTGTTGTCTGTGCTTTTGAGGTCTTAGCCACAAAATCTTTTCCTAGATGAATGTCCTGAAGTGCTTTCCTTACATTTTCTTCTAGTAGTATTATAGTTTTGGGTCTCCAGTTTAAGTCTTTAATTCATGTTGAATTGTTTTATATGTATGGTGAGAGACACGGGCCCAGTTTATTCTTCTACATATGAATATTCAATTTTTCTAGCAACATTTTTTAGAGAGGATGTCCTTCCTTTAATGTATGTTCTTGACACATTTGTCAAAAATCAGTTCTCTGTAAGAATATGAATTTACTTCTGGGTTCTCTGTTCTGTTCTATTGGTTTGTGTGTCTGTTTTTATGCCAGTACTCTGATGTTTGAGTTACTATAGCCTTGTAATATATTTTGAAGTCAGGTAGCATGATGCCTTCCACTGTGTTTCTTTTGCCTTGGTTATTCAGACTCTTTTTTTGTTCCATATGAATTGTAGGATTTTTTTCTATTTCTGTGTAAAATGATGTTGGTATTTTGATGAGATTGCATTTAATCTGTAGACTGTTATGGGTAGTACAGTCATTTTAACCATATCAGTTCTTTTGATGAATGAACATGAGATGCCTTTCTGTTTGTATCCTCTTCAATTTCTTTCGTCAGTGCTTTGAACCTTTCCTTCTTTTTTTATTATGAAATTTTTTATTATTATTATTATGCTTTAAGTTTTAGGGTACATGTGCACAACGTGCAGGTTTGTTACATATGTGTACATGTGCCATGTTGGTGTGCTGCACCCATCAACTCGTCATTTAGCATTAGGTATATCTCCCAATGCTATCCATCCCCCCTCCCCCCACCCACAACAGTCCCAGGTGTGTGATGTTCCCCTTCCTGTGTCCATGTGTTCTCATTGTTCAATCCCCACCTGTGAGTGAGAACATGAGGTGTTTGGTTTTTTGTCCTTGCAATAGTTTGCTGAGAGTGATGGTTTCCAGCTTCATCCATGTCCCTACAAATGACACGAACTCATCATTTTTTATGGCTGCATAGTATTCCATGGTGTATATGTGCCACATTTTCTTAATCCAGTCTATCATTGTTGGACATTTGGGTTGGTTCCAAGTCTTTGCTATTGTGAATAGTGCCGCAATAAACATATGTGTGCATGTGTCTTTATAGCAGCATGATTTATAATCCTTTGGGTATATACCCAGTAATGGGATGGCTGGGTCAAATGGTATTTCCAGTTCTAGATCCCTGAGGAATCGCCACACCGACTTCCACAATGGTTGAACTAGTTTACAGTCCCACCAACAGCGTAAAAGTGTTCCTATTCTCCACATCCTCTCTAGCACCTGTTGTTTCCTGACTTTTTAATGATCACCATTCTAACTGGTGTGAGATGGTATCTCATTGTGGTTTGGTTTGCATTTCTCTGATGGCCAGTGATGATGAGGCCTTCCACCTCCTTGGTTAAATTTGTTTCTAGGCATTTTTTTTTTTTTTTACATCTAAGCTTGTCTATCTTGATTGCATTTAACATTGTTGGATCTGGAATCCCCAGTCTCTCTGTCTACTCCAATCCTTTCTCCACAGGACACTCATAATTATTGCCCCCAAAATCATCAAAGATAAATCTGTCATCTTCAAATTTGAAAATTTCCAGTGGTTCCAAGATGTCTGTAGGATATGATCTAAATTCTGTAGTTTTGCATCTGGGGTGTGCAAAATCTGCCTCCATGTGTTTTTCCGGTTTCATCTCCTCCCACTCAGGCTATCACCATTTCTTTTTCCCACTGTCCAGCTCAGACACTCCACGTACACTAAATACTTTCATAACTTCTAGCGTATCCATAGAGCTTAATGTCTGATAAGCAGTCAAGTACGTTGACTGTATGAATAAGTGAATGATTGGGTGCAAACCACTAGAACCAATAGTAGAAAAATTCAACTGTTCCTTTGAAACTGTTAGATATGTGAAATATTTAATAGCTTTATACCTGTATTAGATTGCTTTCCTACTTTAAAAAGCAACTGTAATTTCACTAGTGTGTGTATATGTGTGTGTGCTAACCTCCACGGTGTAGCCGGACTGTCTGTTCTTGCATCTCTGACTGTGAACCCAGGAAACTGGTGTCACTTATCAATCAATAATGAAGAAAAGTGCAGTGTCTCAATGTGCTGACTCCATACCTGGAAGCCAGACTGAAAATAGCTGTTAGAAATTTTAAAATGTTCATTTAACTCAGGAAAGTCTTTGAAATAAGGGAATAATTGAATAGAATGAAAGAAATAGAATGAGAATTAACAGATGAAGTAGCCCAGGTTTTAAATTATAGCATCTGACCAGATAGTAAATACAATAATTATTTTTATTTTCCAATAGAAAGTATATTTAGAATTATTGCTTAAGAATTGTTGTTGCACATAAAACTTCCAGTTCAGTAAGAATTTGGGGAAGGGGAGTGGACATTTGAACTTTCATAGTATTCCATACTGTTCTGAACACATTAGATACCTTCCTGTGGGGCATATTCTGTCAATCAGCTCAGGTCTACTTCTTGATTTCAGCGTAATTAAGACGTGGAAATCTTTATGTCTCATTACTTTGTTTATTATTTACAGTGAGAATCCAAAATGGATTTACTGTGCCTGATATGAATTGGAGCCTCTATTACTATTTTTGTCCTGCCTGAAATCAGCCTTATGCTAAATTGGTGTAGGGTGTCAGAACAAACCCCAGATCCTAGTGTCTTCTGTGGGTTCCCAGGGACTCTAGACTTAGTTGCATAGCCTGGTATTCTCAGCCCTACCTCTAGGGGGACTTGTAGCAGAGACACGGAAGAGAAGAGCTCTTGTGTTACATGCAGTTTGCTCTGTTTTTTAAGGAACTTGATCGAAGTTTTCTAACTATCCTAAGGTATCAAACTGATACAATAATTAATATTTTAATATATGTAGCTTCTCCTTGGACATTTTGTACAAAATTTGTATTAAAAGTCCTCTAAAAAAGTATAATACAATTTCAATTTTTATTTTTGTGATGGTTAGATGAACCTGTGCCTTACTTCAGAGCACTGCAGAAAGTTGTTGAGAACACAGAAATGAGTGCTATTCTTTTTAAATATTTATTTCTTTACCATTATTTGTGCACTAGGCTATGGAGGTTAATGTTGAACAAAGCAACTCTGCTATAATCAAGATCTTTCCAACATAATGGCATGCCTCCTTTGATTATCTCTCAGAACATCCCTACAAATTATCACTTGTCAGGATTTATCCCAACACTCCCTACAGGAAGTCCTATAATATAGCCATAGTTTCCAAAGGTAAGCTTCTGGTCCCTAGAGGCAGGATATGGAGTGTTTCCAACTGTCAATGAGTCTAGATATTTTTCTGCTTGTGTTAGGACCCTAAATAAAAAATATTTCCCATGCACTTAATAGATAAATGTATTGATTTACTTCTATGTGCCACATAGTAACCCTCATAACAATCTGAGGTAGGAAGCATTTTATACCCAGTGGAAAAGACGCCAAAACGGAGGCACAGAGGGATTAAATAACTTGCTAATTTAGGTAGTAATTAGTGGCATTAATGTGCCATGATTTGAACATAACACATCTGAATTCAGATTCCCTGTCTATATATTAATAGATAGAATTGGATAAGCGAGAATGAAATTTGTGTTTGTTTCTGAATTATTGGAAGTTTTACATTGGCATCCGTTGATATCAAAAAACATTTTATCATACTCAAATAGAAAGAAAATACTTGCATAAAGCCATACCTTCTTCTAAGAAGTACCAGAATAAAGATATCCTGAAGATGTTTGTAATAGTTGCAGGTACTCTCTGAGTGACCCTCCCTCTTACTATTATCAGTCACTAAACCACATGTACAAAATACAACTCATAAGACAAGCCTTGACCTTTGATAATCCTCTGAGGGAATTGGAGAACTAAGCCCTAATGACACTGGGGAAGGATAGAAACGGTTAAAATATGGTGCTACATCAAGATGTATTAGACTGGACCAAACAAGAGGTTTCCCTTGAACAGCCCCTATTGTCTGTCCTTACTACTAAATTTAGAGAAGGTAGCAGCAGCAACGCTTAAGTCAGACAACTTGCCAGGGTCTGCATGGATGCCTATTGCTCATGCTTCTATTTTCTTCTGATCCCCTTTATCTCTTCTTCTGTGGCTCTTAATCTTTACAACATAGTTCTGAGGGAACTTTCATTTTGATGTGTATTTCCGTCTTATTCTAAATATAAAGCATTCTGATCTCCTTGGAGAAAAGGTGCTATAGGACTGTAATATAGGGACAGACTAAAATTAGAAATATCATCACATTAACATCTTTTTCCCAATAGTTTGGTACTCTTGACAATGTACTATTTTAGTGTATCATGGGGTTTCACAGTGATTGTAAATTAAAGCTTTCCTTATGAAGACTGAAAACGTGCCTGACTTGGTAAATTCTCAACTTTCTTAGAACTCCATTTAAGGGAATCAATGTTCACTGTCTTTTTTTTTTTTTTTTTTTTTTTTTTTTTTACCTTAATATGTTACTGACTGAAACGAATACTAGAAAAGATTTAAGTGTAAGCAAGCAGATGAGTCCGATGTGCCAGGTGAATCATGACAGTCTCTTGGACCACAAATTCCAACTTATGTTTTCGGATAAGAATTTCGTTTCTGACCTAAGGATCTGAGGCAACACAGACTGTTTCATGCCGTTTTCTCACCTCCTAAGACCCTGCAATTTAAGTGCCAATTGAAGAACTGAAGCTCAATATTTTCTGTTATTTCTCTTCAGTTTTAAAAGTGGGCATGACATGGATCATGGAGGAATGTTTTTTCAGCATGCGTATATTTGTTTTTCTATCTACTTCATGTAATCCTTTTTACTTAATATTAGCAATACATTCTTTGACTTTCAAACTTCCAAATTAGCATTTGGAAACATAAAATTGTTTATTGGCCTGCTTTGCAGGATAAATAAATGTCTGTTCAACCCCATTAGTTTTAAACCCATGATTTAGGATTCTTTTAAATGTGTTAAAATTAACAAGACTTAACTCTGTGGTTACAGAAAATGACAATACGAAATAATAAGTCATACTGAGAATTGGACATTTGACAAGATCTCAGTTTTTAATCTGGCCTCCCAGTTTGGGTGTTCCTTCCTTTGTGGCAACAGATCAGAAAATATTTGCTTATCAATAAATGTAGGCAGTTGCTACACCACGGCAGACCTGGGTAAGCCTGAAATTTAGAAGGTAATGCCAAGACAGAAGAATAGCTTGAGAGAATATGGTTTGATTTTCTAAACCACTGAGTGATTTGGTAATTGTAGTTTATACTGGCAACTGAATTCAAGATGTCACACTTCAGTACATGGCTAAGGTCAGTTATTACTTCATTATAATTATCTTAGGGCATCATTATACTATATTTGACTGAGTTTGTTTCTTCTAATAGCTAAAGAATTGTAAATGTTTTCCAATATGCACTATCTGCATATTTATGGTAAGGTAAGTAAAAGAAAATGCTAATTTGATTCCTATTACGTGAAATTTAAAGTAATTCATATTAAAGTGAGATTGGGCTACCTGTATATGAATTATTTTAAAATTTGTGGAATAAATTCATAATGTAATTGATAATTTTAGGAAAATGATTATCTAATTGGGAGAATAAATTACTTTTAATACCTTTACAATTTACATTCAGCCAATTAATATAGTAATTATAACTCATTCTTTTCTATTACTTAATATTGAATCACTGAATTCGTAGTTATTAATTTTACATAATTAATTGTCTGCATCAGTTTAGATAAAATTATAGCTGATTGCCAATAGTCTGTAATATGAAAAGGAACAGGTTTTTTTTTCAGTGTAGGGAGAGTTCGCAAATGTAATATTAATCAGCAGCGTAAAGAAATTTTTACTGATCACTTCAGCACCATTTCTCGTAACTGGCAAAACTTAACTAGTAGTAGAAGCATTACAGCAAAGTGCTTACGAGTACAAAACTCTGGAGCCACAGGACCTGGGTAAAAATCCCATCTCATACTGCCAGCTTTGTGAGGACCTTCGCTGTGGTGGTTGGGTCATCGCCCATTCCTATTGGGGATGCAAAATATCTGGAAATGTCCTTTTTAAAGAAATATTTTATTACTACTTAGAGAAAACCATTTTATTAAAATTTAGCAGTAATTTTATTTTTTTACTTTTAAACTTCCGAATCAGTATAAAATTTTCTATTGGCCTGTTTTACATGACAAAAAATATTGTCTTTCCAATCAGTCCTGATGGGCTAGAAGTCTACCACTTGTTAGTTTTGTGCATCTAAAGAAGTCTCTTAAAATCCCAGAACTGAGTTTTCTTATCTATAAAATGGGAAATATAGTAGGTGTAATACATGTTATATATTGTAAATTGTATTTTGTGTGTTTTTTTTTACATATCCTCACACTCTTTTAATAGAGATTATGATGAGACATTATTCAAAAGCCAACAGAAAAATTAAGATATTAAGGACTGGAATTTGAACAATCTGAGGTTAAGTAACCACCTCCTATATGACCAAAATTTGTAAACAGGCCAATTGCAAATATTAAGTATAAATAATACAAGAATGTTTCAAATAATAAAAATATTTTTATTACGTTATTTAGAATTTTGAACTCTAAATAGATTCTGATTTAATGTTTATTAATAATACTTTAAAATAGTAAAGTGTTTAAAATATTTTTCTAATAACACATTTACTGAAAAATACTTAAGCATATTCTAGACCATCTAAAAAACTAAAGGATATTTAAGATATGAGTGTATTGTGTTTATTTACCAGATTCACAGTCTTTGAAATTGGATATATCACACATTATATGTAATAAATCTCGGCTAAGCCAAATATAGCATTTACTTAATCAGAGTAGCTTATGTTCCAACCATTCTGAGAAAAAAAATGAATTTTAATATTTTGTAAATTCAAAACAGTGAGATTCTATATATAAAATATATATGTATATATGTGTGTATATGTGTATATATATATTTATGTGTGTATGTAGCTATATCTATCTATATACATATATATGTTTTTAAACTATATTTAATTAAGGTGTCCTAAGATGCTTGTGATTGAGCTAGAAGGAAATAGAGCTAAAAAAGAAAGTCCAGCTTTTTATTGTATTGCCAGATATGATAGAGTGTAACTGATGGGCCTAACTTCCTTGACAGTATTATCTATATGCCCAGGATTTGGATAGCACTTCCCTTTAGTTACATTTTTGTTTGTTTGTTTGTTTGTTTTGGCATTTCCTTCTTCTGGCTCTGTTAGTTTGCCCATAACTCCTTTCTACTGGGAATGAGATATCTCTGGAAGTACTGTCATTTCCACAGCATTTCACAACAATAAAAACATTTGGATTTCTGTGGAATTTCTTGTAGCAGTCCTTGTTTTATGTGTCATATATGAATCATATATACACACACATACAAAAACACACATAACTTTCTTTTAAATTTAACACTGCTTGGTTGCCAAAATAAGTGTGAGTTTTCTGTAGAAACAGTCAAATTTATCCTTCAGGACCTTGAACAGCACTATTTTTACCTTCAGAATTTCCTTTTGGTATAATAGTGAACACTGAAAAAATATAGCTCCTTTTAAATACACATTAGGCCATTTCACTCCACCTCTCTTAAATTCTCTTCTAAATATTGTCTTTTAGCATGTCATGTACAGCTTAGAGTGATCAGTAGGAGTAAAATATGGTTTCTAACAGTTTGGGTGACTGAGATTCTTATTCTGTGGACACCAGTGTTCAGGGTGACCATTTACATTGGTGCGATTTGCTAATGTTTCTGCATGAGGGATGCCCCTTACTCATTGAAAGGTGAAAAATGTCTTGCTTTCTGTGCTTTGAGACAACTTGTATCACACTCGCCCATTCAGCTGTCCTCTGCAAGTGTCATGATACATATGTCCTAGCACCAGGCTCTCCCTGAGGAAACTCCCTGGACTCCAGAGGCAGATCACACCCTGCAATTTTGTCAATCTGGGATCATATGAATTTCCAGAAACTCTGAATAAGGGTCAGCTCCCACCATATGTGTCTAAGCATACCCTTGTCACTGCATCCTCCTCAGTGGTTGTCAGAACTGTTGTCAAACATTTGCCTATTATCAGACACTACTACTATAGAGTAAGCCCTGAATTGAAGAGCAGTTTTGTTCCATATTCAGGAGTACACAAAATGACGTTTGCCTTGAGTTTTGCTGCCATATTCAGTTTAGGAGAAATATACCACGTTTTAGGAAGGATATGGTTTTGGAAAGTGCCTTGATTTAATACATCTCTTTTTACCTGCAGTTATGAATTGCACTGAATTAATTTCTTCTCATATTTTCTGGAATAGCAAATCAGAAGAAAGGACACACGTTGAAAGCAGCCTACCTAGATATTTTGAGGTGGTCATCTCTTTGCAAGCAATTGTATAGTTTGCTTTCCAAAGTTAATGATAACCAGAAATAGAAACACTATTTTACATTTAGACATTATTTTGAATCCATTACTATGAGGTCTATTTCAAATAGGTTAAACTTTTGCATAAATTCAAAATAATTTTCCCAAGAATAGACAAAATCCAAATTGTTTGAAATTGAAATTGCACGATCATTAACATTTTATGTTTACATTTGTGCCATTCTTGGGTGTTGAAAGTAATGATAATACTGAGAAAACATAAAAGAAAAATAACCCTATCAATGTGTTGCAATGCTGTCTTAACAATAATTATAAGAATTTTAATATTGAAATTATTAATGATTTCTAAAAATTCTTATTTTGACCATGCTGATCACATATGTTCATGAAATTATCTACACAAATATATCAATTCTGGCCTTAGTGCTCTATTTTCTTTTAAATTTCACACTATATTAAGTAGATTCTCTCTGTTGCAAACTCAGTTTTTTATAGAGGAGAGCAGACACTATTCAATATTTGTTGAGACCTAAATAACCCGGGATTCTGCTAGGATCAAGGCCAAGCCAGTCATGGTCCTTAAGGTCATCTTATTTACATTTGGTGTGGGACACACCCACAGGGAAGTATCCAGCAATCAAATATTGTGTGATAAAGTGTCAGGGAGGAAGTTCAGGTGGCTCTGGGAGTATATCAGGAAAAGAGCGAAACAACTCAACCAGGACTTCAGCGGAACGGGAAGACAGCCTGGAAGAAATATTCAAGTTCTGATCTGCCAAGAGCAAAGATAGAGGGATGAACAAGAATCTAACAGGGTAGGGTGAGAGTAGGAAGGGTAGGAAAAGGAATAGGAATAGGTTAGGGATGAAGGTGGTAAAAGAAGATATGAAGGCTTTGAGAACCACAGTAAAGAGCATGAATTTCATCTTGAGGACAATGGGTGAGATTGCATTCGAGGTTTTCCTTTAGTCAGTATTAAGAAATATATCATTCAGACTGCAGAGAAGGGATTATTTCAAAGGTAAAAGTACAATGGAGTGAGGCCAGCCAGGGTGGCTACAGTAGTCTAGCTTAGCCATGACAACACCCTGGACTGGGGGAAATCAGTGGATAAAAATAGAAACACATTTAAGATATATTAAAACCTGGTTGTTTAGGAAGGGCAGGTGAGAGAAACATCTGATGCCATACACATGTTTCTGTTTGGGCACTGGGTATATGAAAAACAAAAGATGAAAATAAGAGATAGTATGTAAGTGGAATATTTATTCATTCAACTCCTGTTTATTTAGTGTCCCCTATTTGCCAATTACTGTTGAGTTAGGTACTGAGAAAACAGCATTAAAATAAAAAAGGTAAAAATGGCTTCCATCCAGGAGCTCCACCATGTTAGATGGTGTTGAACGCTAAAGAGAAACACAGCAGGAGCAGAGGATGGGGACTATGAATGGTAGTGGAAAGGGAGCACCACAATTTTGCATAGGGAGGTCAAGAAAGGTTCACTGAGAGAGCGAAAGACAATAAAGGAAGGGAGGGAGGGAGCTATGTGGACAGGCAGGGGAACAGCAAGTAATGAAGTGCTGATAAATACTTCCTAATTTAAAGTAGTAAAATTTGTGTCCCATTTAAGAGCCAGTTTCCAACAAGTTTATTAGAGTTTTAGTTTCCAACAGGAAGTCCAAGTTGATTAAGATTTTAGAAATATTATCTCCTAAATGCTTTATTGTTTCAAATTAGGTTCATAAATTATCAGGAATTGATTTTTGTATATGGCATACTGTAGGAATTATGTTTCATCTTCCCAAATATATACTAATTTCCCATGTCCATTTATTGAAATAGGAGTCTTTACATTTCTCTGTAATGTGATCTTTCTCTCAAATCAAGCATCTGAATATGTGTGAGTTTGTTTTGGGTTTTTTTATTTTCTTCCTCTGGTCTATTTATTTACAGTTGGGCCAATGCCAGACTATCTTGGTTAATGTGACTTCAGTAGTTCTTGATATTCAATAGAACAGGTTTTTCCACCTTCCTCTTTTTCAAGAATCTTCTAGCTATTCTTGGTCTCTGCATCTTCCTACTGTAAAACCACATTGTCAAAGGAAACCAGTGAGTAGGCGAAAATATGATATGTGTGTATGTGTCTGTGTATGTGTATGTGTCTGTGTATGTGTATGTGTATGTGTCTGTGTATGTGTCTGTGTATGTGTATGTGTATGTGTCTGTTTATGTGTATGTGTATGTGTCTGTGTATGTGTACGTGTATGTGTATGTGTGTGCAGACACAACATACAGGGTGCTTATATCCAAAATGCATTAAAATAATTTTTTAAAAACTGCTACAAAAGTTATAAATATTTAAACCCAAGGAAGCACAGTGAAAAGATCTGCAGTCACTATGAAAGAGTAGATTCAAGTGACCAATAAAGGTACTTTTAAAAAGATGGACAACTTCATTAATAATGAAAGAATGCAAACTAAATTGATAATGAGATTTCACTGCCAATATAACAGAATGGATAAAATTTAAAAGTCTGATAATACCTAATGCTGACAAGGCTATAAAAAATGGTAATTTTTATACAAATGGGTGATGGGCATACAGATGGGTGAAATAATTTTGGAAAAAAAAATCACATTCTCCATCTAGATTTAAAGGTAATGATTAAGAGCAATTCCACTCCACTTTTACACTGTTAAAAAGTGTACATCTATGTAAATCAGCAGTGCTCAGTCAGGAGTGACTTTGCCCCCAAAAGGATTTGGTAACCTCTGGAGACATATTGGACTTTCAAAATTTGGAGAGGAGGTGCTACTGGCATTTAATTGGTAGACCCCAGTGATGCTGCTAAACGTCTTACAACATACAGTAGAGACTCCCAACAAAACAGAATTATTAGACTAAAATGGCAATAGTGTCAAGGCTGAGATATTCCTGATGTACATTAAAATATATGTATAGATTATTTATTAAAAACATTATTCATATTAGTCAAAAAGTGGAAGAAAAAGCAAACATATATCACAATTCAAATTGGTAATGGAGATATATGCATAAATTAGAATACTACACAGAAAAAAAAAAAACAGAAAATAAAGGTTTCTAATTAACCCTTTTTAAAATGTTGAGATAAGTATAGATTCACATGAAGTTCTAAGAAATAATATGGAAAGATCCTGTGTACTCTTTATTCAATTTCAATGCCTGATAACCTCTTGTGAAAATAAGGAACAATGTCACAAGTAATATAATCACACACACAATATAATCCACTGATCTTTTTCATATTTTCTCAATTTTATACACTTGTATGTGCGTATGTGTTTAATTAGCTCTATGCAATTTTAACAGATATGTATGTTTGTGTAAATGCCATCATATTAAATATGCAAAACAGTGCCATTGCCACAAGGATCTGTTGTGCTTCCTTTTTATAATCACATCCACCTCCCTTCTGCCATCTTTCCCATTCGTAACCTCTGACCATGACTAATATGCTCTCTATCTTTATAATTTTGCCATTCAAGAATGTTAAATGAGTAGAATTATACAATACAATTTTTTTGTATTGTAATTATACAAATATTTGTATTTGTATACAAAAAATATTTGTATAATTATACAATTATACAGATACCTTCTGGGATTGGCAATTTTCATTCATCATAATCCTTTTAAAATTTATTGAAGTGGTTGCATTTATCAATAGCTTGTTCATTTTTATTTCTGAGTAATATTCTTTGATCTGGATGTACCACAGTTTCTTTAAACATTCACTCCATTGAAAGACATTTGCGTTGTTTCCAGTTTTTAACTACTATGAATAAAGCTGCTATAAACATTTGTATACTGGTTCTTACGTGAACATAAGTTTCTATTTCTCTGGGAAAAAATGCTCAAGAGAGCAACTGCTGGATTGCACGTTTAATTTTATAAAAATAAAACCCTGCCCAACTGTTTTCCAGAATGTCTGTACCATTGTACATTCCCACCAGCAACGTATGAGTGATCAAGTTTCTTTGCAACCTTGCCAGCATTTGGTATTGCCATTATAGTTTGTTTAACCATTCTGATAGTTGTATAGTGTTGTCTCATTGTGGTTCAATTTGCAATTCCTTAATGGCTGGTAATGTCAAACATCTTTTTATATGTTTATTTGCCATCCTTATAAAAGATTTCCTAAAAAGCTTTGAGGTGAGGAGTTGCCTAACATGTCCTAGGACAGCCATTGTGGCTGCAGGAAAGATAACGGGAGGTAAAGTTGCAGGAAATGATGTCAGTGAAGTAGTGTGGCACGTGCCAGCTCATGTAGTCTAGGTCATTGTAAGTACATTGGCTTTTGTCCTGAGTGAGAACTGATAAGTGGTATAAGTTGAGTTATATTTTAACTGCATCATTCAATGTTCATCATGAACCAAAGGGACATAAGATGTAAAGATGGAGACTATTTATGAAGCTGTGCAATTAGTTGAATAATAGCAATAGCTTAGATGGAAAGGGCAGCAGAAGTGGTGAGATGTTTTATTCAGTATATGTTTTGAAAGTAGAGTCAAAAGGAATTTTATGATAGATTAAAGGTGGATGTAGAAAAGACTAAGGTAACTCAAACTTTCTGGAGATACTTGTGAGACATCCAAGTGGGCATATCTATGTAGCCAACTGAATATTTCAACAGCTCTCAGCAGAACTCAATATATTTCACCCAGGTGGCTTGGATCTGAAACATTCTCCTTTTTGCCCTTCCATAAGAAAGTGTTCTACTACTTTCCTCTGCTTAGTGGATGCTCTTCTAAGACTTCTTTGGTGACTCTCTCTCTACTCTGCTCAGGGTCTATCCTAGACCTGCTTATCTTTTCTCTTCTAGCTAAGTGAATCATTAATAATTAGATATCCTCGATAGGATCTTGGCTCTTAAATATATATCTCCAGTATAGACAAAACCTTAAATTACAAACTAGTTTCTGTGACTGCCTATTTAACCTCTCCGGTTCAGTGTATGATAACTGTTTTAAATTTGGCAGACCTGAAATCAATCCTCTCTTTGCCCAACCCTGCTTTTCTCCTATCTTCCTGTAATGGCAACTCTATCTAGTTGTTCAAGAATGAAACCTATTTCTCATCCTATATATCTAAACAAATCTTATTTACTTGAAGTCCAAACATATCTTAAATTGACCCATTTACCCCTATCTGACTTTTGCCCCACTTAAAACATACTCTAAGCAGCAAAGTTATCCTTTAAAAATATATCATGCAATCATAAATAAACATAAGAGACAAAAGAAAGACTCTTGTTTATAGTAGAATGTTGAGTGCTGATTCATAAATATAAAGGGAGTGCTAGGGCTGTAAAATTATTACCTTGCAAATATCACTCTAAAGATTACTTCAGGCAGGAAACATCAACTGATGCTAAATTTAGAGGGGGTGGATTTTTTTTTTTTTCTGAGACAAAGTATTGCTCTGCTGCCCAGGCTGGAGTGCAGTGGCCAACTCTCGGCTCACTTCAACCTACGCCTCCTGGGATCAAGTGATTCTTGTGCCTCAGCTTCCCAAGTAGCTGGGACTACAGGTACGCACCACCATGTCCAGCTAATTTTTTGTATTTTCAGTAGAGACAGGGATTCACCATGTTGGCTGGGCTGGTCTTGAATTCCTTGCCTGAAGTGATCCAACCACCTTGGCCTCCCAAAAACCTGCGATTACAGGTGTGAGCCACTGCACCAGGCCATTTTTTTTTTCTGAATTTTGATGAGGAGACAGGTACTTGCATTATCTTAAAATGTGTCCCCACATTGTTTAGTAACAAGGAAAAACTAGTAACTATAATGTTGGAGAAATCAGACAATCTTGAGTGGAGCAAATATATATTGTGTATCTCTCCGTGAGAAAACCTGAAAAGGATACAACATCACTTATGCATGTTGGGAATGCATAAACTGAAATTAACCATGGAGAATTATCAGACAACTCAAAAGTGATAATTATTCTACTAAAATGTGAGACTGTGTACTTCAAAAATTTCAGTGTCATATAGGACAAAAGAAGCAGAGTAACTGTCTTAGAATAAAGGAGTATAAAAGATAAAAACTAAATGCAATATTTCAGCCTATGTTGGAATTTTAAAATGCTTAAAAGACATTATTAGTAAATTAATAAAACCGGAATACCAGCAGAAGATTAGGAAAAATATCATGTATCAATGTTAAATTTACTTGAATGGATAACTGTCCTATGGTTTTGTATACTAAAAGTCGTAATTTTAGGTAGTATACAGTATAGCATGTAGAAGTAAAAGAACATTATTGATATAGTTTGGCTGCGTCGCCAGCCAAATCTCATCTTGAATTGTTGTTCCCATAATCCCCACGTGTTGTGGGAGGAATCCAGCAGGAGGTAATTGAATCATGGGGTGTTTACCCCCATGCTGCTGTTCTAGTGGTAGTGAGTCAGTTCTCACGAGATATGATGGCTTTATAAGGGGCTTTTCCCTCTTTGTTTGGTACTACTCCTTCCTGCCATCCTGTGAAGAAGTATGTGTTTGCTTCCCCTTCTGCCATGATTGTAAGTTTCCTGAGGCCTCCCAACCATGCAGAATTGTGAATCAATTAAACCTCTTTCCTCTATACATTACCGAGTCTTGGGCAGTTCTTTATAGGAGCATGAGAATGAACTAATACAGTAAATTCGTACTGGGTAGTGAGGTCCTGCTGTAAAGATACCCAAAAATGTGAAAGTGACTTTGGAACTGGGTAATATCCAGAGGTTAGAACAGTTTGGAGGGCTCAGAAGAAGACAGGAAAATGTGGGAAAGTTTGGAACGTCCTAGAGACATACTGAATGGATTGGACCAAAATGTTGATAGTAATATAGACAATAAAGTCCAGGCTTAGGTGGACTCACATGGAGATGAGGATCTTGTTAAGAACTGGAATAAAGGTGACTCTTGCTATGTTTTAACAAAGAGACTGGTGGCATCTTGCTCCTGCCCTAGAGATCTGTGGAACTTTAAACTTTAGAGACATGATTTAGGGTATCTGGCAAAAGAAATTTCTAAACACCAAAGTGTTCAAGATGTGACTTGGGTGTTGTTAAAAGCATTCAGTTTTATGTATTCAAAAAGATATGATTTGCAATTGGAATTTATGTTTAAAGGGAAGTTAAATAAATAAAAGAAATAAAAGTTTAGCAAATTTGTAACCTGACAAGGTGATAGAAAAGAAAAACCCATTTTCTGAGGAGAAATTTAAGCCAGCTGCAGAAATTTGCATAAGTAACAAGGAGCCAAGTGTTAATCACCAAGGCAATGGGGAAAATATCTCCACAGCATGTCAGAGCCCTTCACGGCAGCTCCTCCCATCACAGGCCCAGAGGCTTAGGAGGAAAAATGGCTTTGAGGGCTGGGCCCTGGGCCTTGCTGCTTTGTGCAGTCTAGGGATTTGGTGCCCCGCATCCCAGATGTGGCTAAAAGAGGCCAAGGTATAGCTTGGGCTATGTCTTCAGAGGGTCCAAGCCCCAAGCTTTAGCAGCTTCCATGTGGTGTTGAGCCTATGGATGCACAGAAGTCAAGAATTGAGGTTTGAGAACCCCTGTCTAGATTTTAGAGGATGTATGGAAATACCTAGATGTCCAGGCAGACAGTTGCTGCAGGGGCAGAGCTCTCATGGAGAGCCTCTGCTAGGGCAGTGCAGAAGGAGAATGTGGGGTTGAAACCCTCACACAGAGTCCCCACTGGGATACTGCCCAGTGGAGCTGTGAAAAGAGGGCCACCATCCTCCAGCCCCCAGAATTGTAGATCCACCAAAGCTTGCACTGAGCACCTGGAAAAGCCACAGAAACCCAATGCCAGCCTATGAAGCCACCTGGGATGGGGGCTGTACCCTGCAAAGCCACAGGGGTGGAGCTGTCCAAGGCTGTGAGGGTCTACCTTTTGTGTCAGCATAACCTAGTTGTGAGACGTGGAGTCAAAGGAGATCATGCCAGAGCTTTAAGATTTGACTGCCTCACTGAATGCTGGACTTGCATGGGGCCTGTAGTTCCTTTGTTTTGGTCGATTTCTCCCATTTTGAATGAGTGTATTTACCCAATGCCTGTACCCCACTGTATCCAGGAAGTAACTAACTTGAATTTACAGGCTCTTAAGTGGAAGGCATTTGTCTCGTCTCAGATGAGACTTTGGATTTGGACTTTAGGGTTAATGCTGGAATGAGTTAAGACTTTGGGGTACTGTTGAGAAGGCATAATTGATTTTGAAATGTGAGGACATGAGATTTTGGAGGGGCCAGGGCAGAATGATATGGTTTGGCTGTGACCCCACCCAAATCTCATCTTTAATTGTAGTTCCCATAATCCCCACATATTGTGGGAGGGACCCCAGTGGGAAGTAATTGAATCATGGGGGCAGTTATCCCTGTGCTGCTGTTCTCATGGTAGTGAGTGAATTCTCATGAGATCTGATGGTTTTATAACGGGCTTTTCCTTCTTTGCTCCGCCCTTCTCCCTCCTGCCGTCCTGTGAAGGAGGATGTGTTTGCTTCCCCTTCTGGCATGATTGTAAGTTTCCTGAGGCCTCGCAAGCCATGCAGAGCTGTGAGTTAATTAAACCTCTATTCTTTATGAGTTACCCAGTCTCAGGTAGTTCTTTATAGTAGCATGAGAATGGATTAATACAATCATGTATGTAAGTTACCCTCAAATGGTACAGAAAAAGTAAAATTTATATAAATAAAGACAGCAAATGACAAAGAAGATGGGGCAAAATATTAGCAATATTTGATACTGAATAAAGGAGTATGGATATTCTCTAAAACATTATTGTAACTCTTTTGTACATTTGAAGTATTTTCCACATAAATAATAAAATATATACACATATGTCTTTGTACATTTAGATATACATCCATATATACACATATAATCTTTCCATAAAATGGATAGATTTTACTAAAAGTGAACATATGCATAAAATTTTACCCCCAAATCCACTATTAGGTATATTTCCAACAAATGAATGCTTATGTTCAACAAAAGACGTGTACTAGATTGCTTATAACAGCAGTATTTATAATTTTCCCAACCTGGGAACTACTCAAGGGCCCATTTTCATTTGAATGGATAAATACATTGCAGAATACTCACATAATGGACTGCTTTGCAGCATGGGAATGAAAAAAATACCACTAGACATAATGACATAGGATAATTTCAGAGACAGAATATAGAAAGAAAGAAGCCAGACATAAAATAGCACATACTGTATGATATCATTCATATAAAGTACAAAACAGATTAAATTAATCCATGTTAGAAGTCAGGATTGTGCTTACTCTGAGCAGGAGACAGGGAGTGACTAGAAGACAACATGAAAGGACATCTGGGATAGGGGTAGTGTTTCATTAGCAGGCCCAGATACTAGTTACATGGATGTACTCACAAAACTTAGTGGCATCTGTAGTTTTCTCTAGCTTAATTTTACTTAAATAAAAAGTTTTTATTTTAATGTACCTATGCATTTTGGGGGGCAGAGGGTATATGGGGATATATCTGTACCTTTCTCTCAATTTTGTTATGAATATAAAACCTCTTAAAGAGAATAAAATACTTACCAACGATAATAATAAAGTGTTATTCTCTTGCCAAAAATGATTCAGTGGCTTTGCATTGTCTTTAAAGTAAAATCTAAATTCCAGATTATGGCCCACAAACCCTTATGCGATTCCTACCTACTTCTTCAACCTCATATCCTGCTACTCCTACTCAAATTACCATATCCAGGCTTGGATCTCTGTTTACTTCCTCAAACCCATCAACTTCTTTCTCGCCTCAAAGCATTTGAACTTGCTGTTTCATCATAGGATCTTCTTGAACAGGCATTTTTACCTGGTTTTCACTCTTCTCAGCTTCAAGCACAGTCTATCCAAACTATCTCCCTGATTATTTGACCAGAGCAGTTTCTTAGTCCCTTTATTTATTTGCTAACTTATTTGTTGGCTGTATTCACCACCAACATGGAAGCTTTTGTTCCTTGCTCATCATGGTGTTCTCAGCATGTAGCAATTTGCTTGCACAGAATAGGCACTCTCTGGAGATTTTTTTTTTTTTTGAATGAATGAATGAATAGATGTGCATGGAGCTCAGAAAAACCAACTGGGATAGGATTACAGATTTTGGAGTCATTAACAAATAACTAAGAGCTGAAGTTTTGAAAGTATAGTAACGTGTAAAATGAGACTTAAAGGGGCCTTGCACTGATTCCTGAGGACCAGAAAGATGTAAGGGGCAGGCAGAGGAAGAAATCATAAAATTTATGGGGATTGAGAGGATACAAAGGGTGCTCAAAAGCTAGAGCCTACTCAAAAAAAAAAAAAAAAAAAAAAACAAGACAAACAAAAACAAGAAGTGTAGTATCATGGTAGCCAAGAGGAATGAAGAACGCTGTCAGCTACAAATGAATTTCAATGTAAGGGTGTGGTTAGTGGCCTTGCTGGAAGCAGGTTGCTTAGACAGGAGCAGACATATCATGAAAGGTTGAGAATGAGTAAAAGATGAGAAATTGCGAACAGTAAATGGAGTAATCTCTTTCAAAAACTGCAGAAAGACAAACTACACATATTCTCACACATTTGTGGGAGCTAAGATTTAAAACAATTACACTCATGAAGACAAAATGTAGAATGATTATTACCAGAGGCTGGGAAGGGTAGTGGGGGTTGGAGGGAAAGTGGGGATGGTTAATGGGTACAAAAATATAGTTAGATAGAATGAATAAGATCTAGTATTTGATAGCACAACAGGGCAACAATAATTTATTATGTTTTAAAATTAAGTATAATTGAAATGTTTGTAAAACAAAGAAATGATAAATGCTTGGGGTGATGGATACTCCATTTATACCCTGCGATTATTACACATTGTATGCCTGTATCAAAATATCTCATACACCCCATATATAGCTACACCTACTATGTACCCATAACAATTACAAATTGCACAAATTAAAAAATAAGGAAACCAGCTGGGTGCAGTGGCTCACACTTGTAATCCCAGCACTTTGGGAGGCCAAGTGGGGCAGATCGCTTGAGCCCAAGAGTTCAAGACCAGCTTTGCCAACATGGTGAAACCCCGTCTCTACTAAAAATACAAAAATTAGCCGGCGTGGTGGCACGTGTCTATAATCCCAGCTACTTGGGAGGCTGAGGCAGGAGAATTGCTTGAACCCAGGAGGTGGAGGTTGCAGTGAGCTGAGATCGTACTGCCACATCACTCCAGCCTGGGTGACAGAGCAAGACTTGGTCTCAGAAAAAATAACTAATAAGGAAACCAAAAATATTTTTCTGTTGTGAACAGAAACGCAATTGGGTTAGTGACTAGAGAACTTGAGTATGAGGAGAGAATTTTGGTTTCTTTTGCTTTAAGACAGAAGATACTTCACAAGTTTAAATGCTGATTAGAGAGAATCAATGTTCCTACGTACAAAGAAAGGGAACCAGAGCAAAGATGGAGGAACTAGCCCTAGATGAAAGAGGGAGAGGAAAAGTGGGAGTCAGAAATGTACATAAAATGTAGAAGGTACAAAATAAGACAAGACGAGTATGGATGTCTTTATACCATATGCTGAGTTGTCACTGGTATGGGAAATGACAAAACATGGAGTTGAAGAGGGAAAAGGAGGAAGTCATGGAAATACATCCTAATAAAACCACTGGCGGTGCCGTAGGGCATGTAGGCTTGGCACCAAGAACATTATAACACAAATATTATGGTACACACAAGAGGCATCCGTGGCTATGAGATTAATGATAGCCATAAGCCCCACTCAAGTTTCTTGCAGGGATGACACTACATGTCACTTAGCAGTATGACGAAACTCAGTGGGGGATTTCCAGAAGACAACTCCATCTCAGCACAGCTGCAACTTTTATAAACCTTGAAACAAGCTCTCCCTTACAAGAATAGGCTTAAATTCCCTTTATGAAAGAAACACCTGGAAATTGACTTAGATTGCATACAGGTATAAGAAAAGGAAAAGAATCCCCCAAATTCTGAAAATGGTCTCCAAATGGAGACCCTCCTGGTCAGCTGGTCGTCTGACTACCTGATTATATCTAGCCCATGCCACCAGCCCGCTCTTGTGTCTTGAAAAAGCACTGCCAAAATAAACCACTGGAGTGGCAGACGGTGTCTAAGACCAATCTTTCCCATGAATCAGACCAAAGAAGAGAAATTGCCCCAGGGGAGGCTGCTTAACCAAGACTACCTGAGACCCCCAATCATGACAAACATCTAGAGTCGACCTGAACTATTTATTAAGGAAATAAATATTTTGGTTTGACACTAATTCCCTTCTTCTTTAATTGCCCTTCCCCACCCCCATTTGTTGGGTACTCAAGCCCTAGATAGAACGTTACAAAATTGTTATGTATCTATTGAAAATTTGGTATGTTTCTGTTTAAATATGCTTCAGGATCCTTTAGGACAATACGTTTTACTAATGAATTTTATGAAAAATATTTAAAACCATGAGAAAATGTTCATCATTTTAAAATGTACAAAATTCCAGCATAGAGCATCATTTCAATTAAAAAAATTATTTCTAATATAAATAGTATTTTTGTGTTGTGGCAGTGCTGATAACTTTATTTGTACATATTTTCAGTGTTTTCTAAATGTCTACAAGTATTATACTATTTGTAAAATAAGACAAAAATATTAGCACATATTCATAATTATTGCCTTAGGAAAAGCATCTTGAGGTAGACTTATGTGGATCAAAGTGCATTTGTTTATTTGCTACACATTACCAAATTTTCTTACAAAAATATTGTACAAATTTAAGATAATGCTAGCAAAAATAAACATTTATTATGAAGAAAGCACATGTGATTCTTAAAAAGAACTTCAAAGATCATGGCAAAAACAGAGCTAAATCAATCAGTTAAAAAAAAAAGGCGTAAAGATTTTCATCTGACCCTCCTTAGTGGCAGGGGGGCCTCCGAAGAGCAACTCCCAGCCAGTGAGGGACAGAAGATGGTACGTAAACAAGCTAGCTTTCTTGCTCATTCATGGAACAACTCTGAGATTAGGTTCAACACAGTCTCTCAGAGGGTCCCCAAGCAGGATTGAGCCCAGTGGTGACCTACTCAATTAACATGCCCGTTGCTGGCTTGCCTCCTTTCCCGGGCTCACCTTCCTATTCCATGACTATGCTTCCTAGGCTTATCACCTTGCAATTACATCCTGCCTCAGGGTCTGCTTTTCCGCAAATCCACTGTAAGATATCAGGAGAATCACATTATAAAACATAAGTTGCATTTTTGTGTCATCATTTTTATTTTCTGTTTCTGATCAGGGAAGTTAAAACAAACATCTAATTATTTCTAACATTTAATTGAGCCACTACTATATTCCTAGCACTGAGCTAAACATGTTACCTGAACTGACTTGTTTAAATCTCCCAAGAAATGCTAAATGCAATGCAGAATTTAGAAACAGATAACTCCCTCATCTATTTATTCAACTAATCATGAGTACAAATTGTGTGGAAGGCACACCACTCCATGAAGACAGACCTTGTCCTTATGGAGCTATAGAACAGTGAGGACAGCTATAGAACATGCGTGCACGTGTGTGTGTGCGTGTGTGTGTGTGTGTGTATGTACATATATTACATTTACAATGGAATACTACTCAGTAATGAAAAAGAACAAAACCATGTCATTTGCAGTAATATGGATGGAACTGGGGGTCATTATGTTGAGTGAAATAAGCCAGGCACAGAAAGACAAATCTTTCATCTTCTCACTCACGTGTGGGAGCAAAAAAAGTTGATCTCATGGAGGTAGGGAGTAGAATGATAGTTACTAAAGGCTGAGAAGGATGTTGGGGGAGGAGGGAGGAATAAACGGAGATTGATTAATGAGTACCAAACAGGAGGTATAAGTTCTAATGTTTTATAGCATAATAGGGTGACTATAATTAGCAACAATGTATTTTATATTTCAAAATACAAGCGGAGAGGATTTGAAATGTTTGGAACACATGGAAATGATAAATGCTTTAGATGACGCCTATCTTAAATACTTTGACCTGATCATTACACATTCTATGCATGTAAAAAAAATCACATGTGCCTCCTCAATATGTACAAATATTGTGCATCAATAAGAAATTTAAAACTAGAAGAAAGATTTCAACAGTTGAAAAGAAGAGGAAAGGCATTCTAAGCAGAGGCAATAATGTGAGATGGGAAGGAAAGGCATTCTAAGCAGAGGAAAGGCATTCTAAGCAGAGGCAATAATGTGAGATGAGCATTCTAAGCAGAGGCAATAACCTGAGATGGGAAGAGCTTAACATTTCTGAAAAGCTAGAAGATTGTCAGAGGTGGACCATGGCAAGCAAAGAGGACAGCAGCTTGCCCAGAAGCTGGGGAATCGGGAAGTTGCCAGATCATGTGAAGACCTGGGCTATGAAGAATGCTGGATTTCACATCAATCAGAGTTCAAAGCCACTGAAGGATTTTAAGCAGCATGATTGTTTTTGCTGCTGTTTTTAAGCATATTTCACTTGTGGACTAAGCTCTTTGTCTAGTCTTAGACAAAGAAATGTGTTAAGTCTTCTAACAGAGACTGTAAACTGCCTCTTGGAGAGTCAAATATGGAGTACAGACATTTATTTGTTTCTCAATGCGTTGGCCCAGTTTTAAATGTTTGTTTGTAACTAACATCTGGATTTCCAGGATTTCTGGAATGATCTTCCAGGAGCTCTGTGAAAGGAGAATATCAGGCAATGTTGGTTGGCATTTCCTATGATGACAATCTGCAGTTGTGTTTAGATGGTATGTCCATTCTCCAGATTTTGAAGCTCCATATTTATCATGGAGCTACTGTATCACTGAATCTAACAGAGTTACAGATTTATGTTACCATCTAGTCTTTGTAGATAACTTTGCAGTGCCTGCATAGTAACCTTTGGTAGAGCAGACTTCTGTGTCTTTGAGTAAGCTAGTTCCTAAACTAGATTATAGATTTTTTTATGGATGATGTTTAACAGGCCAGCTGGGGGAAATAATGGAGAACAGTTAAGAGCACAAGTTTTAGATTCAGAGGCCCCCAATTCTGTAAGAAGCCCCAACCTACAGGACCAATTTATCTCCTATCATTTGTCTTCTAAACGCAGCACTCTTATCACCCCTAGGTATTTGACACTTCTCTATATGCTAACATTTTCATGCCTTCCAAGCCTGTACCTTCGCTGTACAATTAGGGACGCTCAGTCAGATGAGGCAACAGAGGGTGAGTAAACACTGAGAAGCTTGCTGCTGGTATACTCACACAACTGACCCAAAGCAGAAGTCAGCAGGAATGGGAGCTGCAACAAGTGAGAGTGGGAGAATCGACCTGTAAATGATTAGACAGGATGAGAGAGAAGATGGGCAAGACAAGAAGCTAGGACCACAGACATTACCAGAAATATTCTCAGGTCTGGTAGTACAAACAGAAATAGCAGACTCTGTGAATAATCCAGAGATGTGGTCTGGTAACATTGATATGCTTTGTCCTTATTAACTACAAGTTGATAAGGAGCAGTACTATGGACTGAATATCTGTGTTCCCCCAAATTCATGTGTTGAAATCCTAGCCCCCAAGGTGATGTTCCTAGGAGGTAGGGCTGTTGAGAGGTAATTATTAGGTCATGAGAGTGGAGCTGTCATAAATGGGATTAGCACTCTTACAAAAGAGGCCTGAGAGAGTTCTCTCAGCCTTTGGCCTTGTCAGATTACATTGAGAAGATAGCTGTCTATGAATCAGGAAGCAGGGCTTCACCAGGCACTGAATCTATTGGCACCTTGATCTTGAACTTCCCAGCCTCCAGAACTGAGAAATAGCTCTCTTGTTATTTACATACCACTATTCTATGGTGTTTTGTTATAGTAGCCCGAATAAACTAAGATAAGTAGATAATAGCAGATAGCAGATATGGTTTAGATGGTATCTTAAGACTTTGAGGTAGATTTCAGGTTCTTAAATTGGGGAACCCAATCCCTGATAAGTGGTTTGAAGTCTATTAATGTGAAATATAGTAATAAAGCCTCATTAACAACAGGGACTTGGGGAAGTGGAACAGAAGGCTTAAACTTCTATTTTCAGATAAAATGGTATATCCTTCAACTTCCTATGACCATGAGTGCAATTGTTTTGATTTTTAGATCCCACAAATAAGTGAGAACATATGATGTTTGTCTTTCTGTTCCTGCCTTATTTCACTTAACATAATTATCTTCAGTTCCATCCAAGTCGTTGCAATTGACCACATCTCATTCTTTTTTATGGTTGAATAATGCTCCATTGTGTATGTGTACCACATTTTCTTTATCCATTCATCTGTTTATGAACACTTAGCTTGGTTCCAAATCTTGGCTAGAATTTCTGATTGTAGAACAATTGAAATAAATGACAGAATTGAATGTTTATTGAATGTTTTTCTTTCTTTTGAGCATTTTTAGGCTCAAAAGAGATAATTATAACTAGCATGTGCATCATTTTATAATAATTACAAAATATGTTGGCATATATTATTATTATTACCACTGCATTATATAACTTGAACATTTAGTGGTACTTTCTGGGTTGTTTTGCTTTTGCTAACAATAAAAACAAACTACAGTACACACACACATATTTTTCTAATCCCATTTACTTTATTTTGTCATGCTACTTTTAAAATTCTGCTACTTCGTTCCATTTTACATACCTTTAGTACTCTCATATATATAATAATTATAATTATTTATATAATTAATTATATAATATTAGTAATTATGAAGTTTATTTTCTGGAAAATTTTAATTATTTTTGTTACCATCCATAGACTTGTAAAGAAAATAATGGCAACTTTTAAATGATTGATGAAATATTCTTTTTATGGTTAAACATCATTTTTTATCCAAGGATGCCAAATGTTATAACAATAATTTCAGAGGCTTAAAATATTAGGAAATGTTAATAGGCCCCAAATTGTGTACAGACACATGTGCATTGGAGCTTTCAAGCAGGTTCGCAAATACACTCATAAGTTTTACCCTTGCAAATGATTCTGACATATCTTTTGTTGGTCTAGTCACTCTCCATTATTACGCTAAGCAAAGATTACCTTTGTTCTGTATCTCAATTACAGAGCACGAAGAAGAGAAAACAGAAAACATCCATTGAATCCTCTGCCTCTGGTAAAGTATGGCTTCCAGTATGCCTCCTTCAAGAGCATGACTGACCCAATTACTAGTATAAGCAAAAGGTATAATTTTTAAATATATTTACTTGAATGAGTCAATAGCATCTGATAAATCATGCAGTGTAAATCAGTAAGATATACCTAAATTAACTAATATACCAGGACACACCTCCCATCTAACCAGCCTTGAAATGTAGACCAAACTGTCAAATCTATAACTTAAAAAAAAAAAAAAAAAGGAAATAAATTAGGGCCTTGCAAAGTTGCAGAGATATTTAGGATATGTAAACCAGATTAAGAAATCAAACAATTTATGATCCTTACTAAACCTGCAAATTGAAAAACATTAACATCTTCCTTGGCACAACATCGTTTTCAAATCTATATGACATCGCTTGGCTCCATTTTTAGTCAGCATAATTTTGGCTTCTATTCTTATATGGATAACAGCCAAATTCATCTGTCTTCTATGTCCAATCCTAGCATCTTTGTTTAGTTCCTCGACTGAGATTCTGTTTTAAATAGCCTGAAACATTACTCTAAAGAAAGAGATTTTCCTGAGCGATTTGAGGTATCTTTGTCAAATCATATAGTTATCATCTGAAGCTTTGTTTTCAATTCAGAGGTTCGAAGAGTGTGGCTTTCTTTCTATAACTTGCTTAGAGATTTCCATGCCTCCTTTCACCAGAAATTGCTTTGATTAATATAATTCTCTTTCTGCTATGATTTCTTATGCTAGTCACTGCCCTCTTTGATGAATGAAAAATGCAGGTGCTAGATTTCTTAGGAGGGCTAGGTTTGAGGGCAAAGTGTGCATTCCTACTGCCACAAATTGCTTTTAAAGCTTGAGTTTTTACATGTGTTTATAAAAGCCTGGAAGATTATTTTTCAGATCTTGAGCCTGTTGGCCAGCAAATCCATTCCTCAACCTTCTAGTCCCTGAAGGCTAGTTACCTTGGGCTCCTAGGCCAGCTGACTTCTGTCTTGGGTCAGTCAATGGGAGATGGAAGGTGGAAGATAGAGGGCAGGAGGAGGGAAGTGGTTAGAATAACCCTCCTTAAGCAGTTTGTCTCTTCTGTGATTGCAGCCTCCACAGTATATGCCCAGCATAGTTGTATCATCAAAGGTGACCCCGGGTGTAAGGATATTGTTAATCTGCAGGTCACGCTATTCTTACCTATCGTTTTCAGATATTGCATCACTTTGCAATTAATTCCTTGCATTAGATTCCCTTTTCAGAAAATTCTTAAAGTGGATTATGTTTCTCTGGATAGATCCCAGTTGAACAAGCATCAATTCTTAGCTAAATATAAATGGAGAGATTTTAACTTTAACAAATTTATGACTGGCACTTGCAGAAGAGAAATTTATGAAGCCTATTGTATCATCTGAATGAATGCTAATCATATATTTACAATAAAAGTCACTGCTTAGAAAAATCCTACAAAAGTATAAAATAATGGGATTGTAATTCAGAAGAAGATTAATTGGACTTGATATTTAGAAATATCATATATTAATTACTGAGACATTTAAAATTTGTTAGAAAATAAATTGAGATGTTTGTAAGATATTCTTATATGGTATGTAAAAGCTTAGTAAGCTTTTCTAATTTATAGAGTCAGTTTTTGTGTTCAAGCAAATCTCTCTGAAATTTTTCATCCCAGGAAGAAACCCCCAATTGAACTGATGTAAAACATACACAGTGGCGATGAATTATAACCCAGTTAAAACTGGATCTGAAAGCTGAATAAAAGACATGCAAAAGCTAAAAATGCCTATGCCTAATTAAATCGTTATTAATAAAATAACTGGATCCAATTCCAACAATATGGGTTTTTCTTTTGTAACTATTTGTTTTCCTAATTTGGCTCCTAATAATAAATGTTATTATATCACAAAAGATCACCACCTTTTTGGAATGTAACACAAGTACATTTAGTACTCTTAAGACCTAGCAAGAATTATTTCAAAATAACGCAATACCCAATGCTCTCTGTGAAGTAAAGCTTTTGTTTTTACTTTTGTATCTGTATTTTACCCATGGAATCATAGATTAATATACATTTTTGTCACCCTTTATATATGATTCTTACATGTCACTTATATATACATACAGTCACATTCAGAAAAACATTTCAGAAGGAATCCCTTACTTGGTATTTCATGTGGAAGAGATAAAGTTCAAACACACCGATATAACATGCAAAGTCAAAGCAAATACAAAATATGGCCAATTCCCAGGATGACTCCCTTCTGGTTACCATCAGTGTCCTGGACGGTTAAAGCAATGGAAAGAAGCAGAGGGATAGTGCAAATAGACCTCATCAAAATGTTGCTGTAACGTTGGTTTTTGTTTTGTTTGTTTGTTTGTTTGTTTTGTGAGAGAATCTCACTCTGTTGCCCATGCTGGAGCACAGTGGAGGCTCAATCATGCAGCCTCAACCTTCCTGGCTCAAGAGAACCTCCCACCTCAGCCTCCTGCATAGGTGGGACTATAGGTGCACACCATCCTGCCCTGCTTTTTTTTTTTTTTTTTTTAAGAGATGGAGTCTTGCTATCTCATCCAGGCTGGTCTTGAACTCCTGGGTTCAAGCAATCCTCCCACCTCAGCCTCCCAAATTGCTGGGATTACAGAGATGAGCAACTGTACCCAGCTTGCTGTGACATTCTTGATTCCTATATCTAGTTGAAGCTTTGCAAACACATGAAAATAATTTGCAATGCCTTAGTTTCCAAATGATATTTTTATAAGAACTAGTTCTACTAGATATAATCTGGCAAGACATTTTGAAGTAGAAAAGTTACCTATATTGTCACCACACTCATAACTGAGGAATTGCATTAGCTGGCAAAGCTATTCTTAGAAGCCACCCTGGCCAACTCCTTCCCCTCCAAAAGTTACAATGAATAAAATAAAAGGTAAAACTTTTATATCTGGATCTATATAAACATATTTCTGTCAAACTGAAATATTAGTAACAGTCATATGACTGTTTTCCCCAATGATATGTAAACCAAAACATTTAAAAATGTATTTCTTTGAAAACATTTATTTTTCTGCTAGTAAAAGGTGCCTGACTAGCGGTCTTCCTCTGTGAAGAACAAAGTGCAGATAACAGGATATTTTTTCCCCATGATGCCACCCCTCCTTCTTGAAGCTTCTCCATCTCTTTCTTTCTCCTAGATATTATAGAAGTAACCCTACTCAGATTCAAATTATAGTGGTGCTTCTCTAACACGATGTACATATAAACCACCTGGGGATTTTGTGAAAATGCAACTTGATTCAGTAGGTCTAGGGTATGCCCTGAGATTCTGCATTTCTAACAAGCTCTCAGGTGATAACCAGATGCTGGTCTATAGACCAAATTTTGAATAGCAAGAAATTAAAAATTTTATCTCTCTTCCTCGTAAAGTATATGCTTCTTGAAGACAAGAACTGTGTCTTGCTTACATCTTGATACAGGGCATTAGTAAATATACTTCGATGAAGCATTTATTACATAACTGTTCTAACCGTTCACTCCCCGTGCTCTGAGAAAAATACATTGTTAACTTTCTATACATGAAGAGTAAGAACTATAAAGGCAAAATATCTTTATACATAAAATAATATATTCGACCATATTAAATTTATGTATGTGTATGTTTCCCCCACATATGTATATATACGTATATATATGTGTGTGTGTATATACGTATATATACGTGTGTGTATATACGTATATATATACGTGTTGTGTATATACGTATATATACGTGTGTATATACGTATATATACGTGTGTATATACATATATACGTGTGTGTATATACGTATATATACGTGTGTATATACATATATACATACGTGTGTATATACGTATATACATACGTGTGTATATAGTATATATATGTGTGTATACATATATATGTGTGTGTGTATACGTATATATGTACGTGTATGTATACGTATATATGTGTGTATGTATACATACGTATATATATACATGTGTGTATGTATACATACGTATATATATACATGTGTGTATGTATACATACGTATATATATAATTTTAGCTTTATAACAACTGCATTGAAATTCCCATGGTGAAATCATTTCTCATGAATGCTTTATCTGTAAACACTGGCATTGCAAAAGTACACTGCAATGAAAAGTAAACAATAAGTATGAAATGCCTTTTCTTAGAGGGAAGGAAGATATAATGGGCAAAATGTTGAAGCATTGATAATTGTTAGATATATATCATTATAGTTTAAGAATATTGAATGAATTCCTATGAAATATAAAACAAACTGTATTAATAGAATTTAACTATCTAGTTCACCAATCTAAACTTTTTCCTAGTTTTGAACTTAGAATCATAAAATAGAATTAACACTAAACATTAGGGAAACCCAAATCCCGTATATTAGAACATTTGTGTGTGTGTTGGTGGGGGTTGAATGAAGCTAGGAGGCCCAAACTAATAGAGCCTTCTTGTTTCCATTTAATAAATTCATGGATTCTTTTGACTTCATGTGCAGAAGATGACATCATATTAACGCTTTATATGCAAACTGACTCTAGGATTTCCTTCAAATTAAAGCATAGCATGGGGAATGTGATGCACACACACATTTTCTCAATATTTTTCTTTTCTGCTTCTCTTTCCCCCAATTGACCAGTAGTAAATCCCAATGCTAATGGAATCTGAGAGGATCACTAAGAATTCTGAGAGGCACATACTCTTGTTGCCCTTTAGTATTTGACTTTTCTGATTCATTCTTCATTTCCCTCTCTCTTCCTTCTTTCTCTTTCTCTCACTCTCTCAGTCTTATGAAACAGAAAAGGAGAATATTGAGAGTATAGGCTATAAAGCTCTGGTCAAAAAGAGGTGGCGAAAAGGTAGTAAAGATTCAGAGGATGACAACTGCTATTTTACTTAATCTGTTAGTATCCATATGCCTGTAAGTATGAAGTTGAATTGTTTCTATTGGATAGTTGTTTGCTAAAATGCTAAGCTTTTTTGGTTGTTGATGGCTGAAGTACGACAGCTCATATGTATCGTTGAATACTCTGACAGCATGAAAAAATGTACTGGCTCCTGGATGTTTTATCTTAATGTACCTACAAGTGCCACATTATATTACAGTTTCTTCGTACCTAAAAGGTTTTTCATTGTTGTCTAGGAGAGTTTTGTCTGGTTCCACCTCATGAATTCCTCATTGGGGTTTTCTCCCCCATCATTAAAGTAATTTATTTTCAGAATAAGTCCCAATCACTGTATGTGGCAGCATTTTCATCCATGTGTTTAAATGTGATAAATTGCTTTCTATCAGTTATATTTATAGAAAGAAATTCTTACTGCAAATAAAAACAAAATGTATCTGTGCTATTACCAATTCGAGTTTTAAAAATTAGAAACATAAACTGTCTGATTCATATTTGGAATAACATTTATAATCATAAACATAACAAAAACAATATCTATTTACGCATATCACAATGCTATCAACATATTAATTACTCAATATTTAGTGGTAACAAAAAATAAAATGTTCATATCCCCATTAATACCACTCAGTAAATTTTTCAATTTTCCTTTATCCAAATCCAAACTTTATATGGGATATATTAGATAATAAGATGTATTAGATAATAATATAAAGTCCCATTTATAATTATCTTGTCATCATTGTTTAGAATTTGATAGCACAACATCTACTAGGATATAGTAATTTAGCTCTCAGATATAAAACCAAAGTGTTCTGCAGTAATATGTTGGCTTGCATCAAGATAAACTAAAAATCTCAAGCACTCCATTTCCAAGATCACTTCAGAGAAATAAAAAGGCACTTAACAGCTAGGAAATCCTATCCTATAACATCACAAACAAGAATTGGTTATTCAGATCCAAAGATATGAGTTACTGCGTTTGCTGTCCAATATGTCTGAATAGGTTTCATTTATAAAGACACTCCTCACAAAGAAGTATACATTTTACATATTCAATAATGCTTATGAAAAAGGTAATTAACTTTTCTTTGACTATGCAGGAAAAAAGAACAAACCGCGTATAAAGAAACTATAGCATAAACTTTATTTCCTTTACATATTGAGTTAAATTTACTGCAGAGCCAACATGATTTGTAATGCAAACCATTTTATCTTTGCAATATTTAGGCACTGGTATTATTTTATCTTTGCAATATTTAGGCATTGGTATTTAATGTCTTTTTCTGGTAACATAGACTTCTAAAAAATCTTTGTAATGAAATATTACATCCATTACTGTAGGTTGCAGGAACTACAGCAGCCAGGTGTAGGACATTTTGATGGAATAAAACCTCCAAACTTCTCTAGATACCTTATGGGTTGAGCTGTCCTTTCTGCTGGTTTTTTTTTTTTTTTTTTTTTTGCTAACGAATTGACGAAAATTAATTTACGAAGATGAGAGACTAATAGAAGGAAAAAGTATATTGACTAAAATTAGACAAATAATGGCAATAAAAAGTTTAAGATATTATGGCCAAATTTGAATTTAACGCTATTCAAAAGAATTTAGCATTTATAAGAAGCTAACAGGCTTTTACAATATTCCCAGTGGCTTTTTCCTCTATTGCTGTGGATATTTATATGGTTTTAAATCTAGCAATTGATTTAAGAATCTGGACCTAAATATAGCATTATAATAAGCCTTAGTATTCTTCCTATACTCAAGTGTCATACATTAATATGCATTTCATAATGTTCACTGTAATTTAGTGAGTACATATATTATTATAAGTTTAATATTACTATATGTTTAACCTGTTGGCAAAATCGAGTCTAAAAAAGAATCTAAATGGAAGAAATTTAACATGGGTTTACAAAGAGAACGAAAGAGCTGACATTTAGTTCAACTAAATGGTTCTTGTTCTCAATTAGAGCATCCAGTGAATATTAACCTCAAAAGCATATTTTATTTGCTGACCACAGCATTCATGAGATATGTGTGGTTGAATACCTCAACTGGTCCTGAAACTTTCTTAATTCGTTTCCTCTCTTCTTCCATGAACTTACACAGCTGTTTAGTTCTTTTGTAAACAGGGAAGGCTAGGCACTCTTGCACAGATCTTTTTAGCATATGAAACATATTGACATGAATATAACATATGTGCCAAAGCAATATTATTCAGTTAACATTTCAATGAAATGCAACATAAAATTTTAAATTACATATTTCTGCATGTGTTTGATTCTTGTTTACTGTATCTGATCCAGAGAAAAGGAAGACTCTTATTGTGAAAAAACATCTCTAATACCTTAGCATTTTAATATCATCTGAAAAGAACAGTTATAACCAGTCATACCAGTCATTTATTTTCCCATTGTTTAAAGTTACCAGGTAGCAACATGGTAAATTCAGTTGATCAGGGCTTTTGATTCAATAGCGATTGTCCAGGAGAAGTTCACTGACAGACTTAGGTATATCAAATACAGAAAGCAGGCAGGATCTCGTATGATCTCACTTATATACAGAATCTTAAAAATGTTGATCTCACAGAAGTAGAGAGTAGAACAGTAGTTACCAGATGCTGGGGAGGGGTGGGGCAGGGGCACTGGGGAGAGGTTGGTCAACAGGTACAAAGCTACAATTAGATAGAATAAGTTCTGGTGTTCTTGCACAGTAGGGTAATGATAGTTAATACTAATGTGTTGTGTATTTCAACATAGCCAAAAGAGTGGATTTTCAATGTTTTTACTAGAAAGAAATGATAAATGTTTAAGGGGATAGATATGCTAATTACCCTGGTAATTATACAATGTATACATATATGGAAACATCACAATATATCCTATAAATATGTATAATTATTACCTGTCAATTAAAATGTTAAAAAATTAAGAAAGTGCATAGGATTATTTATGTTTCCTGGAGCAGCAAGGCAAAAAATAGAGGTTCTCCACCCTGGTTGAACTGTATCACCTAAAGCAAGTCCATCACATCATATCACCTTAGTTTCTACAAATAGAATGCACTGCATCTTTTCCTTTCTCAGGGAAAATAGTCATAATCGTGGATTACTTGCTGTTTACAATAAAAAAGGCAAGATATGTGCTATATTAAATGATATGTACCTTTTAATCACATCTTAAAAATACACACTTATAAAATCTCTTTATGATTTAACACTTACCTTTCACTTTAGGAATAAAAGCATTCTGTACTTAAATAGTTTACATATGCCTTTTGTTTTTTATTTATTGTGTAGCTATATAGGATTGTCAAAACCCTAACTGAAATGTAGTGTTACACTACTGCTTAGGTTTTACTAGTTGAAAATTAGGTGTTGGCTAGAATTTAATTTTCATAGCACTATGAATAACTTGAAAATGTCTTAATAAATACTTCAACAATATGTCTTTTTATTACTCCAATGCTCTACATAAGCAAATATCTCAGAGTAGAACATAATGGAGTCTTGCAAATTGAACAGATCCTGGAAACCAAAAAACAGGAAGCTATCTTTCTCAAAATGTTACTATCAATTTTCAGATGTTGGATATAAACTGAATGAGGAAGAAAAGCTAGAAAGGAGCATGGGTTATGTATTATGTAAGCTGAATAGAAAATTTTAGATTAATATTCATGACATTTCTACTTGCTAAATTACCAATATGTATGTCCTCTGTAGGATAACACTTTCACTTTTCCTACCTTACCTAATAGTAAAAGTGAAAAAGTTGTAATATATGTATTGCACTCTGACCTAAGAAAGGAAGTGGGGCAAGGAACTGATACCAAGTAAGCACTTGGCTCCTGGGGAAGGGGAGGTAAATGGCCTCCCTATACACCAAAGAACTGATGGGGAGGAGCTAGGACATGAGATGTTTTGCAAAATGCTGTAAAAGCTTCCTCAGTAAAGTGCTGCTGTAACCTGATCTTCCTCACTGTCTTTCTTTCTTTTTATTAATAAGGCGTTGGCTGACTTCCTTGCTTACATGACTGTTCCAGGATCCCTAATCTTCAGAAGATATCAGTGCTTCTAACATAAATCATGCTAGTTATCATTTAGCTTCTGTCCTTCCTTGGAGAGGACTTAACAAGAAATAGGGACTCTTAGGTAAATGAAATTTATGCTGACTCCCTCCACAGTGGGACTCACTTTGAAGTCTGATTAAGAGAAGGAAGGCCTATTTGGTGCAGGTCTATGACCCCTGTGAATTTCTTAATTCTCCCTCAGGCTTTACTGGTTCTAAAGGATTCTGTATGACTTTGTTTGTACTAAGAGAAGCCTGAGAAATACCCCTTTCAGAAATTTCCGGCCCTGATGGGCCTGAGAAGCAAAAGTTTTAAAATGCATCTTTTTTTTTTTTAACAAAAAAGTTTCATTCATCCTGCCTTGCAATCATTTGAACAACATTTTTTTCCCAAAACGATCCATGCAGATTAATTGAATACGTTTCTTGAGGAAAGAATTGAAATGGCAATTCGACTTCAGCTTCAATCAGAAACTCCATGTCTTTTAGCCTCACCTTTGTTGCTCCATAGGGTTGTTAGCTTACTAAGGAGTCTCTGGTGCCATTACACAATTTTTGCTTTGTAAAAGCAGGGAACCCAATGTTTGGGCAATTCTACAATCTGACTAGAGTTTCTCGTTTGCTTCCTGGAAGGAGCTTTGTTACACATCCAGTGAAGTGGTCTTAATGAAACTCCATTGCTGGTGGCTAAAGGGCTTCCTGTGTCTAGTTAGAACATGGAGAGGAGGTTAATTGAGACCCTTCTCACTATGCCCAGGGGAAGCATTGTTAGCATCCACAAGAATTTGGTTTCTGGAGTTTCCCTTTGCACAGATTCCACACTGTGTTATCCATTGCCAGTGGGATAAAAGGAGAGGTTTTTGAAAAGAATTGATACCATGATTCTCATATGAACAATGCTCCATGTGATAGGCATGACCAATCTAAAGATAAGTATTTCAAAAGGAAAGAAAAAGTTAATTCTGTCCTGTGGGGTAAAGCTTAACAAGAGCAGGAAGATATTAAAACTCGGGTGAATTTGCATCGAAGACATGCGTTAATAACAATAGCAACCACAACAAGATATTCTCATCAATGATTAGAATTGATTTGTGAAAAGTTAGCCCAAATTTGTGCATTTGCATTCTCATGTTTATCAATAAAAATATTGTTTTTACAAAAACTTTTCATCTTGTCTGTCTGTTCCTCATCTGAATAAGCAAACACACATACACAGACACAGACACACACACACACACACACACACACAATCATTTGTCCTTAGAAATATTAGTTGAGAGTTGACAGTCCACACAGAAAAAGAATAATTTAAAATGTGTGGAAATTATTTTCTTTCAAGCTAGTACTCTATTTCACAAGTTTCACTATTTTTCACTGAATAGTATTTGATAAAGAGATGTCCACATATTTGTATTAGTTTTTTGATCTACAGGTTTCCAATTTATTGCTAAGCATGAACTCAATTCCGTCTCATATAAGTAAAATTCTTGGGCTTCGCATTGACATTTGTTTGCCCAGAGCCAAGAAGATAATCCTTTAAGTCACTCAGATTGTAGTAAAGTATCGTGAGCAGTCCTAGATAAACTTATAGATAATTTCCCAAGTATTACGAACTTCTTCATCAGGTAGTACTTTAATCATCATTCAATTTTTCAACAACATTTGATTCAAATCTGGTAATTCAGTCCCATTGGATGTGAAGATTAACTGATTATTGTTCTTTTTACAGCAACCAGTTAAATTAATAAATTGCTTTATCAAGTTGTCCCTCAATTCTTTTGTAGTTATACTCAAAATTCAGTTATACTCTTACTAATCGTATAATTATAAATGTGCTGTCTTCTTTTCTCCCAATTTATGAACATAGATACAAGAAAAAAGTCTAGAAACTGATCAGGGGTTTAGAAACCTCTATATTCTTTAGTAGTGAAGACATATTTATATGTTGGTAGGGCACATTATGCATTAGCACTCACGTCTACCATTGGTCATATATCAATATGATATATAATATTTGCATTACTGTGATAATCAACAAAGAGGATAGAGTCAAGAAAAGTAAATATTAACTTTTTATGTGTTTCCAAATATGTAAAAATGTGTAGAGTCAAATTTGACCTCCATCAATGCTGTCTGTCCAATTCAGTACGTAGCTAAGAGACATGCTTTCAGTGTTTCACTTATCAGTGCTCCCTGCCCACTTCTAAAATGTTGACTTATTCAACTCAAATAATGAGTTAAAAATCGAGGAGCAATTAAGCTTAGTGCAATTAAATTTAGTATGCCAGTCTTATATTCAGGTCAGAACAGAAATGAAAATTAAAGTAACTGCCAAATTTGACTGATCAATGAAAAGATAAAACCTAAGATTTTAAGTTTAACTGGTATATGGCAATTTAAATCTCAAACTCTTATAGGCATAATGTTTTGAAATATCGAAATGATTCTTTTCTTTCTAGAAAAATAAAGCTTTCAAGCAACTATAAATTTTACATTTTTTTGTCACGTGTCTAACTTCTACTAGAATTTATGCCTCATCTGAATGGTCATCTCCTCTTCAGAACTATTCCTGATCAGTCTCACAATATGTCTCTCTTTTCATGTATTAAGCTGACTCAATACCTGTTCCGGTCACACATTTTCCATAATCACATGCTACTTATTAGGCATAAATTTTCTTATAAAAACTCTTTCATCTATTGTTGTCAGAGGACTAATGTTTTCACCTAATTGCATTTTTTAAATCCTTCTAGTTCTTTATTTCTTCTACCCTTCTATTTCTTTCATTCTTTGTAATCCTCCCTTCTCTGTCCTTCTAATTTGGACCTTTGGGGTTATATAGATGGATATATCTAAACTTTAAGTATTATGTATTGAATTTTTATTTAGATGATGATAAAGTATCTTGTACCGATTAATTCTTCCACCAACAACTACAAGAAAAACTATATGGGATGTGTGTGTGTGTGTGTGTGTGTGTGTGTGTGTGTGTTTTAGGACATTGGAGAGCAACCAAAGCAGTTAGGACTTGAGGAGTCAGTACCTTGGAGAAACAGAAAGCAGTGAAAGATGAGCCTTGTATTTAGCACTGCTTTTCCCCTTGAGGCGTTTGTCAACTACCAATAAGCAGCTGAGAGACTAAGAAGCTTGTCAGAGATATTGGAGGTATCATGGGGCTGAGGAAACAAAATTGGAATTAAGGCCAATCAAGGAAAAAGGGACCCTTATCTCCAATCTTTTGGTTGGGATTCTAAAAGTATATGCTCAAGTACTAAGGGCACACCAGAAATAAATCATCTCTCACAAGACTGAAACTCAGCTACAAATTATCTGAATCTTAATTACAGTCTAATATTCTTCTAGCCTGGAAGGGGAAGCTTTTTTACAGGGTTGGGAGGCCAATAGTTGTATTGGATTAGGACAATCTGCTGCTAGCCTGACTGCCTTGCTAGAATTAGAATATTTTCTGGAGGAAGATGACATTAGTCAGATCCTGAGGCACAGATTATCTCTGCAGTGTTTTATACACAACATGTAACATTTAATATAAAGTTTTCAGGTGTACCACCAGGACAAAAAAAATCAAAGGGCCCAAAATTAAGAGAACAAACATATAATAGAATTAGACACTCAGGCAAATGAGATACTGGAGTTGTTAGACAAGTTTTTAAGTAAATGTAAATTACATGCTCAAGAAAATAGGAGACCCTGTTGAAATTTTCAGCAAAAATTAGTCTGGGTACAATAAACAAATGAATATTCTAAGGCTGGAAAAATAACAATAAGCAATTCTGAACTTAATTGGTAACTTAATCACAGACCAAGCTCTTTTAACTGTCTTACCTTCTGCAGAATGAAGGATTAGCTGTAATTAACTTGAGTTAGGTAAAGACTTCTTAAACAGGACATAACTTCTGCAGGGTACAGGGTTAATGAACAGAAATTTAGGTTAGGAAAAATTATCCAAACTGGAGCACAGAGACAATGAAGGATGTAAAATACAGAAAACAACATAAAAACCATATGGGACATGGTAAAATGTCTAAAGTACATGCAAATGAAGTATCAGAAAAAGAAAGACAATATATAAAAGGAATATTCAGAGTCAATAGAAGAGGATTTTCCAAAACTGAAGACAGACACTGAGACAAAATAAATATACAGAAAACCACACTTCAGTATATCGTAACTGCTTAAAATCAAAGTATATATCTTAAAAGCATCTGGAGATTTTGACTATTCATAATCCAGATATTATGAATATTTCATATTCAAAACAGTAACAGAATGATTAATAGCTTATTCTCAACAATTATAATGGAAAACATAGGACAGTGAAATGACCTTTTTTAAAGTGTATCAATCTAGAATTATATTAACCAGAAAATAGTCCTCATAAATAAAGGTTAAGTAAATAAATACTCATAAACTGAGCAGATGCATCTTAAAGGAAAACCTAAGGAAATTATTCAGAAAGACAGAAGTAAAGGCTTACAAAAAGAAACATAAAAAACAAAAGGGGTAAAACTATTGATAAATCCAATGAATATGGAAGTGTAAATCAATAATAGTAATATCTTGTGGGATTTTAAAATATATTTATCTAATACAGGATGTAAGGTCTCCAAACTAAAAATTACAAAACACTATTGAAAGAAAGAAGGCTTAATTAAATGATGGAATATGTGTCTTTACCAGTTAAAATACTCAATACTGTGCCAATTGTCACTCAAAGTGACCTTTCAATAGATTCCTGATCAAAATTGCAGAATGTTTCTTGTGTAGAAATGTAAAACCCTGGCCGGGCGCGGTGGCTCAAGCCTGTAATCCCAGCACTTTGGGAGGCCGAGGTGGGCGGATCACGAGGTCAGGAGATCGAGACCATCCTGGCTAACACGGTGAAACCCCGTCTCTACTAAAAATACAAAAAATTAGCCGGGCATGTTGGCGGGCGCCTGTAGTCCCAGCTACTCGGGAGGCTGAGTCAGGAGAATGGCGTGAACCCGGGAGGCGGAGCTTGCAGTGAGCCACTGCACTCCAGCTTGGGGGACAGAGCAAGACTCCGTCTCAAAAAAAAAAAAAAAAAAAAAAAAAAGAAATGTAAAACCTGATTCTAATATTTCTACGGAAATGCATAGAACCCAAAATACTCAAAACAATTTTCAAGAATAGTGATAAAACTAGAAGATTTCCACTACCAGATATTAAGACTTATTATAAAGTTATGATAACTAAGACAGTGTAGTATTAGCACAGGATTGACCCAAAGCACTCCCACCATTAGGAAGGAAGAGTACAGTCTTTCCAAATAAATGATGGCGAATCGATTGCTATCTGCAAAGAAAACTTGAATTCTTCCCTGTCTTACACCATATACAAAGATTAGTTCAAAGTGGGTGGAACATAAAGAAATATGAAAATTAAAACTATATCTTCTAGAAGATATAAAAGGAAATTACCTCTATGACTTTGGCAGGTATTTTATATAAGACATAAAATAAATAAACCACTATCCATTCAATAAAAAATATTAGATTTCACAAAAGTCAATAACTTCTGTTCATCTAAATATACCATTAAGTGAGTGGAAGACAAATTATAAGCCAGAAAAAGCTCAATTTGCAATGCATAGTTTAACAAAAGACCCAAACAAAAGACCCAAATCCACAACATATTTAGGACTATAACCAAAATAAAATTATAACCCAATTTAAAAAGCGGCTAGAAAAATTCAACAGGCACTTCACACACACACACACACACACACACACACACACACACACACACACACACACACACACACACACACACACACACACACACACACAGGCACACACACAATATTCAAATGGACAATAAACATGTAAAAACATATTCAACATCATTAATGAACAGGGAAACAAACAAAAATCACAACGTTATTCAATGATATACGCACAAGAATGGTTAGAGTTAAAAGGATGAGCAATGCTAAATAACATGAAGAATTGATCAATTGTAAGTTTATACATCGCTGGGGGCAGTAAAAGTTGGTATAAGCGCTTTTGAAGTTTGTTTGGCATTATCTGCTAAAATTAAACATATGCCTAGTCTATTATCCAGGAATTCTACTTTTGTATGTATATCTAACCGAAAATGAGTGCTCATGTACAAAAGACATATATAGATGAACAGACTGATATATAGATTGTAGATGGCTAGCTAGACAGAGTGATATAAATATACATACATACACATGAATATGCATACATACACATGTACAAGCATACATAGAACTAGAAGGGGCTTCTGGACAAAATTGAAGCTTGTGGAAGAAATGGAGGTAGAAATGATAAGACCAGAATGAACAGCTTACCTAACTCAAGTTAATTATAGCTAATCCTTCACTCTGCAGAAGGTAAAACAGTTAAAAGAACTTGGTCTGTGATTAAGTTATCAATTGAGTTCAGAATTGCTTATTGTGAGCAGGGAGACAGTAATAACTTTTCTTTTCCATCTATTTCACATCCAACTAGAAGACATCCTACACATGATCAATAAAAACAGGGTAGAGTGGAATAAATGTATTGTCCAGGAGTGGGGAAGTGACAAAGTGCTAAATACTCTTTTAAATCATATTAAAAATGTGGAATAAAAACTCTAGAACCAAATTGTTTATAGTGATTTCCTCCCAGGAAAACGTTTTCAATATTTATATTTCTATAGTGATGGAAGTTGTTATAAGCAGCTCTTCTATGTTACACAACTTAAAATAAAAATTTTTAAAGGCTAAATGATAAGAAGAATTTCATAATAGCAAGAAAAAAAGCAGAAAATTGATAAATAGTATTAAAATGCTGTATGTATTCTAAGTCCTTGCATTGTCTGGAAAGTAAAAGTATTCGTGTACATAAGCCTTTAATAAGTCAAGGACAAATATAATCTCTAAAGATTAAGATAGTTGTAAAAATGTATATGATAGTAGCATTGAAGAAGTTGCATAATAAAATCTATTCAAATTATGCAAAGGAAGGCAAGAAAGAAAAAGGAGATGGAACACAGAACAGTTAGTACAAACAGAAAGATACTCAGATGGTATATAAGCTCAAATATATTATTAATTATATCGAATTTAAATATATTGAATTATATTTAAAATTAAATCAAAATACAATAATTTAAAAACAAAACTATATGCTGCTTATAAAATACACATTAAATATAAGGTTGCAGATACATTTAAAAAGAAAGGGAGTTAAAGATACATCATGTAAATAACAAGCAAAAGTATAGCTGATGTATTTTTATTTATAGCAATCAAACTTGACTCTAAGACTAGTGGTATTGCTAGCAATAGAGGACTTTTATAATAAAATTGCCAATCCATAAAGATTTTATATTATATTATTATATTTTATCTTATATTAAAATTTTGTTTATATGTACTAACACAAATAAAGAAGTCTAACAACACAGACTTCTTGGCCAAATAATAATAAACAATAAAAATAACAAGGTCCAAAATCTCCTTGTATGAAGTAAAACACCTGGGTTTTTTCACAGATATTTTTCCCATGAAGAAATTCTTTTTATCATTCCTTTCTTTTGGCCCTCTATTGACTCAAAGCTGTGTTGCAAAAAGTGGAAGCTGACAATGCCCTAAGTTCCAGATGCATTATGATAGTTTTGTATTTCATATATATCTATATATACACATTTTGATTCATCTCATCAGATTAAGCATAGTATCATTGGGTATAGACCCTATTTTACAACTGGTTGTATTTTTCATATCATGTGGCAAAATATTTATAGTTGATAAATGCGCAAAAATATGGCTGATTGACTAAATGGATGGAAATTTGTAATATCTTCCTTGAGATCTTAATAGAAGATTAATATCAGGAGATCTATATTCCTTAAAGCCATACAAGGGTCAAAAAAGTTTTGAGTACTGCTACATATTACAGCCTATTTGGGAAGAAGCATAACAAATATTAGCAAATAAAGGCTCTAAGAAGTAACGTGTTTAAGAATGCATTATTCAATTATGTATTCTCTGGCATACACCTCCGCAAAAGGTGTGCTGGAATTGCTAAAATTGCTCCTCCTATCTCCTCACTGTCCACAGGACTAATCCTCCTGCCTTTACCCTTGAAAGTCCTCACTATACCATGCGTCAAAGTCCATTCAATATTTAATAGTTGTTTAGGAGAGAACAACCTGCCTCATTCATCTTTTATTTTTCCATGGTGACAATCACGATCCACTTAGTCCTTAAATATTTGATAAATGCTTAACAATTTCAAATTGATTGTTCTTCATGGATTAACTGAAAAGTAATAAAGTAATACCTTACTACTTTTGAAATATGGATTTTAAAATTAATACGTAATGATATAGATGTTATATCTTTCATGTCCATGAACCTGTCAGACATTTTGAAAAATCTTAATCAAGTTATGAAGAAATCATAGTAAAAATTTTAGGAGATAAATAGTTCCATACTGAACTGAATGAGTTAAACCTATTCCCCAATCCCCTAAAACTCTAGGAGGAAGTGACAGATATACTTACTTTCATGAGTCCATTAATTAAGTGCTTACAATACTCTAAGATTTTATCAAATATAGAGATGGTTCAGCCTCTTTCTGAAGAGACAAACTTCAGTTTCTATCTCATAGTTATTATTAGAATAAGAACGTGGTTTATTGGTTTCTGCCGCCCCTGGGGGACAGTGAAGCATATAGCAAAGAGAAAATACTGGCACAATGGTTGTCTCCAGCTAAAATTGCCTAAGGAACAGAAGTTGCTGTCTAATAGGTTGATGTGTGCTGGCAGAGTTATGTGAGAAGCTAGAATTGCTTCTTCCTACATGACATCTAGCATGTCAAGCTCTCCATTTCATGGGGGTAGATCTGGTATTCTCCCATGTCTTTCATAATTAACCCAAGGTAGTCCAAATCAACAAGTTTACTGACGGTAACACCATGAGTATGTAGGCAAATATAGTAACATGATAACTTTTCTAAGAAAGGCAATGTTTGTTAGAGCTCTAGAGATGCTTCTGATGCTTCTGGATGCATAACATGACATTTCTCGTCTATTTACTAAAGATACCATTTATATACTATGGGTAGAAAAGGCCTATTCTTTTAAAAGACTAAATATTTTCTTATATGAACATCTTTTACTATTCAAAGGAAAACAAACCAGTTGGAGAAATGAGGTTAATTTCTCAGCCCTGAACATGGGAAATTAGATACTCAAAGATGCTCAGTTCCAGATCTGTGAATCCAAATCTTTTTACGCCATTACCTACGTATTGCAAAGCTATGGGGTATCAGGAAGTTTAAATGCTTCAGCCTTTCTTTTTAAAAACTTTTTTGTGTATTTTAAACCCATGGAATTGCAGGGGAAGGAAGAATAATCCTCCCGTAAATTAAGTCATGATGCTCTTGATGATCAGGTCAGACCAGCTGATAAGCACTCAGTAGAAATGCAGCACAGCAATTGACTGTCATAAAGATTAACATCCATTTGCTTAGCTAATGAGTGCCACATGCATAGCATATCCAAAGCTCATGCTTTAAAAGGTTGTATCCATTTTTATCATCACATCTGGAAGCACATCCAGTGTGATATACAGCTGCATGACTGATTTTCATGTTTGTGGTTTGTAATCAGTCTCGTTAATTTTTAGTCATATTCCATATATACTGGTGTACTTGGAAATATATATTATTGACATCTGGAAAAGTTTCAATTTTCAGGTGTTTATAAATGCATTTCAGCACAATTTTCCTTTCTTTTTGGACTTGAATGGTTTTTCTCTTGCTAATTTCGATATGCATATTATTTTACTACAGTTAGCCTTTTATAGGTGACAATACAAGAAAGTTTGCACAGGGATGCCTTTAAATAGACACTTTCAATTACTAAAGAGTCACATGACCCCATTTGATCTTTTTCAGTGCTATTAAGGTAAGAAAAAAAGAAAATGAATCCACAAAATGTTAAATTGAATGTTTAAAATTAACTTTTGCTATATTTTGCTTTGAAATACCTGCATGTGTACTTTTTAAAAATGTCTAAATGATGTGTCATGTTATGTTGAGTATCTTCTTTCAAAATAAATCCTGCCCCTCAAGGATATCTATATCCAAAGATACTATGCCGTAATGTAGACTATAATAGCCCTTCTGTGCTAAGAACAGGGATAGAAATAGATACTGTATGACTAAATGCTGATTGACAGCTCCATCACAGGCTTGGTGCTTCTTTAGCTAAGCTGCAATAAAGAGACTTCATATCATACCATTCAACTGATAATAAAATGGCATAAACAGATGTAACCTTATGGAGAAAAAAATTCTACTTGATTATAATGATAACAAATTGAATCTTTTTAAATATCTTAGGTAGAGATCACAAAAGTAAGTGTCGATTCACAAGAATAATTTTCCTCTCAATTATCCTTTAAATATTATTTCAAATAGAAAATACCACAGTATCTGGGTATATAGGAAGGCAAAATATTTTCTTAATATATCAGTTTTTAAAAATGTAAACACTGATTGAAACATCCCCGTGTTACAGATTGGAAAGAGCTTAAAAGTTTCTACAAAATGTAATTTCACTTTCAAATCTTTCAAAGTTTACCATTTTCAAAGTTATACCACCAGTATATTTTTGGCACAAAAAACCCCTGAAGAATTCTTGTCATCAAAAGTTTTATAAGAAATAAGTAGTATGCTTTCAAAAGCAAAGATCTTTACTATGCACAGAATCACACATAACAACGAATGGCATCATTTATTGGTAACATAGACTCATGCAGATGTACCCCTGGAATCATGGATACCTCCAAACCTGTGGCAATAACTTATATAAAAATTAATGAAGTAAAAAATAATAACAATTTAAGCCCCTACTATTGATTATATTTAGTAACTTTTTCACATATACAATATATACTTTTACAATTATTTCCCTTTGATTTATTTTCTGTGATTTCTCCAAGTAACAACATCTTTAACATCTTCAAGAGCTACTATTGGGTCAGTTTTGACCCAACCTCCACGAGCTATATAAATCATCTTCCATCCAATCTGATGACAAATGTTGTGGGAAACAAGTGTGATTATGTCTATTTCTGATTGATTCAGTTTCACTGTGATGGCAATACTCTTTAATGTTCTTAATGTTAATATTGAATATATTTTTAAAATGTAAGTTAACAAGTTCTATATTAAAATTCCTATCTGTTCTGATCCACATGAGGGAACTGGATTGAGATACTTTCAATGATAGAGCATAAGAGAGTGTAATTAATGGCAGCCACACAGAATCTTTGGGACATATAGAGTTTCTGAATCTCTGAATTCAGCAGTGCCGTCAGTGTTTTGGCTGGCAGCCTATAACCCCCTTTTAACCTGAGCCCAGCTTACTCAGCAAGCTATGGCAAATGACTGCTGAGCTGTTACTTTCTTATTTCAAAATACACCTCCGGTTGAGAGAGGGACATGCTCTTTTACATATGGTATGGGATTTTGTTTGGGAATTCAATTTTCTGTTATGAATTTTTTCAAGAAATGTGCAGCAATGGCAGTGCGGAAAAAAACACACACACAGAAACTTTGGAAAGGAAAGAGGGAGGGTTAACTCATAGAAACTGAAATGTACTACTTGTTTTGGGCAGGCACAGAGAAGTTGAGGAACGCTTTGTAGGTGGGCCCAAAAAATCTATCATCTAGGACTGGGACTAGAGAGTTCAGAGCTAAAGTCCTTCTGTCCTGCCTGAAATGCCACTACCACTCACAGCTAAACAGGGTAGTTTATTCTACTCTCCCATACATTTAATAGTCAAAGAAATATTATTACCGAGTTGGTGCTGAAAGCCAGAAATTATACTAGTTATGTGTGTGAGAGAGGGTGTATAAGGAGAGGTGATGAGAAAATAGTGACAAAAGTGATTAGCTATCTCCTAAAGAGTGATGATTGCAACGACAACAAAATTCTCATCCTGTCTGAGAAACATCTATACCTCCATACCTAATTACAAAACTGAGTCAAGTAGAACATTCAAGTAATATACTTTATTCATCCATTCATGTATTCATCCTACAAATGTTTATTGAGAACAACCTGTGTTCAAGATATATTCCTAGCACTGCAGCTATAATCTTGAATGAGATGAAGACCTTGCCTTCATGAAGCTGATATTCAGGTGATATACAATAAATAAGTAAACAAATAAATACACAATATATTTCAAGAATTGATAAGATTAGAAAGAAATATAAAGGAGGAAAGGGGGCAGATATTGATAACATGTGTTGGGGGAGGTGGGCACTCTTTCCTATTGGGTGATAAGTAAAGGCCAACCTGAGGAAGTGAAATCTGAAGAGAAACATAAAGGAAGTTAGATGGTGAACCTTGTGAAGATCTTAGAAAGAATTTTCCAGAAAAAGAATGGCAAATATAAAGGACTTGAAGTAGAAATAAGCTTATTTTCTGGCATTAAAGCAAAAAAGGTCACTGTTGCTAGTTAGAGAATGACAGGAAGACATGGTAGAAATTAAGCAAGTGCTAGATCGTACTGGGTTTCACAAGCTGTGGTAATGACTTTGACTTTTGTACTGAATGTGATGGAAAACCATTAGAGATTTCTCTGTAGAGGAGAGATAAAAACTGGTTTAAAATTTTAAACCAAGGATTCTGATCTGACCAAATAGAAGGCTGAATAGTGACATCATTTGCTGAGGTGAGGAAAACCAGGAAGGAACAGGTAGAAAGGAGAAAGAAGGTGAGAAAAAGTAATTCCAGTTTAAACATGTTGAGTTTTTGATGTGCAATAAACAACAGAAAAGGAATATTGAGTAAGTAGTTGAAAATAAAAACGTAGCGCTCAGGGGAGAAGTCTGTACTGGTGGAAAAGATTTAGAGGTCATCAGCATTTAGATGACATATTTAAGGTTATGGGATTAGAAGATATTACATAGGGACTGGCTGTAACGGAAAATAGAACTGAGCTAAGACTAGCATAAAGAAGAGGAGCCCACACAGGAAATGAAGTACAGAGGAGAAATAGGAAAACAAGCAGCGTAGTGGTCATAAGCTAAGTAAAAAGAGTATGTCCACAATGAGGTAGTACTCTATCACATTCTGTGGAGAGAGCAAGTATGAAGAGGACTATTGGATTTGACAAATGGTAGTTCAATAATGTCCTCGACAAGGTTTCAGTAGAATAGTAGAGACAAAGCCTGACTGGAGAGGTTGAGGGGAAAATAAGTGAAGAGATGATAAAAGCAAGACATTTAATTGAGGCTTGTTTCCTTATTAATAAAATGAATAATGATCCTAATAATTTGGAATTTCTTCTATCTAAACAATTTTCACATTTTCATTATGAGTTTGAACTCTTCTTATATCATTTATCAAGAGTTTGAACTCTTCTTATATCATATATAAAACCCTAAATTTCTAGGTCATTTCATTCCCTTCCACTGCAATTGTAAATGAGAGAGAAAAAGTTATTGAACATTTGTGATTTCTCCCCAGGAGTAATCTTTTCAATTTCACCACTCAGGTAACATCATTACCTGGTAGACTATTTTAGGCTGTTTAGATTTTTTGCCATTAAAGGAAAATATCTTTATTTCCTAATGCTCAATATTTTATTAATAAATTATTCTCAGAAAACTACATCTGTGGAAAAGTGTAATAATTAGTAGCATTGCAAAGAAACTTTAAAATATATCTAACACAGCCTGAGAGGAGTTGATAAGAGGCTTCTCATTTCTGATCCAAAATGGACAATGGTCTTCAACAGCTAAAACATTTTAAACATAGCTATCTAGAAGATATTTCTATCTTGGTACCATAAACATCCAAGTCAGTGAATTACTTACCATGGAAATAACAGAATGAAAGCCTCCTGCTTAGATTATTTCTTCCCATAGACTGAGTATTAAACAACCAACAACTCTGGCCACCCAAGCCAATAGTACTAGGACTACTACTAATGTACTTATAATAACAAAGGCTAGAGTGATCTTTTGGATAAGGTCTACCTTTCAACAGAGTGAAAACAGAATGGCCAAGCAATGCTTTACTCAAGTATCTGCCCGCAGTTCATGTGGCCCCAGATCTGTCAACATCAAACCATTGTTCTTGTAAAGCAGATAGAATTATGCTGCTGGGAGACAGCCTGGTTGAAAATCAAGTTGTGTTTTATTGTACAATGGGTTATGTTCTGGTTTGTTGTGAAGATAACACATAAAAGTGATGTGATGGACCCATTTTTCCAAAAATAATGGTTTATCTCTGACTATAAACTATTATTTCCAAATGAATCAAGGCTTATTATCAGGCCAGCAACAAGCAGAATATGATTCTGAATTGTATTTGTTTTACTCTTTGTCTAATATTTTGGGATATCATGCCTCATTACAAATTCTAGTTGGTAATTTATTTTGAAAATTTTCTGAAAGGATTTTCCTTGCTAAGGAGAAATGTCCTTTCTTGTCATTTCAAGTGATAACAACATATAGTTCATAAATAAAAGTAATATTATGAAATAATTCAGAATGTGGTCATATGAAAAACATTCAGCAATTGTCCTTTCTGTCAGAGCTGTACATATTAAGGGCTTTTCTCTTAGAGTTCAGGTTTAATAAATCAGTATTTTCTAATTAGCTGGTAGGCTGGCAGTCACACCCCATCTGCTCTTCCCCCAACTCATAACACACTCTGTCTATCTCTTCTAGCTATGCATCAAACTCCTGCTGTTCTCCGTTTAGCATCAACTTCCTTTCTGCCCTGATCCTAACCCATTCTTCTTTGGAGCTGTCAGCTCTGGCTCTCTGTGACTCAGCACTGAATTTCATACCAGAGTAAGTTGAAATCCATTTCCAAGCCATTAAATCTGTATTTGCTCAAGTCAAGAGTCACAACATCACCTAAATCCTCTGTGTTTTCCTCTGGGTCTTGACCCCTTCCTTTGTGGAAATTGTCAGTCCTCCGTCTACAGTCACAATAAAATCCAAATAAGGGTTAAATCCTGACCCTACTTGCATTTGAAAACTTTTCTCACTCTAGATGCATACAGAGAAAGACTTGAAGCTACAAGGACTGAATCTGATAGAACATCTCTTTAGCTAGTCATGTGCAGAGATAGATTAAAGCTAAACACAGCTCAGATCAATCAAAAGTTCAGACCACTGAAAACCACTCTTTGACTCTAAGAAATTGGTGCAGCTTGCTAAAGGTGAAAAAAAATCTATGAATGGAAAAAGCTACCATTAAGAATTGTAAGAAAGATACCCAACAAATTGATATAACCATAGATTATGATACGATAATGCAAAGTACCTTCACATATGTTGGATAAGCTCTTTTTTGGCAATAAATACACAAGAAAAAATGTACACTTGTTTGCTTTGTTTTTGAAAGCAAATAATATGCATAGTGCTTTAATCCAATCATATTCATGTATGATGTGTGCCATTGCACTTTTTGTTTGCTTGGCTATATTTTAGTGTTTAGTTAAATAGTGATATTTGACAGCAAAACAAAAACTTTGGCACATGCTTGAAGTGGACTATGTAACTCAATTGCTGACATTTTGTATCTTATTTTTCCATAATGTCTTAAAAACAGGAGTGTGTTCTACTGCTCATAGCTCTTGTATGTAGTAAGTAATTCCATGAAATTAAGGTCTAATTAGAAGACAGTATTATCCTAAACTATTAGGAACTTTATCTCCCATTCCCTTCTAATCAGACTTTTTAATAAATTTTATAATTTCATTTTTAATTAAAAGCAATTCTATATCTGTCCCGGATTGTATATAAAGCTCCTCTTCAAGATACTCTGGAACGTTATTTAACCACGGTTGTTTCTTTTTTCCAAAAAGAAAAAAATCTAAACTTCCAAACTATTTGGCTGCTCCCTCAAAGAGTATGTTTATACCAGCAGAATCTTCGAGTCCTCTTCACTTGCTGCTAGCTCTGATGTGGCAGATTGGGTCCAGATTCTGACTTAAATGTCTTGGGCAGGAAAACTCAGAAGGTGAATCTTCAGTGAGGCCTCCATATACTAAAAGCTGCTGCTTAACTGGCAGTAAATGGAGCCTGGCAGCAAAATTAGTGTCTGTAAAAAAATGGATTTTAAAAATGTCTTGAACATGGGCATAAATTATGAACAAAGATTAAGTGCCACATGCTTACAAACCTTTGCTTTCCAAAGAATGTGATATGCATTTTCTGATTTTAAAATAAGAAATGTCTGCTTCAAATTCATTTTTTAATTTCCTTGTTCTTCACTCAATAAATGTTCAATAATGTTGCTGCTCCATTACCAACACAGCCTGCTCATTTTCTGAGCTGGCAAACTCTAACCTTGGCTCGGTGCTCACTATCTTTGACCTGCCCCCACAGGGCCCAGAAATCTTATAAAATACACCCTACCAACTAGATACCAAGGAAATACCATTTGGGGTTACATACCAATCAGACAACAATCTGGTAGTCACTCTTCAGGCTTTGACAGATAGAAACATTTAGCTGTGATTGTGTATGATGTCATGTGGGTGAGTAAGGATTGTGTTGTGCTCATCAGTCTGTTTACATCAGGAGCTCATAAAGAAGAAAATCACTTCGCTTTATGATGATGATTTTCTCTGTTTGACCTTTTCCAGCACCTGGCAGAGAACAGATCATGCAGTAATCTGATCAAACGCACTCCTTCACATGCACCCCCCCACACGTACCACAATGTAAACTAAGTATTCAAAGAAAAATGCAACTACTCATAGGTGTATATTTAAATTATAAAGCTTTTCTTATTTTTGGAGTCCAAGGTGTCCTTGATTTTTCAGTAGCAGAAGTGCTTCTGTTTCTCATCTGAACTTGACCTTCTGGATTCATTCTAAATGCTACTTAGGCAGCAATCTAAATGATGGAGATTATAGCTACTGATAAGTGGTGACTTTTTTTTATTCCGGAGAAAAGGAACCTAATTAAAAAAAACAAGAAGCCATATTTGTATTGGTAGGTTATTTTTATGATTATCCATCAAATAGATGGAGCTTATCAAATGTATCTACTAATACTTTTCTTTTATTATGTATAGAAAACCTGCACTTCATCAAATTACTTCTGCCAGTTTTCTATACATACAGAAAACGATTTCAGAAATTAACTCACTAGAACTCTTTGTTAAAATTTGTCATTTATCTATTAAAATTCTTCAGCTTTTGTCAGACAATGTACTTAGCTCTGTAATAAGAGTCCCTGAAGATATGTGTGTGATTTGTCAAAAGAGAGACAAAAAGTGTATAAAACTCTAAAATGTCAGCAATCAGGAGATTTAACAGACTTTAGTAAATTTACATAGAATGAATAGAAATCTTTGATATTAATAAACTTAGCTCCGGGGAGTACAAGAAAGGGAGCAAAGAACGTTAATTTGAATACCATTTCCACATCACTTCTTCCAAAACTAAAAATTAGTATGGATAAATGTGTGATACAGTTTAAATAACATCACTGCAATTGTTTATCACCACCCCAAAGTTTCAGAGTGGGAATGTTTTCTCTGAAGTAGACCAATAAAGTATATACATTTTATGTAGTTTATTTTCTTTAACACAAAGACTAATGTTAAATGAGACAAGGCATATAATGTATTATGAGTGTCTGGCAGAGAGTGAATTTTGCCTTTTTTCATAACCATTGAAACAGAAAGAGGAGAATCATGCCATAAGGGAGAAGAATATTTCCTGACTTTAGGAAGCCTGATCAATAGCTAGTAACACACAGCACAGCAACAACCCCAACAAATGATAGTGTTTCTGAAGTAACACAGATATACAAACACATGACTTTCCTAAGACTCAGATGTTATGAGAGTAATCAATTGGAACGGAATAAGTAGGAGACAGTCCCTGGAGAAAGTAGGTGTTAAGCCACATTTTGCAGGAGAGATTGGTGGACATAATAAGGACTAATATGTACACATATTGGCAAGACTGAGCCAATCGTGTGCAAGGAGAAGCCAATAATTTGATTTTACTGAATCAAAAAAATACATTGTATTAGTTTGCTAGAGCCCCCATAATAAAATACCACAGACTGGGTGACTTAAACAACAAAAAATTTATTTTTTCCACAGTTCTGGAGGTAGAAGTTCAAATTCAAGGTTTGATTTCCTCTGAGGGCTCTCTCCTTGGCTTGTAGATGGCTGCCTCCTTGCTGTCTCCTCACATGGTCCTTCTCTTGTGCGCCTGCATTCCTGTATCCCTCTCTCTCTGTCCAAATTTCCTCTTCTTACAAGGACACCAATCAGATTGTATTGAGTCTCACCCTAATGGCCTCATTTTCACTTCATCACCTCCTTTAAGACCTTCATCTCCAAATACAGTCACATTCTGAGATACTGGGGTTTAGGGCTTCCACATTTGAAATTTGGGGGGACGCAGTTCACCCAATAACATACGTGTTCTGGAGTGCTTGTAACTTTAGGTGCTAAGATCTGGGCAATGCCCAGTAGCAATTAGAAGTGGGGTTCTTCTTGCTTATACATTTTTAGAGTCAAGAAAACCAATCTATGGATATCAGGTAAAGGGAAGCACAACTGGAAGATCCTAAAGCTATAAATGATTTGATCATGTCTCCTCCTTCACTGCTAGAAGAGAATACTGCTGGACATAAAGAGGAATGGAAAGAAATTAGAGTTACCCCTTTATAGTTTCCATTCCAATCTCCTATTTCTCATTGACTGCCAAGAGGCTCTGAGCATAAAAATTTCCACATCTTTCAGTTATTTTTTTCTAACCCTTTCTTCCCATGATGCTTTGTCTTTCTGTTCCCTGCCAGAATGCCAAGCAGTATATTGCTGTGGAACAGTGGGCGTGTTGGTGTGTGTACGGGAGTGGGAGAGGTTCATGCAGAATTCAGTAGGTGGAAAGAAGAAAGATCTTTTCTTTTTTTATTCCTTAACTTTTGCCGTGAGCTGATATCACATGAGAAAATGTATTAGCTAATAAAACAAACATGCTGACATATTTTCCCATTGAAATGATTTTCTAGTTGGAAAAGTTAAAGTACAAGAAAAGAAAAAAATGAGTATTGTTCATAAAACTTATTTTAGCATTCAAAAATGTATATTGGTGCCATTTTTAAAAATAAATCTTCTATTGGACTAAAATTATTCATTATAAAGGCTTCCTCTGTTATAAAACTAATTTGTTGTTTTTTAGAAGTGGTTGAACAATAGCTATAACAACAGCAAATCCAGAGTTTACTATGTGCCAGGCATTGAAATAAACATTTTACAAATACTGTTTTGTTCTTGCAGCAACACTGTTAGGTAGATACAACTATTATGTCTGTTTTATAGATGAAGAAACTCAGCCACAGAGAGGTTAATTGATTGCCCAGAAACAGTAAGTGACAGAGCCAGTAACTTTATTCAGGTGGTGTGATTTTAGGGCCCAGAATTTTAACTATAACTTTACACATCTTTAACAAGAAGACTCATGTTCCTGTGACCAGTATTCATGACAAATGGTAATTCTAATTAAAAAAAAAAAAAAAAAAAGGTTTATTCTACCATTAACAGAGAGAGGCATTTTTTTCTCAGAAAGGAAAATATTTTAACTGAAAAGCCAGTACCATATGGCAAGGAAATACATGCCTCTGTATAAAAGCCTCACCCTCTGATGCTCTTTACTGATGTTCTGTTTGGATATTTGCTGATGATTTTTGTATGTCCTATTTGCCCTAATACGTTGTAGATCTTTATAAAGCAACCAGCACATAAAATACCCTTGCCTAGATATTTTAAGTCTAGGATTTTATAATTGTAAAGCTAATTTCCATAATAGATTCAAAAGATTTTTAAAATGAAATTTCTGTCTTCCCATAATTATGTAACTCACCAAAGCATTTTTATGAGTGTCCTTAAAAATGTTAACAGTCTGAATGTCCAAGTTGTTGCTTCACTAACCAATATAGCTAATATAAAAATATATATGGCACAAAGATTGACCTTATTCTTCTGCTCAGAGAAGCTTCTATGATGGCTAAGACTCTAGCCAGTATTGAAATAAAGAAGATTGAAATAACGAATTGTGTCTTGTCTTTGCTGGGTTGGAGCTATCTATGAGAATATTCCAGAAGGTTCACTAGCCAGTTTTGACAGTCTATTGGTTCTCCATGTATTCCTTTATATTTCCTAGCTTTCCCTGCAGTTAGGTTGAAACTATGTGACATGTTTTAGACACCAGACTATGAGCAGAAGAGTCACTTCTGGTTTCAGAGACGTGCTGCCTCCATTTCTCTCTGCCTCTCCTCCAGTGGTTTTACAGTCTCTCTGTTCCAGATCAGGACTACAAGATAATAGGGCCCTCTGTGAACCCTTGCTAGCCCTTATTAGACATGTAAGGTTGGATGTGGTAAGGCACCAAGATATTGGGGTTGATTTGTTATAACATAACTTAGCCATGCTTAATGAAAATGAAGAGGACTTTCACTTAGACAAATGTGGAAGATAAGGGTGGTGTAAGAATTTATTATACATTCGGATAAGCAAACTCAGTGGACTTCCTGTGTATATTTCCCACATCTAAAATCACATCCTTTAAATAACCAAAAAAGTACACTTAAAAAATCATTTTCTGTTTCCTTTCCAACCCAAATAATTAACATCTTGGAATAGATGTTATGAAATATATAGATAATTACAGGTACAAACATGAAGAAAAATTCAAGAGAAAAACTTCTTGGAACAAGAAAAATTTCAGTAAAACTCATGTAACTTTGACTACCTGTACCTAGTGAAATTGCCACATTTGTCTAATTTTAAATTCATCCTATGACCAACCATTGTGCTCAAGAGTTACCTTCACTTCAGTGGGTGCTGTGGCACAATACATAAATCCCTTCTTTAAAACTAAGTGCTCACTCCTCCAGCTGCAGGAGAGTTGCTGCTGAGAGCTCACAGCTTAGTCTCTCCCCAGGATTTGCCCTCGACTGAAGAGAGCTGCCTGCTCAAAGTCTGCCCCTTCCCTTGGATAGCCGACTCCCAAAGACTTGTGGGCATGGAGGGTACAAAGGCCTTGCCTCTTTTTGCCTCTGTTCGGAACATCTTTGAACTGCTATCCCCATCAGATGTGTTAGGGCCTCTGTTACACCTTTACTACATTTTAACTCTTCCCTTGGCAAACTCTATTTCCCATTCTACCTAATATATGTTATTCCCAAGAGATCTCCCCAGTAATGCTCCTGCAGGTAGATCTCTGTTCTGAGTCTTTTCCTGAGGAACTCAACTTATGCTATCTATAAGGCACATAACAGAACTGCAGCTTACAATGAAAGGGTAGTTTGTGCATAAAGAAAATCTGAATCTTTTTCTTTTTTTAGATATCTAAAGTAAATGGCCTTATTTATAATCCTGAATTATAAATGACTACTTTAATATAATTTTTACTTTGAAATAATTTTAGCTTTCCAGAGAAATTGCAAAATATTACAGAGTTCCTGTATATTTTAACCCAGTTTTCCCGAATGTTAACACCTTACATTACCAAAGTATAGTTGCCAAAACTAAGAAATGAACCTTGATGCATAACTATTAACTAACCTCCAGACTTCATTCAAATTTCACCACTTTTTCCATTAATTGCCCCTTTCTGTTCCAGGATACATCCAGGATACAATATCACATAGAGACAGTAGTCATTTTTGATTGGCAAAGTTAATGAAAGAGTTATATGCACATATGCCTGTATATATATATACAAATGACTTTAATGGCTAACAATATAAGACATACTTTTTTTAATCTACATATGTATAGCATACCAGTCTAATACTAATTAGCTGTTTGAGTTTACGCATAGTTCTTCATTTCTCTGGGCCTCAGTTGACACATATATAAATAAGCAGGGTTAAATTTGATATATTCTGTTCTTTCCATTTTTACATTCTGTGCTTTAATGCTGTTAAAGATGACGTGAAATTTTGTACAGTATTTAGCAGGAAAGAAAATTTTCCTGTTAAAAATTACAATTAAAACAGAAGATTTCTAATTAATGTAAATAAAGTGGGCATACCTCCATAAACTTGGTGGGATATTGATATAATTTTTATCATTAATTTGAACTTTCTAAAATGCCAGATAGTTCCCTTGAGCAACCAAAAAATTAAATAAACAAAAAACAAAAGATTGAGATAGAACAAAAAAAAAGGTACACTGATGAAAAGATGAGAAAGCATTTGGAGTAATTCTTAGGAAAGTTTACTGCAGAAGGAGAAGGCTCTTAAAGATTCATAACTCATTAGTTAAGTATATTTATGTAGGGTTGGCAAAGAAATGGCCTGGACTGGTAAAGCTGGTGATTAGAAAACCTCAGAAGATGCCACATTCTGATCAACATTTAATTATTTTTTGTAAATATAAAGCTAGTTCAATAGGTCAAAATAAGAATGGTTATTATTCTGCAGAAGAACATCAATTTCTTACAAATAAATTATGCTAATTTCTAGGCATGTTGTTGCAAATGAAGAAAAAAACTATATAAAGTACAGTACATGCTTTAATTCAAATCCTTTCCATTACGAGAGTCATTTAATAAAACTCTGCTTGTGACCATCACTAGTAATTTGTAAATAAACTAACTTAAATATGAACACTAAGTGATAGTGTGTATCTCGTTTGCAAAAGAAAAGCTGTAATATAAAGAGTGATTACTTATTTAAATATATTCTAAAATTATTGATGAAATTTTAAGTATTCATCTGAATCAATTTATTTACAAAAATAATGTGGTAAATTTCATGATTAATACAATTACAATAGGGTTCAGAGTTTAATTTTTAGCAATAAGCGTGCTTGTTTTCCTAATTTCTAAAAAGCATTTTTAATATTGGTACTCTTGCATAATGGAAACCTTATGGAAATTGGTATTTTATCCAAACACCCGTATGTGCAAATCATTAATTTGTAAGGAGCTGAATCATTTGGATGATGCAACTCTGCTGAAAGCTTTCTGTCATATGGAAATGGGCATGATATTCATGAATGCGTTAGAATTTGATTTCTTTTTAAGAATGATATTTATGTATACTAGCTAACCTATGGAAGCTACAAACATATATCTCTATTCTATCCAAGAAGTGCTATTTAATCATCTTGCCTTTCAAAAGTTTATGTAAACATGGAGAAAATAATTCAAACCTGGGTCTTCCTTCTTTTCTGAAGAAGGTCAATTTTATATTTACTTCATGCCTGGCGGATGGACTGCACATATGCATGCATTGGAAGATAAGAACTCTGATGAGGATGGAGGCTCAACAGCCTTTCAGATGTAGTTATAAGATCATCTTTAGGTCTGGGTATTTTCAACAAGGAAGAGAAATGTGATTTTTAAGTTATGGCCATAGCTTTTCCTGGTAGATGGTTCAGTTTTTTTCTGGAATTATCTGCAGGTCATTGCAAAAGAATCAGGCTTGTAGCTACTTCTCTGACAGAGTCAAACTCTCCAATTATTCTGAGCAAAACAAACAAGGAGGGGGACACTTTTACAGATTAAAGATCTTCCTTTGTGATATGACTGGCCCAATTCAATTGCCTAAGCATCACGTAGAAACAATAGTTTGATACTTCAAAGGGTAGGTGACATTCAAATCTTTCTTATTTGGCTTTGTAATCCATGATATTGTTATTTTCCCAACACATTTGCTTTCCTAATTGTGTTTTGCTTGGATTGGTATTAAAAGAGTTTGTCTTCCCTGAGCACACACCAGCTGGGTAGTGGGAGGAAAGGGCCTCAAAGCTAACCAGGCAGTGGGGCAATACAGCTCTAAAATTCAAAATTAGTCATGAATATTCGCAAAGCAGATAATCTCTTGTAGATAAACAAAAGGTACTGGAATCATCCCAGGACCATCTTATCTCTTGTTCTAATTCTTAGACTGCTAAATTTTTCTTTACTTTTTTTTTGGTACCGAGTAACAGGTACATTAAGACATTTCATGTAAGGATTTTTACTTGAAATTGATAGCTCTTTGAAAACAAAAAAAGTATTTTTATTCTTGGTTATATTTCCTTTGCATTTGAAAGATCGCTTATACGTATGTGAGAATAGCTAATAAAACATGAGATTAATATGTTTCCAGGGCCTAACAACTTGTGGATATTGGATTCTCATCTAATTTGTCATTCAACTAGGAAACAATTGTTTTGCCCCTCTGTACTTCAGTTTCTTCTCCCCGGATTGTAGATAAAAATAACAAAACCTTTAAAAGACATTGTGAGGATTAATAAAATAACAGATGTCTGATATCAATAAGTAAAAGGTTTTACAAGTGTTTTGACTTTATTCTTTTCTTTGCATAGTACCATTGCCATGGATCAGCCTTATTTAGGACGCCAAAAAAAATTGTTTCTATAATGATTATTTTATATTCACCAAATAATAGTAATATTCTTGGCATAACATAATACAATAAGGAAAATGAATTTCTTGTCCTGGGGAGGATGCAGGGGTAGTGAACTACAAGAATAACAGAGGAACCTCAGAAACATGCAGTACTGTTCAGTAGTCAGTTACCCCTAAAACAAAACAAAACCAAAATAGTGATGATTGCTTTTCTCTTCCTTTTAAAAATTCTTTATTGTGATCCCCTGCAAGACGGCTGAAGAGGAACAACCCCAGTCTGCAGTGCCCAGGGAGACCAACGCAGAAGGCAGGTAATTTCTGCATTTCCAATTGTGTGGCGCTTGGAACCCAAGTGAGAGAGAACCGCTCACTGCCCTGGAAAGGGGGCTGAAACCAGGGAGCCAAGTGGTCTTGTTAAGCAGATCCCAACCCCACAGAGCCAAGCAAGCTAAGATCCACTGACTTGAAATTCTCGCTGCCAGCACAACAGTCTGAAGTCAACCTGGGACACTGGAGGTTGGTGGCGGAAGGGGCGTCTGCCATTACTGAGGCTTGAGTAGGTGGTTTTTCCCTCACAATGTAAACAAAGCCCCCAGGAACTTCTGACTGGGCGGACCCCATTGCAGCCCAGCAAAGCCAAATTAGGCAGACTGTCTCTCTAGATTCATCCTCTCTGGGTAGGGCATCTCCGAAAGAAAGGCAGCAGTCCCAGTTAGGAGGTTATAGATAAAACTCCCATCATCTCCCTGGGACCTGGGGGAAGGGGCTGCTGTGGGCACAGCTTCAGTGGACTTAAATGTTCCTGCCTACTGGCTCTGAAGACGGAAGCAGATCTTCCAGCACAGCACTTAAGCTCTGCTAAGGGACAGACTGCCTCCTCAAGTGGGTCCCTGACCCCGGAGCCTCCTTAAAGGGAGACACCTCCCAGCAGGGGTCGACAGACAACTCATACAGGAGAGCTCTGGCTGGCGTCTTGCAGGTGCCCCTCTGGGATGAAGCTTCCAGAGGAAGGAGCAGGCAGCAATCTTTGCTGTTCTGCAGTGTCCACTGGTGATACTCAGGCAAACAGGATCTAGAGTGGACCACCAGAAAACTCCAGCACACCTGCAGAAGAGGGCCTGACTGTTAGAAGGGAAACTAACAAACAGAAAGCAATAGAATAGTTGATTCTATTAAAAAAAAAATGACCAAGCAAAAACTCCATCCAAAGGTCACCAACAGCAAAGACCAAAGGTAGATAAATCCAAGGAAGATGAGGAAAAACCAGTGCAGGCTGAAAATGCCAAAACCCAGAATGCCTCTTCTCCTGCAAAGGATCACAACTCCTTGCCAGCAAGGGACAAAACTGGATGGAGAATGAGTTTGACAAATTGACAGAAGTAGGCTTTAGAAGGTGGTTAATAAACTCCTCTGAGCTAAAGAAGCATGTTCTAACCAAATGCAAGGAAGCTAAGAACCTTGATAAAAGGTTAGAGGAATTGCTAACTAGAATAACCAGTTTACAGAAGAGCATAAATGACCTGATGGAGCTGAAAAACACAGCAGGAGAACTTTGTGAAGCATACACAAGTATCAATAGCCAAATAGATCAAGTGGAAAAAGGACATTAGAGATTGAAGATCAACTTAATGAAATCAAGCATGAAGACAAGATTAGAGAAAAAAATAAAAAAAGGAATGAACAAAGCCTCCAAGAAATATGGGACTATGTGAAAAAACCAAACCTACGTTTGATTGGTGTACCTGAAAGTGATGGGGAGAATGGAACCAAGTTGGAAAACACTCTTCAGGAAATTACACAGGAGAACTTCCCCAAACTAGCAATACAGGTCAACATTCAAATTCAGGAAATAAAGAGAAGACCACAAAGATACTTTTCGAGAAGAGCAACCCCAAGACACATAATCATCAGATTCACCAAGGTTGAAATGAAGTAAAAAATGTTAAGGGCAGCCAGTAAGAAAGGTCGGGTTACCAACAAAGGGAAGCCAATCAGATGTTAGCAGCAATCTCTCTGAAGAAACCCTACTAGCCAGAAGAAAGTGAAGGCCAATATTCAACATTCTTAAAGAAAAGAATTTTCAACCCAGAATTTTATATCCAGCCAAACTAAGCTTTGTAAGTGGGGGAGAAATAGAATCTTTTACAAAGAGGCAAATGCTGAGGGATTTTGTCACCACCAGTCCTGTCTTATGAGAGCTCCTGAAGGAAGCCCTAAATATGGAAAGGAAAAACCAGTACCAGCCACTGCAAAAACAAATCAAAATGTAAAGACCATTGACACTATGAAGAAACTGCATCAACTAATGAGCAAAATAATCAGTGAACATCATAATGATAGGATCAAATTCACACATAACAATATTAAACTTAAATGTGAATGGGCTAAATACCCAATTAAACGGCACAGACTGGCAAATCAGATTAAACAGTCAAGACCCACAGGTGTGCTGTATTCAGGACACCCATCTCACATGTAAAGACACACATAGGCTGAAAATAAAGGGATGCAGGAATATTTACAAAGCAAATGGAAAGAAAAAAGAAAAGCAGGGGTTGCAATCCTACTCTCTGATAAAACAAACTTTAAAACAACAAAGATCAAAAAAGACAAAAAAGGGTATTACATAATGGTGAAGGGATCAATGCAACAAGAAGTGCTGACTATTCTAAATATATATGCACCCAATACAGGAGCACCCAGATTCATAAAGCAAGTTCTTAGAGACCTACAAAGAGACTTAGGCTCCCACACAATAATAGTGGGAGACTTTAACACCCCACTGTCAATATTAGACAGATCAACGAGACAGAAAATTAACAAGGATATTCAGGACTTGAACTCAGCTCTGGACTAAGCAGAACTAATAGACACCTACAGAACTTTCCACCCCAAATTAACAGAAAATACATTCTTCTCAGTACCACATAGCACTTATGCTAAAATTGACCACACAATTGGAAGTAAAACACTCCTCAGCAAATGCAAAAGAACACAAATCATAACAAACAATCTCTCAGACCACAGTGCAAATTAGAACTTAGGATTAAGAAACTCACTCAAAACCACATAACTACATGGAAATTGAACAACCTGCTCCTGAGTGACCGCTGGATAAATAATGAAATTAAGGCAGAAAAAAAGTAAGTTCTTTGCATCCAATGAAAACAAAGACACAACATACCAGAATCTATGGGACATAGCTAAAGCAGTGTTTAGAGATATTTATAGCACTAACTTCCCACAAGAGAAAGTGGGGAAATATTTAAAATTGACACCCTAACATCACAATTAAAAGAACTAAAGAAGCAAGAGCAAACAAATTCAAAAGTTAGCAGAAGACAAGAAATAACTAAGATCAGAGGAGAATGGAAGGAGATAGAGACACAAAAACCTTTCAAAAAATCAATGAATCCAGGAGCTGGTTTTTCAAAAAGATTAACAAAATAGATAGACTACTAGCCAGATTAATAAAGAAGAAAAGCGAGAAGAATCAAATAGACACAGTAAGAAATGATAAAAGAGAGATCACCACTGATCCCACAGAAATACAAACTACCAGTAAACACCTTTAAACAAATAAACTAGAAAAACTAGAAGAAATTGATAAATTTCTGGACACATACAACCTCCCAAGAATAAACCAGGAAGAGGTTGAATCCTTGAATAAACCAATAATGGGTTCTGAAATTGAGGAAGCCATTAATAGCCTACCAATCAAAAAAAGCCCAGGATGAGATGGATTCACAGCCAAATTCTACCAGAGGTACAAAGAGGACTTGGTATCATTCCTTCTGAAACTATTCCAAAAATATATAAAAAGGACTCCTCCCTAATTCATTTTATGAGGCCAGCATCATCTTGATACCAAAACCTGGCAAAGACACAACAAAAAAAGAAAATTTCAGGCCAATATCCCTGATGAACATCAATGCAAAAATCTTCAATAAAATACTGGAAAACCAAATCCAGCAGCATAACAAAAAGCTTATCCACCACGATAAAGACAGCTTCATCCCAGGGATGCAAGGCTGGTTCAATACATGCAAATCAATAAATGTAATCCCATCACATAAACAGAACCTAGGACAAAAACCACATGATTATCTCAATAGATGCAGAAAAGACCTTCAACAAAATTGAACACCCCTTCATACTAAAAACACCCAATAAACTAGATATTGATGGAATATCAATGGGCAAAAGCTGGAAGTAATCCCTTTGAAAACCAGCACAAGACAAGGATGCCATCTCTCACCACTGCTATTAAACATAGTATTGGAATTTCTGGCCAGGGCAATCAGGCAAGAAGAAGAAATAAAGCATATTCAAATAGGAAGAGAGGAAGTCAAATTGTCTCTGTTTGCAGACGACATGATTGTATATTTAGAAAACACCATCATCTCAGCTCAAAAAATCCTTAAGCTGATAAGCAACTTCAGCAAAGTCTCAGGATACAAAATCAGTGTGCAAAAATCACAAGCATTCCTATACACCAATAATAGACAAACAGAGAGCCAAATCATGAGCAAACACCCATTCACAATTGCTACAAACAGAATAAAACACCTAGGAATACAACTTACAAGGGATATGGAGGACCTCTTGAAGGAGAACTACAAACCACTGCTGAAGGAAGTAAGGGAGGACACAAACAAATGGAAAATGCTCATGGATAGGAAGAATCAATATCATGAAAATGGCCATCGTGCCCAAAGTAATTTATAGATTCAATGCTATTCCCATCAAGCTACCATTGACTTTCTTCACAGAATTAGAAAAAACTACTTTAAATTTCATATGGAACCAAAACAGAGCCCATATTGCCAAGACAATCCTAGGCAAAAAGAACAAAGCTGGAGGCATCACGCTACCTGACTTCAAACTATACTACAAGGCTACAGTAACCAAAACAGCATGGTACTGGTACCAAAACAGATATATACACCATTGGAACAGAAGAGAGGCCTCAGAAATAACACCACACATCTACAACCATCTATTCTTTGACAAACCTGACAAAAACAAGCAATGGGGAAAGGATTCCCTATTTAATGAATTATGTTGGGAAAATTGTCTAGCCATATGCAGAGAACTGAAACTGGACCCCTTCCTTAAACCTGAAACGAAAATTAACTCAAGATGGATTAAAGATTTAAACATAAGACCTAAAACCATAAAAACCCTAGATGAAAACCTAGGCAATACCATTCAGGACATAGGCATGGCCAAAGATTTCATGACCTAAACACCAATAGCAATTGCAACAAAAGCCAAAATTAACAAATGGGATGTAATTCAACTAAAGAGCTTCTGCATAGCAAAAGAATCTATCATCAGAGTGAATAGGCAACCCACAGAATGGGAAAAAACTTTTGCAATCTATACATCTGACAAAGGGCTAATATCAAGAATCTACAAGGAACATAAACAAATTTACAAGAAAAAAAAACTCCATCAAAAAATGGCCAAAGTATATGAACAGATACTTTTCAAAAGAAAACATTTATGCAGCCAACAAACTATGAAAAAAAAGCTCATCATCACTGGTCATTAGAGAAACGTAAATCAAAACCACAATGAGATACCATCTCATGCCATTTAGAATGGCGATCATTAAAAAGTCAGGAAACTGACAAAAAACAAGAAATGGGGAAAGGATTCCCTATTTAATAAATGGTGCTGGGAAAACTGGCTAGTCATATGTAGAAAGATGAAACTGGATCTCTTCCTTACACGTTATACAAAAATTAATTCAAGATGGATTAAAGACTTAAATGTTAGACCTAAAACCATAAAAACCCTAGAAGAAAACCTAGGCAATACCATTCAGCACATAGGCATGGGCAAGGACTTCATGTCTAAAACATCAAAAGCAGTGGCAACAAAAGCCAAAATTGACAAATGGGATCTAATTAAACTAAAGAGCTTCTGCACAGCAAAAGAAACTACCATCAGAGTGAACAGGCAACCTACAGAATGGGAGAAGATTTTTGCAATCTACTCATCTGACAAAGGGCTAATATCCAGAATCTACAAAGAACTTAAACAAATTTACAAGAAAAAAGCAAACAACACCATCAAAAAGTGGGCAAAGGATATGAACAGACACTTCTCAAAAGAAGACATTTATGCAGCCAACAGACACATGAAAAAATGCTCATCATCACTGGCCATCAGAGAAATGCAAATCAAAACCACAATGAGATACCATCTCACACCAGTTAGAATGGCGATCATTAAAGTCAGGAAACAACAGGTGCTGGAGAGGATGTGGAGAAATAGGAACACTTACACTGTTGGTGGGACTGTAAACTAGTTCAACCATTGTGGAAGACAGTGTGGCGATTCCTCAAGGATCTAGAACTAGAAATACCATTTGACCCAGCCATCCCAATACTGGGTATATACCCAAAGGACTATAAATCATGCCGCTATAAAGACATATGCACACATATATTTGTTGTGGCACTGTTCACAATAGCAAAGACTTGGAACCAACCCAAATGTCCAACAATGATAGACTGGATTAAGAAAATGTGGCGCATATATACCATGGAATACTATGCAGCCATTAAAAAGGATGAGTTCCTGTCCTTTGTAGGGACATGGATAAAGCTGGAAACCATCATTCTCAGCAAACTATCGCAAGGACAGAAGACCAAACACTGCATGTTCTCACTTGTATATGGGAATTGAACAATGAGAACACTTGGATACAGGATGGGGAACATCACACACCGGGGCCTGTCGTGGGGTGGGGGGATGGGGGAGAGATAGCATTAGAAGATATACCTAATGCAAATGACGAGTTAATGGGTGCAGCAGACCAACATGGTACATGTATACATATGCAACAAATCTGAACATTGTGCACATGTACCCTAGACCTTTAAGTATAATAATAAAAAAAATGAAATTTCAAACTAAGAAATTACAAGGATTAAGCAAAAAAAAAAAAAAAGTCAGGAAACAACAGATGCTGGAGAGGATGTGGAGAAATAGGAACGCTTTTACACTGTTGATGGGAGTGTAAATTAGTTCATCCATTGAGGAAGACAGTGTGGCAATTCCTCAAGGATCTAGAACCAGAAATAACATTTGACCCAGCAATCCCATTACTGAGTATATACCCAAAGGATTATAAATTATTCTACTATAAAGACACGTGCACGTATATGTTTATTGCAACACTATTTACAATAGCAAAGAATTGGAACCAACCCAAATGCCCATGAATGACAGACTGGATAAAGCAAATGTGCCACATATACACCATGGAATACTATGCAGCCATAAAAATAAAATAATGAGTTCATGTCCTGTGCAAGGATATGGATGAAACTGGAAACCATCATTCTCAGCAAACTAACACAGGAATAGAAAACTGAACAGCGCATGTTCTCACTCACAAGTGGGAGTTGAACAATGAGAACATATGGACACAGGGAAGGGAACATCACACACCGAGGCCTGTCGGGGGGTGTCAAGGGCAAGGGGAGGGACAGCATTAGGAGAAATACCTAATATAGATGACGGGTTGATGGGTGCAGCAAACCACCATGGCATATGTGTACCTATGTAACAAACCTGCATGTTCTGCACATGTATCCCAGAACTTAAAGTATAATTTATAAAAAAAGAAAGAAAAAAATTCTTTATTGTCCTAATAAATGAATAAATATTTATGTATAAATGTTCACATGTCATATACTTGAAGTCTGCACTGCACGTCTCTCTTTCATGGACCTTTTCAAGGGGGTTTGAAATTAAAATTATAGTCCACTGACAGAACATGTTTAGTTCTGTGTTCATTCTATTCTCTATTCTGGGTATACATACACATTTGGATACACCATCTTTCCCTTGAAACATCACGTAACTTCCTTCCACCCACACTAATTCTTTCCAATATTGAAAGCCAGGTTAAATATTTTATTTAAGAAGACATGAAATATAACCATTTAAAATAAAAATATAATCCCTTTTTAAGCATATTTCACCAGGAAGGTAGATGCTGTCTTCTTTAATCATATGATAAGCACACCATCCATGACCATCAACTTGACTCTGTTGATTACATGCTCTTATCTCTCCCTTTGTATAATGACAACACATTCTCTTGATTTTCATTCTCCTTGCTAATCCTTTTTAAATACCTTTCATTGACCTCATATCTTGATCCACTCCTGTTAAGTATTATCCAAGGCTGTGTTCTACAGGTCTTGTTCTTTCATTATCTTTTGCACTTTGAGATCTTGCTTCCTCACTTTTGTGTGGATGTCTTTGCCAAGGGAATATGTGCTAACCTATAGAATAAACACTGGCTCTTTATGGGGTCACCAGAGTACCATATTTCCAGGAACCCATAGACAAAATGTACTCACATTTTGGTGCCATTATGAAACATGGCTGGTTGAGTGCAGATGAAACATCTTTGTGCTGATGGCCATTATGAATCCGTTGAATAAAAAATTGCTTGAAATGTTGATTTTTGATCATTACATCACACATTATTCTAAGATTATATCTAAATTGTATAGTTCAAAAAAACCAAGAAAATAGATATGAAAACTCATTGAATATTTTGATGGAGAAAAACTTTCTAGACTTTACAGCAATGTTCATAAAGGAGAATTTTGGATATGATTCTACTCAAATATAGAATATATATCCGCAAATCACAAAAACCTACAAGCAAAATTAACAAGCCAAAGAAGAACTTGAAAATATTTATAACAAACTTGCAAATCAACAAATAAAATGTTAAGTCCCCTTACAGGAATGTTCAAAGGACATGAATAATTTAGAAAAGAGGTAGTATAAATCACTAACAAACAAAATTTTTAAACCAAAAGTAATGAAGAAATAAAAATTAAAACAACAATAAAAAAACTCTAGAAGACCCGAAAAGCTATCTTTCTAATTTTAAAGGTTTGAAATAGACGTAATGTTCAATGCATGCATTGGGATAGTATGACAAGCATGCCCAAACACAAGCGTAACAGTCTTTAAAAGCATCTGTGGTGCTTGACCCAATAATTCCACTTCTGAGAATCTAAGCCAATAAAATAATTAGAAATATAGTCAAATATCTATATATAAATAAACTACTCACTAAATGTTTTTAATCAAAAGAATTTAAAAAGAAACAACCTAACTGTCCAGTAATGTATAACCTAACCATATAATAAATTGCTGTGCAGTGTGTTAGTTAAAAGAAGAATTATTAAATACAGGAAAATGATTATATTAAAACATTAACAAAAAACAGAAATCTGGAAATACATAGAAACTGGCTAGACTTGTTTAGGTGCTACAATGATAGCATAGATGGTTTTGTCTAAAATGTTGAGTGTGACAGTATAACTTTCCACCTTATTTTCCCTAGCTGTTTATATGTATTGCTTTCACTCAAAGATCTTCAGTAAATATTAAGAAATTTTCATTTTCAGAAGTAATTGACATCTAACACAGAAATCATTAACATGTAAATCATGATGAAAGATCAGAGCAAATCAATTTACATATTTTTATCTGTGTAGAATATGGGTAAATATAGTGAGATTCTTATAAAGCAAATAGGATCATGTCACTCCCTGCCTAACACTTCCAGTGGCTAACCAGGGCAGCTAAAATAAACTCCAAGCCTCCTAACATGTCCTCTCAAGTATTGAAAGATCTGTCTCCTGCCTAGTCTCATCTACTAGCCCTGTCTCCTCCACCCCTTATGTGTGCTGTTTTTCACCCACACCTCCTCATTCAGCTCCTAGGAAATGCCAGACTCCTTCCCTCAATATCTTTAGGCATGCTCTTCTCTGTCCGAAACACTCTTCCGTTTTCTTATTTCTTGGCTGACTCCTTCTCCAACTTTAGGTCTTAAGCTTAAATGTCACCCAGAAAGGCCTTCCCTGAAACCAACATAAATCTGGTTCCTTCTGCCATGCCCATTCCCTGTTTTATACATTCATAGCTCTTACCCTAATTTGGGTGGGAAAATTTTCTTGAGAAAAGTCACTGAAGGTGTTTGGAGAACAAAGAATCCAGCCAGTTGATTGAAAATCATAATAGTCTCTTTCCTTGTTAAATAGTTTGTATGCATTCCTGGCTTTTATAAACTGAGGACTTTGAGAAAATGGCAGTCTCAGTACATATGAATACACAAGGCAAAAACATTGCTGATTTATAGTTTTCATGAGTGAAATGAGTGCATAGAAAGGGAAATATTGGAATTATACTTCAAATATCGATAACCAAATAAATAACAGAATATGCCAAAGGAAATTTGGAATTAAATAGTTGTCTATCCTTTTACTCAAGACATGTTGGATGGTGAGTTCAAATCCTTTCTAATAATAGGTTATTTGATGGCTTAAAGCACAATATTTCCTGGAGGGTGAGAAGTAACCCACCATACGGAGAACAGCAAAGGATGTTTTGGGCAGATACCTACATAAGGGGACACTCTTGGGCAGAGAAGAATCTGGTATGTGGCAAATGGCAGAGGTTGATGTGTCTGAAAAAATGTTGAATGATCAGGAAATTGAAATCTGATGTTAGAGACAGGATTGGCCACAGAGACAAATTTAGTTAGAATTCTAAGTCTGATAGGAAATTTAAAAATGGAGAGGTGTGACAGGGTTTTACCTATAAGGAGATTCAGTTGGCTGGTCTACGGAAGTGGACTGCAGAGCAGCAGGAAGGAGTATGCAAAGGCCGGTTTGGAGGTTATTGTCATTCAGGTCAGAGATGATGGCATCCTGGCTGCTCATTAAGGTAGCCCTGTACATAGAGGAACATGGAGAGAGAGAGAATTAAGGTCAATTTTGAAGAAAAGGGATTTGCTAATTGAATAAATGTAGTTGGTGAAGGAAAGAACTCCCACACTGAAGTCAATGCACCTGGGTGAATGTATTAATTATACCACCTCACCTCCTGACCCATCAAATCTTTAGTGCAGTTCCTTCTTAGAAGCTTCATTTTGTTAAATTTACATAGAATAACTCGATCAAAGATCCTAGTGTTTCCAATCACAGTCAGGCCTAAGATCATATAATAATTAGGTTTTAGTTAATTCTGAGATTCTAGAGACCAGCACTTGCTCATCATACATCATAATCATATATTGTGGCATATCCCAAACCACTCAACCCAAAACCCCTGGATTGGCACCTTCATATATATATATATATATATATATATATATATATATATATATATATACATACACACACACACACGTATATATATACACACACATGTATATATATATACACATATATATACATGTACATATACATATATACATATATACATGTATGTACATATATACATACATATATGTACATACATGCGTATGTGTATGTGTGTATATATATACGCACACATATATACGTATGTGTGTATATATATACACATGTGTATATATATGCACACACACACACACACACACATGTTATATATAAATCTAATTTTTCAGCCATTTTATTTCCTCCAGAAACTCTCATTCTTCTTCCATCTCATTCAAAGTGTGTGCATACTCTCTCCATCTATACCCAGGCAAAAATTGTCTCCAAAAAAAGTCTCTTCATCAGTGTATGCATATGTTTACAAAACTGCCTTTTTCTTAATTCACAGATAAAATTTCAGAATTTGTTCAATGTTATGAGTAGACATTTAGTGGGACTTTGAAATTCTTCTTGTGCAATAAAGCACACCAGTGATTCTATAACACCATATAGTAAAAGCTACCTCTTCCATGAGAACACCCAGCAGCTAAATTCAGTTGTCATCTTCATCATTACCTTACCTCTTACCATACATTTTCACAGTTTTTTTCTTTTTTTTTTTTTTGCTGCATATCATTTCAGCTAATAGCAGAATATCAGGGCTTGAAGTCAGTTTAAAGATTATGAGCTAATCCAAATGTCCCAATATATAGATAAGGAAGCTACATCCAAAGGAAAAACACTTTTCAAGGCCACAGTGGCTAGAAACTGTTGCACTCACATCAAGAACCCGTCTTTGAACAGGCAACATAGTCGGCCTTCTACCTGGCTGCTTCTTCCTTGAAGGCTTATCTTGAAGTGAAGGCTATGCCTACTTCTCATGCGTCTGACATGGTGCTCATTTTCATTGAGCCCAAGTGTTCTCTCTAAATAAAGAAAGGCAGAAAGGCCAACCAGGACAAGTATCTTTTCTATCCTATGTGGTGGCCCACAATGCAAAATGGAGGGTGTGGAATATTAAGATAGATTTCTTTGTCTGGCATTTCCTGGGAAGAACATTGCAGTTGCTTAATGTGCATAGTAATGCCATGGCGACCTTGTTAACATGCAGTTTCTAATTCACTAGATCTGGGATGGGGCCTGAGATTCTGCACCGCTAACAAGGTCCCAGGTGGTGTAAGTGCTGTTGGGCTGCAGACCACGCAGAGTAGGTAGAGCACAGACTTGAGACCCTCAAAACCTGTGCCTCAGGGTGCCCTCTACTGGCGGCAGCTGTGGAAGCAGCTTTTAGGCTTCCTTTTGGCAATCCAGGGGATAGAAACAAGACTTAGATATTAGGTTTCTTCTCCCATGTGATGGTTAATTTTATGTGTCAACTTAGGTAGGCTATAGTGCTCAGTTGTTTGGCCAAATGCCAGGCTAGATGTTTCTTTGAAGGTATGAGATGTGATTAGTATTTAAATCAGTTGATTTTGAGTAAAGCAGATTACCTCCCATAATGTGGGTGAGCCTCATCCAATCAGTTGAAGGCTTTAAGACAAAAGACTGAGATCCTTGGAAGAAGAAGGAATTGCAAGAATAGTAGCCTGTCGGCCTGTCCAGAACATTTCAGATTTTCCAGGCCTCACAAATGCATAAATAATTTCCTTAAAATAAATGTCTCTAGATGGACAGAGATATATATCTAAACCTTTCCCTATCTCTACCTCGAGAGAGAGAAAGGGGGAACCAACAGAATGTGTGTGTATATGTGTGATATATATACATGCATACATATATATACACAGATATGTATATATTTATACACACACTGTTTCCTCAGCAAAAGAAGCTATCATCAGAGTGAACAGACAACCTATAGAATGGAAGAAAATTTTCGCAATCTATCCATCTGACAAAGGTCTAATATCCAGAGTCTATGAGGAACTTAAACAAATTTACAAGAAAAAAACAACCCCATTAAAAAGCAAGCAGAGGACATGAACAGACACTTCTCAAAAGAAGAGACACATGCGGCCAATAAACATATGAAAAAAAGCTTAATATCACTGATCATTAGAGAAATGCAAAGCAAAACCAGAAGGAGATACCATCTCATGTCAGTCAGAATAGCTATTATTAAAAATTCAAAAAACTATAGATGCTGGTGAAGTTGCTGAGAAAAAAGAACACTTTTACATCGTTGGTGGGAGTGTAAATTAGTTCAACCATTGTGGAAGACAGTGTGGTGATTTCTCAAAGACCTAGAGGCAGAAAAAATTGACTCAACAATCTCATTCATTACTGGGTACATACCCAGAGGAATCATTCTGCTATAAAGATACATGCATGAATATTTTCACTGCAGCACAATTCACAATAGCAAGGACATGAAATCGACTTAAATATCCATCAATGATACACTAGATAAAGAAAAGGTGGCACACATACACCATGGATTATTATGTCCTTTGTAGGGACATGGATGGAGCTGGAAGCGATTATGGTCAGCAAACTAATGCAGGAACAGAAAACCAAACACGGCATGTTCTCGCTTACAAGTGGGAGCTGAATAACAAGACCACATGGACACATGGCGGGGAACAACACACAGTGGGTCCTGTAGGCGGGGATCGGGTGGAGAGAGGAAGAGCATCAAAAAGAATAGCTAATGGTTGCTGGGCTTAATACCTAGGTGATGGGTTGGTCTGTGCAGCAAACCACCATGGCACTTGTTTACATATGTAACAAACCTGCATGTCCTATACATGTACCTCTGAACTTAAAATAAAAGTTGAAGAAAAAACAACAAAAACTATATATATATTCTTTTTCTCTAGAGAGCCCTAATACATCACAACAATGAGATAATATCAATTTCCTAGAATAATGCTGTTATATTTTCAAGTACTGACAAATATGAAAAGTTAACACTGAGAAAACACTAAATCTGTATTTCATTCATTTACCAAATATATTTGAGCATCTATTCTGTGTGAGTCCCTGGAGATATAGATGAGAGGAATACGAAGTGCCTGCCCTCATGCAGTACGTGTTCTGGTCAGGGAGACAGGCAACAAATAAGTGCACAATGCACAGAAATGCAGAAAACAATATACACCATGGAGAAAAAAAGAGAAAGATAAAAGTAGATAGTAAAGGACTTTCAGAAGAGGTGATACTTGAATGGTATTTAAACAGAGACTCTCCAAATTAATTGACATGTTTACCTGGCCAACTGGTATCTGTAGAAGTATTCACCATGTTCGACATGATTTTCTAGAGGCTAGGGATAAAAAGATAAATATTATCTGACTTTAAGAAACTTACACAGAGAAGTTAAAACACACACATCCTCAAAAAAGAGGATATTTAATAAAAGTTATACTAGAGAGGGTATCCTAAACTATAAAATGGCCAGAAGATAAACAAAGTTTGGAGTGGATAAATCCTTTAAACCAGATTAGTAGTGACAGAAATATATAGTGTATGTTGGGACTCAAATCTTAAAGTAAGTTATTTTGGGGGTATACTAAATTACCTAATTAATTTTGCTTTCGGCAGTATTTCTTTGAAGATCTAATTTCAGCTCTCATATAACAAATGCTATCTAGCTATTGATCCTTCCAACTTTCAAGTCTCAACATTTGTTCTTCTGTTGTTTCTTTACGACTGGTAGCTATTAGGGCTGTCATTACACAGTTCTACTCTGATACCCATATGAAGTGCAGTACATAAAAGGAGGCATTGTTTAAGGGGTTAGAGTTTATGCTGGTTGGCCCAAATTGTAATCTTCTCTGCTTACCTCTACCTACTTATTAAGTTTTAGGCCTGGAATGTACTTTTTATGTTAAGCAAAAAGTATAAATATAGGAAATACTATAGCTATTAAAAACAATATGTTGAGATATAAAAGTATAAGCCTTGGGGTGAAGTTTTAAATTTGAAAGTGAATGTGCTTTCTGCACAACATACAGTTATTTGCTCACCTTGTTGGGGAGAATCCAATTTGGGAGAGGTGAAAGAGAACTAATGTTTGTCAAGCTTTTTGTACATTCTTACATCTCTCCTCACAATGTTATAGAAATGCTGGGATCTGGATTGATCTCAAGTCTGCTCGACTCTAGGTTCTGTGTTCTTCCTATACACCATGTTGTTTCCCCTAATTTATGCAAGAAACATAATTGATCTTCTGTGTTCAGTCTAGTTTCCCCCCAATTGAGACAGAAGGACTTTTAAAAAATGCATATCTCACCATATGACCTCCTGTGCCCAACATTTAAAACTTTCCTGTGGTTTTCTGTTGCCCTAAGGTTAAGGGGAAAACTCCATAATATGATCCCCGAAGCTTTGCATTCTATGGTCCCAATATTACTTTCCAGTCTCTGCTTATACCCACCCATTGTCTTTCTACTTCAGCCTTACACTGGTCATTTTTTACAATCCTTCCTGCCACAGGATTTTTGCACATGTCATATTGTATAAAATAGTCTTTGCTATTCTCTTAATCTAATTAACATCCTTCAGGTCCTAGTTTGGGGATCACCTCGTCAAGGCAGGTAGGTAAGAAGTGGGGAATGAGTGATTATGGAAGTTTGTGAGAGAAGGCCAACCACATGCAAGGAAACTGCATGAGTCTTACTGTTTTCCATAGAGGCTATGCCAATTTACATTCCCACCAACAGTGGCCAAGGGTTCCCTTCTTTCCGCATCCTCACCAGCATCTATTTTTTTTTTTAATTAAAACCATCCTAACAGGTGTGAGGCGATATCTCATTGTGGTTTTTATTTGCATTTCCCTGATGATTAGTGACACTGAGCACCTTTCCATATATCTGTTGGTCCTTTGCATATCTATTCATGTCCTTTTACCATTTTCTAATCTGGTTATTTGGTTCTTGTGTGTTTGCTTATTTTTGCTATTGCATTGTTGGAGCTCCTTATATATTTTGAATATTAGCCCTTTATCCAATATTCAGATTGCAAACATTTTCTCTCATTCCAAGGTTGCCTTTTCATTTCATTGATTATTTTCTTTACTGCAGAGAAACTTTTAAGTTTGATGTAATCTGCTAAACTTAAAATCCAGGTGTTTTCCCCCTGTGTTTTCTTTTAGGAGTTCTATAGTTTCAGCTCTTACATTTTAAGTGTTTACCACTCCATGTTTAGTTGACATTTTGTACGGTGTAAGATAAGAGTCCAATTTCATTCTTTTGCATATGGATTTCCAGTTTTCCCAACACCTTTTATGGAAGACTATTCTATCCCCGTTGTGTATTCTTAGCACCCCTGTCAATAATCAGTTGACCCTATATGCATGGGTTTATTTCTGGGCTCTATATTCTGTTCTGTTGTTTTAGATGTCTGTTTTAATGTCAGTGCCACACTGTTTTGGTTATTTAGCTCTGTAATGTATTTTGAAATCAGGAAGTGTGATGGCTCCTGCTTTGTGAATCTTGCTCAAAATTGGTTTGGCCTATCTGAGGTTGTTTTGTGCTTCCATAAAAATTTTAGGATTATTTTTCTACTTTCGTGAAAAATGCCATGAGAATTTTGGTAGGAATTGCATTTAATCTGTAGATCACTTTGGGTGGTACAGATATTTTTACAATATCAATTCTTGCAATTCCTGAACATGGGATATCTGTCTATTTATTTGTATGTGCTTTAACTTATTTCATCCGTGTTCTGTAATTTTCAATGTAAGGACTGTTGAATTAGAGGAGTAGACGTGAAGTGGAGATATTGAGATAGATGTGTGAAGTACTAGATTTCACCTAATGTAAGGCACATGGAGTGGACCATAGGACACAGTATGTCTTTTGGTGTTACAAATAGGTAATAAAATGTCTGCTAATCAAACTGGAACAATACCTTGATTGTGGCTTGTTATGATACATCCTGATTTCAGAGTTGTTAAAACATGCAGAAATATGCATCTACAACTGATGAAATAGAGTACTCAGAGGTTTTAAGTGTAGAGAGGAAAAGAGACTGAAAGAGGTTAAGAATTAGTCTTCTAGTGATAGTGATGAAATAGAAATTGATCTTGCCAAATCAGGAAGAGAATATAAGACATGAGCCCATTTAGGGTAAAGATGGTGTTTCATTTTGGACTTGTGGAGTTTCAGGCTCTTGTAGAACATTTGTCCAAGGTAATATATAGTCTAATTGTGGAAGAAAGTCTGAGCTTGAAGTAGAGACTTGGGAATCAGGTGCATATAGTTTAGATATGCTTGAAATCACGACAATGGATGAAATGTCACAGGAAGCAATATAATGATAAATAGCAGTTACATAAGGGTCAAATTGTGTGAGAGACAGAAGGAGAAAGAAAAATGGGGACAAGAAGAAGTGAGTATCATGCCATGAACAATAAAAGGACAGAAAATCTGTAAGAGACAACATGGTCATTAATATTCACTACAGGACTGACTGGTAAGATAAGGACTAAACTGTTCGTTGGGTTGAATCACTAATGACCTCAGCAAGAATAGTCTCTGCAGAGAAATGGGAGCAGAAGCTAGGTTGCAGTGGATGGAAGAATGAATGTGGGATTAGTCAATAGACAGTTGGTATGAAACCAATTGCTCAGTAAGTGTCTTTGAGAGGAAGAGAGAAAGTGGACAAAATTTGTCAGAAGAATGAAAGGAAATAGTTTTAGAGCAAGAGAAAAGTTTAGTGCAGGAAAAATATTTTTAAACTGAGGGAAAGGAACCACTAAAGAAAGAATCTGGGAGAGTAGGAGAAAGGAAGGAGTTGTTCAAAGAATGGATGTGTGCTTGATATAATTCTGAATAGCCTTAACTTGCTCCCTAAAATAGAAACAAAGTTTTTTTGCTGTATGATATTGCCATTGGGAAGAGTTCTAATTATTAGAAATTAAAAACATTTTCTAACTTAATAAACAACATTTCCTATGTTTTTATATATAGGATTAAAATAGCAAAGTCCAAATAGCAAAGTTACAGTAAAAAGAGAGGGACTACTCTGATAAAGGTAGTTCAGGCAGATATGCTTTATTGCTTTCTACATTTTATTATGTTTATTCAAGGCATGAGCTATGTACTGCAAAACCAAAACCTAGAACAATAACCAAGTATTGCACCTGAAATGGTAGCAAGGCAAAATGGCAGCATGGTTAAGACGTCATTGAAAATGACTCACAACATTTTATCCTTTTCGTACCACCTTTTACCACACAGAGTTTCAGATGAGATAACGCAATGAATAAAATTGTTTTACCCCCAGAAAGAGCATTAAAAAATGTTCAACTGTCTACTGGAGTAATAATGGAGACTTTTTAAATTATAAGAAGGCAGCTTGATCTTTTGGCTCTCTGTCATGAAATGTGAGTAATGAGACTTATTCACAAATTCTAAGAATGAAATGATAAAATAAACTTCTTAAATATAGTTAAAAATACTCTAAGACTTCAATGCCTTAATCACCCTTGAAAATTTTCCTGGAAATGCATCCTCTTAAATTCTTAAAGATAGATACCCACTCTAATGTTCTTTGCCCTCCTGAAAAGTAAATTCTTATTTTACACCTACTGCCAGGGAGTGAATAAAGTTTACAATGTCTGAAGAAACAATTTTGCTTTAAATAAATCCCAACAGAATATTAATGAACACATTAAAAGTGACGATCTTCCTGCATTTTTAAAATATTTTATGATTAATTTAATCATTAAATAGAATATTTTATATGCAATAAAAGAATAATTTGCAACAATAGTATTCAATACTGAAATGTTTTAACAAACAGTGCCTAAATATTAATTTTAGCAACTTTTGCAAAGATTAATATTTATCCAAAATTAGATTCTCAAAAATCTATTTAAGCTATTATAAATATTGGTTAAAAGACCATGGTTGAGAAGTCACATTATTTAATCCATTGAAGGTGGCAGCTGTGAATTACACAAATGTGTAGTTATGGACTTTTGATCATTTATTACTTGTTTACCAGTCTGTAATGGCTTTGAGTAGTCCACTGTGTAAGCATATATTTAATAATTTCAAGGACTGTATTTTATTATTTGGTAGACTTTATACCAAAGCATGATGAAAAAGCTGTTTTCTTAGTACTATTCTGGAGCCATTGCAGGTATTCACAAGTGAGTCTAAAACATATTATTTACTAGTGTGAGATTTGAGAATTTGTATGTTTCCAAAGTATGCATTGCTGCCCCAGTAAAAACTCTATGGAGGTTTTTTTCAGATGTATTTTTCTAGGGAAAAAAAATCTTATTCCTATATTTTTCAACCTTACCTTTACCTTTGACCTTGCCCTAGACTGTCTTCTTGAAAAAAATATAGTCTTGACAGCAGCAATTACTTAATTGCCACCTCATTTCCTGTTTTTCCTGTAACTCTGATCTCAGAAAGATGTCTCCACCTGTACCACTGGCATCCTATTTCTTAGTTCACAGTTAGCTTCCACCTTCTAAAGTCTAGACTTTCAAGCACCTCATAGCACTGAACTAATTACCACTATACTGTCTATCACCATATAATATATCGCTTCAATTTCTGAGTTTGTTTTACAAGACTAAATATTCTTTTCTCACAATTTGCCATTCTTCCTGTCTCACTCTTTTATTGTTTTAACAGAGCCGGCATTCTCTAATTCATATTGTAAAAATTGTCCCAACTTACTATTAACTCATTTACCTTAGTAACTGGGATTTGTGCATAAATGAAAAAAAATGGCTTTAGCAATTTGTAAGTACACATAACACTACAGAAGTTTAGAGCTGGACATAACCTTGCAGGTCATCTATTGAGACTCTCATTATTATTATTGAGACATCTCTTAGTGGAACGCTAAGGCAAGAAAACTCAAGTGACCTTGATCCTACTGATGATGAATGACAACACTAGGACTAAAGTTTAGGTCTTCTTAGTACTGCATTGTGTCTGCTGTGATTATTTAGTATCACATAATAAATATGTGCAAGTGGCATAGGATGTCACTAGAGAAGGATATTTGGACCAGACTAAAAAAATGTCTTGCATATGCATTATTTTCATATACTACATGTTATGTGGCCTAAGATACATTTGATTGCTAAATACCCTGTATGTGTGTGCTTATATATATAAATAGGGAGAGAGTGTGCAAAACTTACACACATATAGCAGTAATAGTACAAATTAGTATAGAATCTCGAAATAAATTGCATTGGCATTAGCAGTACCATCTAACTTACGTTTCATTAATTTTTCTGTTAATTTTAATAGGTAACCATACATAATTAACTGATAATCAAATTTTACATTTACATCTTGACAAAGTAATGTTGCTAAGCAGAAAACATAAACACACTGGTTTAAATTTGTGTTGCTGCCTCGCATAAAACGATATAAAACATTTACTAAAGGCAATGGAAAATCATGATTGCTGTGCTCAAGCAAAAGTTTTGGAATTTAAGAAGCACTTAGTTGGTGCATTAGGGCATTTAGGATGTTTCAGCATCTCAATTGACTGTAATTCCAATCTGCTCAAGTGCCCTGTTAATGACCTTCCATCTCCAAGTAAGCAGAGGAATTCAATGTTTATACTTAAAAAAAAAGAAATCTCTACCACAAACAGATTGAAGGACAGGTTCTTTTCATTCTATCTTCACTATGACAGGAGAGAGTAAATTGTTACCACTACATCAATTGAGAGAAGCTTACCTTTAGTGGCTCTTAATGAAAGCCCTCATTGACAAAACAAAATCAACACACCGAGGTATAAGGAAGCCACTTGAGTGTTTTCTATTTTTTATTGTCTAACAGTGAGTAATTATATTTGTAAGGTCTAAACAAGCAGTGAAATTTACCCACACTTACACTTTAAATTTGGTGACATGTAGCAAACAGATAGGTCTCTAGGCTTCCTGTAGAAATGTCACCCCAACATATAAATATATTCAGATTTCCATGCAGAGACAAAAAGTCCTAGTACTGGGGATGCTGCTACAAAGAAGTTTCTTGTTCGATCCCATGCCTAAAATAATTTTGGAACTTAAAATACACCAATATCTAGATGAATTGGTACCAAATTAAGAAAGCAGAAAAACTTGTCTTATCTTTTTTTTTTTTTTTTTTTTTTTGAGGAGTCTCGCTCTTTTCACCCAGGCTAGAGTGCAGTGGCGCCATCTCAGCTCACTGCAGGCTCCGCCCCCTGGGGTTCGCGCCATTCTCCTGCCTCAGCCTCCCGAGTAGCTGGGACTACAGGCACCCGCCACCTCGCCTGGCTAATTTTTTGTATTTTTAGTAGAGACGGGGTTTCACCGTGTTAGCCAAGATGGTCTCGATCTCCTGACCTCGTGATCCACCCGCCTCAGCCTCCCAAAGTGCTGGGATTACAGGCGTGAGCCACCGCGTTTTATCTTATCTTAAAGTAGAGAAAAGAGGCAGCAGCTAACCATTAAAACTTAATGTAAAAGGCCACTGTGTCTCAGAGGTACGTTGAGATGTTGAATTTAGTATATAAACTATTAACAACAAACACGGCACCTGAGATCATCTTTCTTTGTAAGCATAAAAAAGGCATTTTGTGGCCAGGCATGGTGGCTCACGCCTGTAATCCCAGCACTTTGGGAGGCCAAGGTGGGTGGATCACGTCAGGAGATTGAGACCAGCCTGGCCAACATGGTGAAACCCCATCTCTACTAAAAATACAAAGATTTGCAGGGTGTGGTGGTGGGCGCCTGTAATCCCAGCTACTTGGGAGTCTGAGACAGGAGAATCGCTTGAACTGGGTAGGTGGAAGTTTCAGTAAGCCGAGATTACGCCATTGCACTCCAGCCTGGGTGACAGGAGCAAAACTCCATCAAAAAAAAAAAAAAAAAAAAAAAAAAGATATTTTGTATCTCCTATCTCCTAATATTTTTATTCTCAGATAATTTTTTGTTTCCAGCAGTGTGCAATATGATCCTTCTAACCTACACAGAGTATTCCATCTTATTTTGTACAATGTAATTTTTATATTCAGAATATAAATATATTGAAGCAAAATATCAGAATAATGACATTAATGTCTTGAACTATTTTAAAAAATCAAAGAAAATATATAAAATTATATATTATTTCAGTTACAGTATTTTCCATGGATTTAAACTGACAATGCAATTTTGTTATAGTATCAATAAATATTCATTTGAGCAGAACTCAGATTTATTGTGATAGCAGCCATTCTCCCTGTATTTTAAAATAAATAAATAAATAAACCTGAATGGCAAAAATACAAGGATTCCTTTAGGAATCCTCTCAAATCAGAAGAGATTAACTAAGTCAGACAGGTATTTTCACTGACTGAATTGTGTGTTTTCCTCTACACTACAAATAAAAGTACATTTTTTAAAATGCAAGACAATGAAAAAGATTGTCACAAGAAAGTTTTACACAAATTAATGCTAGCCATATGGACAAAATAAAGTTTTTCAAGGCATCATGTCAAACAGCTGCCAAATTTTCACCTGATGAGGTGAGAGGAAGATCTGTGTTGCTGGAGATGGGGGATGAAGGATTGGGTAGGGAGGACACGCTGGGGAGAACGAGAAAAAGGAGCAGGTGGCATAGGATGTCACTAGGGAAGTAGGTTTGGACCAGACTGAAAAAAAATGTCTACATGATGTGAAGTTTCTGAGGCTTAGATTTTATCTTGTAAGTCACAGGGAGCCAGTGGTGGTTTTTCAAGCTGGAGAGTAATTCTTGGCTTTGATTCTTCAGTGTCTCATATTCCACCGGTGAATAGTAAGTGTCATGAAGAGAATGTCTCTATAATTTACAGGGTTTAATGAATATTTTAGAAGTGGATATTCTAATGGTTGTTGGAAGGATTTAAGTAGAACTGGAAGTAATCAAGGAAAGCAAAGGAAGGATATCTTAGTAGGAAAAGTGACTCGTGCAAAATCTGATAAAAGTAGACACATATGCATTTCAGCAGTAAGAATCAGAGGTGGGCTTGAGCACTCAGTAGTACTCTGAAACAGTGTTTAAGAGCACAAGCTTTGGGGTCATCTACTTGAGTTCAGATTTCAGCCCCAACACGTGCTCTAGTTGAATAAACTTGAGCAAAATGTCACAATTACTTTGGCTGCTTTATGGGAATGAAAACGAAAGAGACAATGAGGAAAAGGGCAAGAAGAGAGTGGAAAAGAAAGGAAGGGTAGGAAGGGAAGGAGAAGGGAGGGGAGGCAAAGGTACAAACTTACCCACAGATGTGGAGTAACTGAAGGACTCAAATGGTACGTTTTGCAACAATGGGCAGGAAGCTGGCAACTCTCATGGATTTGTAGTAAAAATAATATGTCATTAATTTTAACCAATTGCCTTCTGTTCTACAATTATATTATTTCTAATTTTCATTTTTCTGACTGTATATAAAATTACATCTATATATCACACATTTTACCCTAAAATACTAATAAATATGGAATTACTGCTTTATAAATACTGTACCATTTAAAACTTTTGATACATATTACCAAATTTAAATTTCAGAAAATTGTTGACAAGTTACTCTTCCATCAATATATGAGTGACCAATTTCTTACACTCTTCACAATACTCTGTATTACAACTTTCTTTCACATATTGTCTTTGACAACTTGATAGGTGTAAATGGTGTGGTTTTTTTTATATACATTTTTTGGATTATTCATGATTTGACTATTTTATGCTTATTAATTTACCCTTTTTATTTTGTGCATCTCCTGTGTGCCTCCTGACATTTTTATTGGAGTATATGTTAATTTTATTAATATTTTATTAAGTATATAAAGGGAAAAGATCAAAGGGTGGAAGACCTATTTTTGGAAAACATCCACAGTCCTGAGTACACAATAAATCAGGACTGAAAGAGGTAAATGAGGAATGAAGACAGCATTGCATTTTTTTGTATGTGTGTATTTTTAGCAGAGATGGGATTTCACCGTGTTAGCCAGGATGGTCTCAATCTCCTGACCGTGTGATCCGCCTGCCTTGGCCTCCCAAAGTGCTCAGATTATAGGCGTGAGCCATCACGCCCGGCCCTATGCATCATTTCTATATTTATGTATTTTCTTGTCTTCTCTCTCTTTTCTTCTCCCTTTATCTTTTTCTCACATCTTTGTTTCACCTTTTTAAAAATTCCAACTTTCATTTTAGATTCAGGGGGTACATGTGCAGGTTTGTTACATGGGTATATTGCATGATGCTGAGGTTTGGGGTACAATTGATCCTGTCACCCAAGTAGTGAGCATAGTGCCCAATAGGTAGCTTTTCAACCCTTGCCACCTCCCTCCCTGCCCCAGCAGTCCCCAGTGCCTGTTGTTTTCTATGTCCATGTGTACTCAAGGTTTAGCTTCCACTTATAAATCTCACATCTTCTTTTTTAATGCCCATACTAAAAGAGTTATAGGTATCTCATGTGCACACAAGCACAAAAAAAAAGTCATGCTTTTCACAATATACAGAAACACCTTTAAAAGGTTTTAAATCTATCAGTGGTAATTGTTTCTGACAATGAAACTGTGGACTTTTTCTAGCTATAGCTCCCATCCTGCAGGTCCACTGATCCTTAGAAAAGAGAATGCAAGAGAAAGGATTCTCTCATCCGTGTATTCCCTTCTTGGTCACATATGTCAGAAATATTCATATCTCAAATGGCAAACATGCTGTTCTCACCACTTGAATATTTTCTTATTCCGTATTTCCTCATTCCACTCTTCTGTATAATTGGCATTATACAGAAGAAAAAGTATGTGCCCAAGCTCCATCCAAATCCTGTTTTGCTGCTTAATAGTGCTGTGACCCTGGAGAAGTTAACTGAACTCTCTTGGCCTCAATTTTTTTATCTATAAAGTGGATTTTTTAAAAAGCTGCCTTACATTTCATTTGGAGGAAATATGAATTGCTTAACAACTGTCAGCTCCCTACCGCCTACAAATCTAGGAATTATCTATTATAGCCGAAAATTCAAATAGCATGAGCCTAAATATGGAAGTATACCAAATTGTATCATAATGCAAAGATAATTTTGAATCAGTCTAATTGCTTAGAATTGTGATATATTCCTTCCATATTTTAGTTTGTAATGTACATTCCTCTTCAATTCTTAATAGTTTTTATTTTTATTGTTTTAATTACAGTGTCTCACTCTGTCACCCAGGCTGGAGTGCAGTGGCGTGATCATGGCTCACTCCAGCCTTGACCGCCTGGGTTCAAGAGATCCTCCCACCTCAGCCTCCTGAATAGCTGGGGCTACAGGTACATGCCACCATGCCTGGCTATATTTTTTTAAATTTTTTGTAGAGATGGAGTCTCACTATGTTGCCTAGGCTGGTCTTGAATGCCTGGCCTCAAGTGATCTTCCCACCTCAGCTTCCCTAAGTGTTGAGATTACAGGTGCGAGGCACCACGCCTGGCCTCTTAATAGTTTTAAAATAATTTTCAAATGTCTCTTATTGTCATACTCTATCATACTTACGTATATGAAGTTTTTGAAGAGTATTTTGCTCTTCAAGCAGAAGTCTCTGATATTTGAGCTTGAAAAAGTTAGTAAAATCTGTCAACTATGCTGTCAGGCACAGTAGCAAGATTTATATCTACTTATACAATACTCCCATGCCATGAAAAAGAAGCTTTAGTCTTTCAAACTACAGTACTATGTCAATTAAAAATAATATTGATGATGAACATGGATAAGTTAATTCACTCATAATTTACTTAGGTCATATAACTAATTACAGATTATGGATAACTTCAGGTAAACTGATCATGAAACCAAGTCAAATGGGTGGTCTACAGAGTAATCTCACAGTTCAAATCTGTATGCTGTCCTAAGAGCCTGAAGCTAAACAGAAGCAATATTGGTTCATTGTACATAGATATAGAGTCTCTTCTCTTGGCTTAATTTTGCTCTTTTCTACTATTACCTTTTATAAGGCAGATAGAGAGATTAGGGTGAGAAGGGATGGTTGGGGCTTGACAACATAGTAAAATGGAATTCAAATTTGTTCTTCAAAACATACTGTCACCTTAAGTTTGAAAGTAAGGCAGAGAGTTAGAAGTCCAAGGTAACCCTGAAGTCGTGTTCAGAAAGAACCACCTGGAAGAAAGTTTCCTTATACATTTAAGATGGATTAGAGTCTTATCCAAGCAAAAGTAACAAAGGAGGCATAATGACAATAAGTCTCAAAACTGCGAACTGCATTTTTCTGATCTTTGCGAGGATATTAAGAGACGTTGTTTTGTACTGTGTGAAATCAGCTCAAGGGCAGGGCTGAATATAAGCTCATAGTTCGCACTCATTTATCTCCTTCTCATGAATACATGTTATTTTATAAAAGGAAAATTGAATATATCTTTTTTGGTATATTTTATTAACATTGTATAAAGTGACAAAAGCTAGGTTTATTTTGTTTTAACTTTGATCATCTTTGAGGTAGGGTCTTAATTACTTTTCATTCACCAAAGTAACAATTTTTCTACTCTATTTTTTATTTTAGGTTCAGGGGTACATGTGCAGGTTTATTATATAGGTGAACTCATGTAACAGGGGTTTGCTGTACAGATTATTTCATCACCCAGGTACTAAGCCCTAGTGCCCAATAGTTATTCCTGCTGCCTTCATCCTCCCACTCTCCACCCTCTGGTAGGACCCTGTGTCTGCTGTTCCCCTCTTTCTGTCCATGAATTCTCATCATTTAGCTCCCACTTATAAGTGAGAACATATAGTATTTGGTTTTTGGTTTTTGGTTTTTGAGTTAGTTTGCTAAGGATAATGACCTCCAGCTCCATCCATGTTCCCACAAAAGACATAATCTCATTCTTTTTTATGGCTGAATAGTATTCCATGGTGTATTTATACTACATTATTTTAATCCAGTCTCTCATGGATGGGCATTTAGGTAGATTACATTTGGTCTTTTCTATTGTGAACCGTGCTACAATGAACATACATGTGCATGTGTCTTTATGGTAGAATGGTTTACATTCCTTTGGATATATACCCAGTAATGAGACTGGTGGATTGAATGGCAGTTCTGTTTTTAGCTCTTTGAGGAATCACCACACTGCTTTCCACAATGGTTGAACTAACCAAAAATGGTTGAACTGAGCCAACAACAGTGAATAAGCATTCCCTTTTCTCTGCAACTTTGCCAGCATCTGTTATAGTTTGACTTTGTAATAGCCATTCTGACTGGTGTGAGATGGTATCTCATTGTGGTTTTGATTTGCATTTCTCTAATCATCAGTGATGTTCAGCTCTTTTTAATAGGATGGTTGGCTGCATGTATGTCTTCTTTTGAAAAGTATCTGTTCATGTTCTTTGCCTACGTTTTAATGGGGTCGTTTGCTTTTTTCCTGTAAATTTTTTAAGTTTCTTATAGATGCTCGATAGTAGAATTTTGTCAGATGCAGAGTTTGCAAATATAATATTTTCTCCCATTCTGCAGGTTGTCTGTTTACTCTGTTGATAGTTTCTTTTGCAGTGCAGAGCTCTTTAGATTAATTAGATCTCATTTGTCAATTTTTGCTTTTGTTGCGATTGCTTTTGGCATCCTTATCATGAAATATTTGCCCATACTTATGTACAGAATGTTAGTGCCTAGGTTGTCTTCTAGGATTTTTATAGATTTTGGTTATATTTTAAAATTTTTTTTTAATTTTTTTTATTATTATACTTTAGGTTTTAGGGTACATGTGCACAATGTGTAGGTTTGTTACATATGTATCCATGTGCCATGTTGTTTTGCTGCACCCATTAACTCGTCATTTAGCATTAGGTATATCTCCTAATGCTGTCCCTCCCCCCTTCCCCCACCCCACAACAGTCCCTGGAGTGTGATGTTCCCCTTCCTGTGTCCATGAGTTCTCATTGTTCAATTCCCACCTATGAGTAAGAACATGCGGTGTTTGGTTTTTTGTCCTTGCGATAGTTTACTGAGATGCACAAAGTGGACCTAATAGACATCTACAGAACTCTCCACCCCAAATCAACAGAATATACATTTTTTTCAGCACCACACCACACCTATTCCAAAATTGACCACATAGTTGGAAGTAAAGCTCTCCTCAGCAAATGTAAAAGAACAGAAATTATAACAAACTGTCTCTCAGACCACAGTGCAATCAAACTAGAACTCAGGGTTAAGAAACTCACTCAAAACCGCTCAACTACATGGAAACTGAACAACCTGCTCCTGAATGATTACTGGGTAAATAATGAAATGAAGTTGGAAATAAAGATGTTCTTTGAAACCAACGAGAACAAAGACACAACATACCAGAATCTCTGGGACACATTCAAAGCAGCGTGTAGAGGGAAATTTATAGCACTAAATGCCCACAAGAGAAAGCAGGAAAGATCCAAAATTGACACCCTAACATCACAATTAAAAGAACTAGAAAAGCAAGAGCAAACACATTCAAAAGCTAGCAGAAGGCTAGAAATAACTAAAATCAGAGCAGAACTGAAGGAAATAGAGACACAAAAAACCCTTCAAAAAAATTAATGAATCCAGGAGCTGGTTTTTTGAAAAGATCAACAAAATTGATAGACCGCTAGCAAGACTAATAAAGAAGAAAAGAGAGAAGAATCAAATAGATGCAATAAAAAACGAAAAAGGGGATATCACCACCGATCCCACAGAAATACAATCTACCATCAGAGAATACTACAAACACCTCTATGCAAATAAACTAGAAAATCTAGAAGAAATGGATAAATTCCTCGACAAATACACCCTCCCAAGACTAAACCAGGAAGAAGTTGAATCTCTGAATAGACCAATAACAGCTTCTGAAATTGTGGCAATAATCAATAGCTTACCAACCAAAAAGAGTCCAGGACCTGATGGATTCACAGCTGAATTCTACCAGAGGTACAAGGAGGAACTGGTACCATTCTTTCTGAAACTATTCCAATCGATAGAAAAAGAGGGAATCCTCCCTAACACATTTTATGAAGCCAGCATCGTCCTGATACCAAAGCCTGGCAGAGACATAACCAAAAAAGAGAATTTCAGACCAATATCCTTGATGAACATTGATGCAAAAATCCTCAATAAAATACTGGCAAACCGAATCCAGCAGCACATCAAAAAGCTTATACACCATGATCAAGTGGGCTTCATCCCTGGGATGCAAAGCTGGTTCAACATACACAAATCAATAAATGTAATCCAGCATATAAACAGAACCAAAGACAAAAACCACATGATTATCTCAATAGATGCAGAAAAGGCCTCTAACGAAATTCAACAACACTTCATGCTAAAATCTCTCAATAAATTAGGTATTGATGGGACGTATCTCAAAATAATAAGAGCTATCTATGACAAACCCACAGCCAATATCATACTGAATGGGCAAAAACTGGAAGCATTCCCTTTGAAAACTGGCACAAGACAGGGATGCCCTCTCTCACCGCTCCTATTCAACATAGTGCTGGAAGTTCTGGCCAGAGCAATCAGGCAGGAGAAGGAAATAAAGGGTATTCAATTAGGAAAAGAGGAAGTCAAATTGTCCCTGTTTGCAGATGACATGATTGTATATCTAGAAAACCCCATCGTCTCAGGCCAAAATATCCTTAAGCTGATTAGCAACTTCAGCAAAGTCTCAGGATACAAAATCAATGTACAAAAATCACAAGCATTCTTGTACACCAATCACAGACAAACAGCCAAATCATGAGTGAACTCCCATTCACAATTGCTTCAAAGAGAATAAAATACCTAGGAATCCAACTTACAAGAGATGTGAAGGACCTCTTCAAGGAGAACTACAAACCACTGCTCAATGAAATAAAAGAGGATACAAACAAATGGAAGAACATTCCACGCTCATGGGTTGGAAGAATCAATATCGCGAAAATGGCCATACTGCCCAAGGTAATTTATAGATTCAATGCCATCCCCATCAAGCTACCAATGACTTTCTTCACAGAATTGGAAAAAACTACTTTAAAGTTCATATTTAAAATTTTTAATCCATCTTGAGTTTATTTTTTACATGGTGTAAGGAAGTTTCAATCTTCTGCATATGGTTAGCCCGTTATCCCAGCAGCATTTATTGAATAGAAAGTCCTTTCTCCATTGCTTGTTTTTGTCAGCTATGCTGAAGATCAAATTGTTGTAGATATGTGACCTCATTTCTGGGCTCTCTGTTCAGTTCCATTGGTCTATGTGTCTGTTTTTGTACTAGTATCATGCTGTTTTGGTTATTGTAGCCCTACAGTATAGTTTGAAGTCAGATAGCATGATGCCTCCTGCTTTGCTCTTTTTGCTTAGGACTGTCTTCACTATTTGAGCTCTTTTTTGGTTCTATATGAATTTTGAAATTTTATTTTCTATTTCTGTAATGAATGTCTTCAGTAGTTTGATGACAACAGCATTGAATCTGTAAATTGCTTTGGGCAGTATCACCATTTTAGTGATATTGATTCCTCTTATCCATGAACTTAGAATATTTTTCCATTTGTTTGTGTCATCTCTGATTTATTTTAGCAGTGTTTTGTAATTCTCTTTGTAGAGATCTTTTACTTCCCTGGTTAGCTGTATGCCTAGGTAAAATTTCTTTTTTTTTTTAACATCTTATAGTGAGACCTTTTTATAACGAAAAATTAATATATGGTAAATTTTAATAAAGCCAATGTTTCTCAGCAATTAATGAATTCATAAGAAAGGGAAAAACTGTAGAGGAGGTGTGTCTGGAACTAATTACATGTGAAAAAAAGGGTAGATTCTTTATGAGTGGAGGAAAGAATGAACATCATTATTAGTAGATAAAAGAGAAATAGGAAAGATGAGGAGAAAGGGAGGGAAATAGGGAAGAAGGCAGAAAGCAGAAATAAAAGAAGAAAATTTACATAAAGGCAAAGATATGTATGTAATGCAGGCATTTAGTAGATAGAGAAGCACCTATTTAGAGCAGAGTTGTGTTTTAGAATTTTGTTTTTTACTTACTTTTTCTTCATGGACTGAACTGGAGAAGGATAGAAGAGGTTTCTAGTTTCAGCCACTTCCAGAAGAGGCAGACTCGATCTTTCAGAAGTAACTCTGGCATCTGGGTTATAGTTTTAAGACAGACTTTGAAAATTTGCAAGGTAAAAATAAGTTTCCCACTAAGGTATGTACTAGATATCAATAAGATTTTATAGTTTAAATATATCATATTCGGTTGTTTTTTTTTTTTTTTTTGAGACGGAGTCTGGCTCTGTCACCCAGGCTGGAGTGCAGTGGCGCAATCTCGGCTCACTGCAAGCTCCGCCTCCCGGGTTCACGCCATTCTCCTGCCTCAGCCTCTCCGAGTAGCTGGGACTACAGGCGCCCGCCACCACGCCCGGCTAATTATTTTTTGTATTTTTAGTAGAGACGGGGTTTCACCGTGGTCTCGATCTCCTGACCTCGTGATCCGCCCGCCTCGGCCTCCCAAAGTGCTGGGATTACAAGCGTGAGCCACCGCGCCCGGCCCGGTTTTTTAATAAGATTTCTTTTGATTTGGTATATTGCTAATTGAGCTTTAACGTAGCTGATACAACAAAACAATAAACTAAGTTTCAAACTCAAAAACTATGACTTCTTAAATTCTTTTGCATTGCAAAAATAATAGAGGTACTTTAGACTCTTTTCACTTGTGCAAAAATTTTTAATGACAACAGCTACTATCCACATGGGATAATAATAACATCTGAAAAATATTCCAAATATACCAATAAGACTAATTAAAAGGGATTTATCTTAGTATCTGTTATTCTTTCCATACAGCTATGTTGCTCACATTGGGAAGCAAAACTTCCCATATCGGACAATATTATCTGATAAACTCACCACTTCTAAAATTAATACCCATTCAAGCATCTCTCCCCATTTAAATCTTTATCTGCCCATTACATAAGGCTTTGATCAATGTTTACATGGTTGTCCGATCTTGCAAAAAAAATTGATGAAGTAATTTTAAAACAGCCAAAAATTGATTAAAAAGTGAAAGTATAAATCTTTAGTGATAAATTGATTAAAAAGTAAAAGCATAAATCTTGCAACAGACATGGTATAATATAGTGTTGATAAAGTGAGTTTAGGTAATTGCTTGACAAATCATATCTCAAGGCCTTTGACAAGGGAGAGAATTTCAGAGTTAGATAAGTTAGAACTTGAAGAAAAGCAAATAGCAAGGGTGATGATTCAGTTGTTACTTCATAATAGAATTACTTAAGAACCAAAAAACTCTGTGAAGAAAGTCATTGGTAGCTTGATGGGGATGGCATCAAATCTATAAATTACCTTGGGCAGTATGGCCATTTTCACGATATTGATTCTTCCTACCCATGAGCATGGAATGTTCTTCCATTTGTTTGTATCCTCTTTTATTTCATTGAGTAGTGGTTTGTAGTTCTCCTTGAAGAGGTCCTTCACCTCCCTTGTAAGTTGGATTCCTAGCTATTTTATTCTCTTTGAAGCAATTGTGAATGGGAGTTCACTCATGATTCGGCTCTCTGTTTGTCTGTTATTGGTGTATAAGAATGCTTGTGATTTTTGCAGATTGATTTTGTATCCTGAAACTTTGTTGAAGTTGCCTATCAGCTTAAGGAGATTTTGGGCTGAGACGATGGGGTTTTCTAGATATACAATCATGTCGTCTGCAAAGAGGGACAATTTGACTTCCTCTTTTCCTAATTGAATACCCTTTATTTCCTTCTCCTGCCTGATTGCCCTGGCCAGAACTTCCAACAGTATGTTGAATAGGAGTAGTGAGAGAGGGCATCCCTGTCTTGTGCCAGTTTTCAAAGGGAATGCTTCCAATTTTTGCCCATTCAGTATGATATTGGCTGTGGGTTTGTCACAGATAGCTCTTATTATTTTGAGATACGTCCCATCAATACCTAATTTATTGAGAGTTTTTAGCATGAAGTGTTGTTGAATTTTGTCAGAGGCCTTTTCTGCATCTATTGGGATAATCATGTGGTTTTTGTCTTTGGTTCTGTTTATATGCTGGATTATGTTTATTGATTTGCGTATGTTGAACCAGCCTTACATCCCAGGGATGAAGCCCACTTGATTATGGTAAATAAGCTTTTTGATGTGCTGCTGGATTCAGTTTGCCAGTATTTTATTGAGGATTTTTGTATCAATGTTCACCAGGGATATTGGTCTAAAATTCTCTTTTTTTGTGTCTCTGCCAGGCTTTGGTATCAGGATGATGGTGGCCTCATAAAATGAGTTAGGGAGGATTCCCTCTTTGAGAAATACAAATCAAAACCGCAATGAGATACCATCTCACACCAGTTAGAATGGTGATCATTAAAAAGTCAGGAACAGCAGGTGCTGGAGAGGATGTGGAGAAATAGGAACACTTTTACACTGTTGGTGGGACTGTAAACTAGTTCAACCATTGTGGAAGTCAGTGTGGCGATTCCTCAGGGATCTAGAACTAGCAATACCATTTGACCCAGCCATCCCATTACTGGGTATATACCCAAAGGATTGTAAAACATGCTGCTATAAAGACACATGCACATATATGTTTATTGTGGCACTATTCACAATAGCAAAGAGTTGGAACCAACCCAAATGTCCAACAATGATAGACTGGATTAAGAAAATGTGGCACATATACACTATGGAATACTATGCAGCCATAAAAAATGATGAGTTCATGTCTTTTGTAGGGACATGGATGATGCTGGAAATCATCATTCTCAGCAAACTATCACAAGGACCAAAAACCAAACACTGCATGTTCTCACTCATAGGTAAGAATTGAACAATGAGAACACATGGACACAGGAAGGGGAACATCACACTCCGGGGACTGTTGTGGGGTGGGGGTAGTGGGGAGGGATAGCATTAGGAGATTCACCTAATGCTAAATGATGAGTTAATGGGAGCAGCAGACCAACATGGCACATGTATACATATGTAACAAACCTGCACGTTGTGCACATGTACCCTAAAACTTAAAGTATAATAAAAAATAAATAAATAAATAAATAAGAACAAAAAAACTAACTCTTTGGAAAGTTAATGAATTAATACATATGTGTGTAAAACTCAAGCTCATTAAGATCACGTTGGAAAAGTTTAAAGATAAGTAAAGGTTGCCACATGTGATTTTACAGAATGGTTGAAAAATTATGTGCTAACTCATCCCCCGAAATTCACATATTCTTTTTTCATGTCTAAAAATTAGTATGCAGTGGCAAGAGTTTTATTGTTTTGTGGTAAATATGCTTATTTTCATAAATTTTGATTTAATTTCTCATGACAGACACCAACCATTTTTTCATTTGGTAGCATGAAAACATAATTATTCAATTAAAGCAGATTTATTTTTATTCTTTTTTTCTGTTACTAATTATTTCAGTTTATAAAGATGTATTGCACATCAATATACATATTAGTTTCTAATTTCTGTTACAATATCTTATTCATAAAATAGAATTAGTTGTAAAAGTAGTACTGAATAGTGGTTTGGTATAGACAGCAAGTAGTACTGAATAGTGGTTTGGTATAGACAGCAGAACCAGCCTGGTGGGTTTCAAATCCCATATCCACCATTACTTGCACTCCAACATTAAGCAAGTAACTTCTTGCTTCAGTTTTCTCATCTGTAAGATGTGGCTAATATTACTAACTACTCAAAGGCTTGTTTTTAAAGATTAAAGAGTCACTATCTAGTAAACGTATTTATAACAGTGTCTGAACTATAGTAACTGTTATATGAGTAAAGTTGAAAATGAGCTGTAAGTCATATATATTAGCATGTCTACTATTCCTTAAATTGATGGTTCCTGTTCCTCTCTTAGATCACTGCCTTCTCTATTTTACAAATTCTTACCTCTCTCCTATTTCTGAATATCTTCTACCACTACTTTACTACTTTAGTAAACTAAATCTCAAAGTAATTTTGTTAATTTGCCCTAAATGTTGGAATTCTAATCTAACATCAGATTTTTGGAAATCTTCATACCTCACTCCATTTTTTAAATGACTCAAAATAAAAAGTATCACTTTAGTCATTGTACAAATATCCTATTTAGAATGATTATAAAACATCTTTCTTCCTTGAACTTGTAAAAAAAATTCTCTAAATAAAGGAATTATCCATTAAAGAGATACAGGTTTAGCAAATAAAAATATAAGACACTCTATTAAATTCCAGTATGAGATAAACAATATTTTTTTCATATAAGTATAACCCATGCAATATACTTTGGCTGAAAAATAGCTGTTATTTATCTGAGATTCTAATTTAACTGTACATATGTCTTCAATCTCACAAACTTAAATAGAGCTGGAAAAAATCTGTTAAAAACTTTTAAAATTAATTATATTGTATAAGCACATACATTTCTAATGGAATTACATTAAGCAGATATAGTTTTTGTCTAATTTCAATTCTTGCATGAATAGCATCTGAATTTTGCTTTATCATTGATATAAGTGTAATTAGTTTCACCTTTTGTTTATAAAAAGTTCATAATTTCAAAAATATTTCTGTATTATGTATATAGCAGCATGAAATTATACCACCTACTGTCTTTTTTTTAAATAATGGAAACTTGGCTGGGCGCGGTGGCTCACGCTTGTAATCCCAGCACTTTGGGAGGCTGAGGCGGGCGGATCACGAGGTCAGGAGATCGAGACCACGGTGAAACCCCGTCTCTACTAAAAATACAAAAAATTAGCCGGGCGTGGTGGCGGGCGCCTGTAGTCCCAGCTACTCAGAGAGGCTGAGGCAGGAGAATGGCGTGAACCCGGGAGGCGGAGCTTGCAGTGAGCCGAGATTGCGCCACTGCACTCCAGCCTGGGCGACAGAGCGAGACTCTGTCTCAAAAAAAAAAAAAAAAAAAAAAAATGGAAACTTAAAACCCAACCAAAAAAAATCACACCTTGCAAAAATGAGTCTTGAGGCTAGAATTCTACTTTTTCTGTGTTAAAATACTTTGGTGAAAATGAAAAGAGATATTGTATAAATAGCACTTTGTCTCAGAGGTGAATTTTGCTAGAGCAGGTATATAATACCATTAATCACTTCAATGGTATTATAACACAGGCTTTCCAAGTCAACTTCCTTGATTTAAGTAATATCATTTAAAAGGCTACTTGACTATCAACTAGCTCTTGCCAAACATTATTTTGATTAGCAAAATTGGAGAATAATTCGCAGGACTTTCACAGATGGCTATTCACATTCTAAGTGCGTATTAGTGCTTCCTATTTTCATCTAGTCTCTGACTTGGAGAAAATTTAATAGAAATTTTTCTAAATCTAAGCAAAAAGTTTGATATTGCATGTCTCTGGTTACCCAATAGTGGAAAGATCATATATATCATATTCTCCTAGAGACAATCAGAGCAGCAATAGCCCTATAAATGATAGGATTATGGGACACCAGCAAGTCCCCATCACCTCTGATAGAGCTGTTCCATCTCCCCCTCCACGTTAACACCTTTCCACCCTAACTTCAAATAGTGGCATCACTCCTGAAGACAGACAGCAAATGTATCTGTATTGTCTCTAAATTTCACTGTTAAGGCATAACCACATAACAGTAACGGGAGCTACAGCCTTTAGCTTTCTTATCAATTCACACAGTAACCTAGTATATTATATTATTATACTACTTATAAGGGTGAGCCAAAAATGTCTATGGATGAAAGAAAGAAAAGCATTCCAACAAAGAGTTTGGAGCTCCTGTGAGGAAAGGGGGAGGAAAAGAAAGGCTTCAATAGATCACTGAAGTGTGGTGTCATGATCTCGTGGGGTCAGCAGAAACCAGTGCAGAAGACTGGAATTAGCTGGCTCCTCGCACATCAGAACTCTTAGTTAATCTAAGGGCCTGTCTTACTCTTTTCAACTCCATCCTGTCATTTTTCCGTGGCCCTTCTGACCTTGATCCTCACCTTACCACTACCTCAACTATATTTGCTATATAAAGAGAAAGTGAGAATAGAACCATGCTAAAATAATTCCTTACTGAGACCACTAAGATCACAGAGCTAATAAGTCAGAGTTGAAATTTAAATTTAGGTCTGTATGATCCAAAGCAAGTACGCTTTCTATTACACCCCACTGCTGAGAGCGAAGACAAAGAATGTGAAACCGCGTGGAAGGAATGAATTCTGATACACAGGATGTCTCTAGTATATTAATTGAAATGCATTCATTCCACTTACATTTATCAAGCTCTTAGCTGGCCTTGAATTAAGTTAGTGTTAGCCTACATTCTTGAGAAAATCTATACACATTAATTACAGTGGGGCAATACTTCTAAAGTTGCATATCGATGTTCTTTTCTACATGGGTCCTTCTCTTTATACTACTTTATAGTACATTTCACGGTCTTTTTACCTCTATTTGCTCTCCTCAATATAACCTTCACCAATTTTGTGAAAAACAATATATATATATATACACACACATATGTATATATATAATATATAATGTGTGTGTATATATACACATATACATATACACATATGCATATGCACTAGTTCTATAATGAAAGCTATATGCTGTTCTTGTTTTCATCTTTCTTAGAATCATTCTAGATAAAACTATTTTCAACATGCATTTGAATTATTACCAAAAATGTAATAATATTTCAGTGTCCTCTGTTTTATTCACAAAGAGCTTTAAATTCCGCTTGTAAGAATCACACTCTTGCTGGGCACAGTGGCTCACGCCTATAATCCCAGCACTTTGGGTGGCCGAGGCAGGTGGATCACCTGAGGTTGGGAGTTCAAGACCAGCCTGACCAACATGGAGAAACCCCATCTCTACTAAAAATACAAAATTAGCCTAGCTTGGTGGTGCGTGCCTGTAATCCCAGTTACTTGGCAGGCTGAGGCAGGAGAATCACTTGAACCCAGGAGGCGGAGGTTGCAATGAGCCGAGATTGTGCCATTGCACTCCAGCCTGGACAACAAGAGCAAAACTCTGTCTCAAAATAAATAAATAAATAAAAGAATACCAGTCTTAAATATAGGTCTACCTTATCCTCTGAACAGAACTAGACTCTCCCTAAAATACCAACATCCAGGCCGGTCGCGGTGGCTCACGCCTGTAATCCCAGCACTTTGGGAGGCCAAGGTTGGCGAATCATGAGGCCAAGAGATAGAGACCATCCTGGCCAACACGGTGAAACCCCGTCTGTACTAAAAATACAAAAATTTAGCCGGGCATGGTGGCAGGCGCCTGTAGTCCCAGCTACTCGGAAGGCTGAGCCAGGAGAATTGCTTGAACCTGGGAGGCGAAGTTTGCAATAAGCCGAGATCATGCCACTGCACTCCAGCCTGGGTGACACAGTGAGACTCCATCTCAAAACAAACAAACAAACAAACAACAACAACAAAAACCCCAACATCCTAATTTGGAGTGCCTCAGTCATTCCAGGTGTTTCTTCAAATTTTTAGGCAACAAGTAACTTTTACTACTTTGCAATCTGATAATGTTAAATGTATCTCTTTCTTTTCATGCTTATATGTTGACTTGGAAACCTTTAATTTTCCGTTTTTTTTTTCTCAGTTACACTATATGTGCTTGATCTTCTAGTCTACTTTGTCTAGAACAATCAATTATATACTCTTGAATGTGACTATCTCAGTGGCTACATAGTATATAAACCTCAACCATGTTTTCATTTCTATCTTGAGTCTACTCTCTGATCTCTTTTTTTCTCTTTAGTTCCCTCTTCTAGAGATGTTTTTTTGGAAAGAAATGTTTCAAAGGCTACCTCTGATTGCTCTTTTGAATTTCATTGTAAGTTAATAAGGATTTATGATAGCCTCCAGCTTAAGACTACTTTTCTCAATAGAAACGGAATCCTTGGCTTATTAGCGTTCCTACCCCATTTAGTTAGCATTGGCAAATAATTTGCTTCAATATAATAAAGCCGAATATTTTGTATTTTTATTCATCTATAAGAATTGAATATTCTGTTCTGAAGGATTTGACACATTACCATATGCCTTTTTTTCCAGAAGTCATATTATTCGTCTGTTGTGTAGTTGCTATCTAGCCTTAGAGTTAAATGTACAGCATAAGTTAACAAACTCAGCAAAGTTTCCTTTTTTCAAAAAATAGCTTTATTAACATAAAATTCACTGGCTAAAATTCACCCATTTGAAGTAATGCATATGTTAATTTACTCACTGTAGCCATTCCACAATGTATACATATTTCAAAACATCATGAAAAAATATATACAATTTTATGTGTCAATTTTTAAAAGTATTCATATATTCACAGATGTTGTAACCATTACCACAATCAATTTTAGAGCATTGTATCACCTCAAAAAGAAATTCTATACCCTTTAGCTATTATCCCCTCATGCCCTCATCATTCAACCCCCATTCTCAGCCGTAAGCAACTATTAATCTACACTCTGTCTCCATAGACTTCCTTTCTAGACTTTGATATGAATGGAATAATGTACTATGTGGACTTCAGTGACAGGCATCTTTCACTTAAGGTAATATCTTCAGCGTTCATCTAAATTGGCAGATATATCAGTACTTCATTTCTTTCTATGCTCCCCTTCCAAAAATGCATTGTCTTGATATGGCACTTTGTTTATCCATCCTTCTGTTGATGGATATTTAGATTGTTTTCACCTTTTGGCTATTATGAACCATTATTCAATGGTTACTATAAATATTCATGTGTAAGTTTTAATATGGACATGTTTCCATTTCTTTTGCATATATACCTAGGAGTGGAATTGTTGGGTCATGTGATAACTGTGTGTGTTTGAAGAATTGCCAAACTGTTTTCCAAAGAGATTGCACCATTTAACATTCTTACCAGCATCATATAAGGTTTCTGACTCACTGACACTAGTTATTATCCTACTTTTTGATTCTAGACATCCTAGTGTATCTGAAGTGGCATCTCACTGTGGTTTTGATTTGCTTTCCTTTGCTAACTAACAATGTGGAGCATTCCTCATGTGCTTCTTGTTAATTTGCATATCTTCCTTGGAAAAGTGGCTATTGAGATCTTTTGCCTATTTTTTATTTGGGTTTTTATCTTTTATTATTGAGCTATAAGTTTTTATATATTCCAAATGTAAGTAATTTAACAAAGATATGTTTTACAAATATTTCTCCCATTCTGTGGCTTTTTTTCATTTTCTTGATGTCCTTTGAAACACAGAAGTATTTAATTTGGATGAAGTTTAATTTGTCTTTGTTTGTTTGCTCTAATTTTGATGAAGCTTATCTTTTGTTTATTTGTTTGTTTGCTCATCCTTTTCGGTGTCATACTTAAGGACACTTGGCCAAATCCAAAGTATGGAAGATTTACTCTTGTGTTTCCTCCTAAAAATTTAATACTTTAAACTCTTACATTCAAGTTTTTGATCCATTTTTATTTCATTTTTGCTTCTGATCTTAAGAGTCTAATTTCATTCTTTTGTATACAGATATCCACTTATTCCTACATTATTTGTTGGAAAGACTATTCTTTCCCCAATGAATGGTTTAACACATCAAAAATCAGTTGACCATAATTATGTGCATTTATTTCTGGACATTCGATTCTGTTGCACTGATTTCTGTACCTATCCTTGTACCAGTACTATATTTTCTTGATAACTGTTATTTGTAGTAAGTTTTAAAGTTAGGAAGTGTGAGTCCCCATACATTTTCCTTCTTTTCTTGGACTGTTTGGCTATCCTACATCTCTTGCAATTTTGAATGGATTTTAGAATAAGCTCATCAATTTCTACAAAGAAGTCAGCTAGGATTCTGACAGAGATTGCCTTGAATCTATAGATCACTTTGGGTAATACTGCCTTCCTAAAAGTTTAAGTCTTCTGATCTATGATCTGTGCCTTAATGTCTTTGTCAACTATAATTCCTTAGGAGATTATTTTTTATTTGTAGTGCAAATATACCTGCCAGGCCACCTGTATTAGTTCGTTTTCATGCTGCTGATAAAGACACACCTGAGAAGAAAAAGAGGTTTAATTGGACTTGCAGTTCCACCTGGCTGGGGAGGCCTCAGAAACATGGCGTGAGGTGAAAGGCACTTCTTACTTGGCAGCGGCAAGAGAAAATGAGGAAGATGCAAAAGCAGAATCCCCTGATAAAATCATCAGATCTCATAAGACTTATTCACTACCACAAGAACAGTATGGGGAAAACCACCCCCATGATTCAATTATCTCCCCCTCCCCCATATGTTGGTCCCTCCCCCAACACGTGGGAATTATGGGAGTACAATTCAAGATGCGATTTGGGTGGGGACACAGAGCCAAACCATATCACCATCTTATAAAAGTACAGAGTATTTCCTTCTAATGACATGCTTTTTCTCTTGTTGACAAATAAGAGCATTGATTTACAAACTTCCCTAGTGCATGTTGTAAAGAAAATAACTTCTGCACAGGAGCTACTTATAAAAATGCACTATATCCCCCTCCCCAAACCTTATCCAGAACAATTCTATATGCTAAAGATGCTTTTAGTATTGGATTATTAGTTTTTCATATGCATCAGCAACCAAAGCTAACAAGCATCTACCTGCTACCTCACATGGTTTCTGCATTTCAGTATTTTCTTGCCCACTTATGTGATGGTTACACATATTAAAGCTACCATACAAATTAGGTGAGGGTCATATTTGACAACTATTGTTCAGTTCGTGCTTCATAAGATTGACTGTTATGAAAATATTATATAGCTTTTGCACATTCCCAAACTCCATGAAGCTCTCATCCCTATGTAAATCTCTCATGTGTTCAATTTTGTATTGTGCAAAATTTAATAATTTGGCGTCATGTGCCAATGCCTGCAGAAATAAAACTTGAAATTATGGTTTTCAAGTTCCCATTGTTTATCCATGACTTTAATATATAGCTGGGTTTCTCACTTGAATTGTAACTCTGAAAGGATTGTAGCATGCCCACTTTTTTAATCAACTTGACACATAAGGGTGAAATTTTATGTACTACTTTTGAGCCTTCCTAGATGGTCGGAAACACACTGGAGAGATCAGAAGGAAAATCATGATAGTTTTGCACAGTGTCCAAGATTGTATTGCAGTTAATGGCACTTGCAAAGTTGGTGGTCTGGTAATTAAGTAAGAATCAATCCACAGCTCATGTGTTTGCATACAGTGGTTCTAAATGAGAAATCCTAAGTGGTCACTTGAACTTTTATGGCAAGGAGTCAAATTCTTCTGTAAAATGTGCACAAGCAATTCTTGCTGCCTTCAGCAAGCATAAATCTTATACTGAGTGAAATATTCTCTCTTCCTCTCTGTGGAAATGCTACAAACAATAATTTCCCAACACACTATAATACATTTATGGAATAGAAAGGATAGATGTAAATAATGTTGAAGGCCAATTCTCATGTCACATGAAATGAATGTGTAAAAGAAACCAGGTGAAATCACTGATTTATCTTTCTGTTTTTGCAAGCTTATGTTTAAATTATTACATCTCAATTGCCTCAAATGTTTTCTTCTACTCTGACTTAAAAAGCAGTTCCAAATTCTATTTAATTTTAGCATTAAACAACTGTGTTGTTGCTGATAAAACATCAATGTAAACTGTGATTTTCCTACTACATTATCTAAGTAAATACAAGTTACAAAATCCACTTATGTACAGAGAGTGGATAAACCCAGGCACATTCTGATCTAATCTACAGTTCTTTGCTCTTTTTAAATGTCTGTGACCAAGATTATTTTAACTTTAGATTACTTTTTTTTTTACTCTTCTGGCTATCCATGAATAACTACTTCAATGTGATAAGTAATTTAAACACAACTCTTTCAGACAGTGGTCCTGTACTTTTCATTATATATGCGGATCTTCCTATAGAAAGTAGTTCAGATTTCAATTCTAAATGGTGAATCAATGTACAGAAATTTAACTTTATTATTGACAAAGAGAAATGTAAATGAATGATTGAAATATGTTCAGCACTGAATGAAAATAAAATCCTATCTCCAAAGTTGGAATGCATATTTTAGTAAATTTATGTATTATTGCATGAAATAAGTAATCATACAAAATATTGAATGGTTTTATGATAATATGGACACTTAATCCATAGCATTAAAATCTACCCACTTCCCCGATTTATGGAATGAGTTAATGATAACCTCTAAATCATTGGATCATTGTCAGTAATAGAGAAGAATATTATACAAAAAGTATACTATATTTATTTGGAATATTATATCATGTGCTCTCATCTTTTTATTAGAAAAAATAATTCTATAATTTTAAAATATGATAATAAATCCTTATAGTACTAAACAAGCTGACACAGTTTGTTACACACGTACAATATGAGAGCAATATGAAAATGTGTTTAAAAAAGTAAGTGTTGCACTAAAAAGTAATTTTTTAATTTTTATTTTATGTTCAGGGATACATGTGCAGGTTTGTTATATAGGTAAACTCATGTCATGGGGGTGTGTATACAGATTATTTTATCATCCATGGACTAAGCCTAGTACACAATAGTTATTTCTTCTGCTCCTCTCCCTTCTCCCATCCTCCACCCTCCAGCAGGCCCCAGTGTCTGCTGTTCCCCTCTTTGTGTCCATGTACACTCATCATTTAGTTCCCACTTATAAGTGAGAAAATGTGGTGGTTGGTTTCATATTCCTGTGTGAGTTTGCTAAGAATAATGGTCTCCAGCTCCATCCATGTCCCTGCAAAGGACATGATCTCATTCTTTTTATGGCTTCATAGTATTTCATGGTGTATACATAGTACATTTCCTTTATCTAGTCTACCATTGATAGGTATTTAGGTTGACTCCACGTCTTTGCTATTGTGAATAGTGCTACAGTGAACATACATGTGCATGTGTCTTTTTGACAGAATCATTTGTATTCCTTTGGGTATATATCCAGTAGTGAGACTGCTGGGTTGAATGGTAGTTTGGTTTTTAGCTCCTTGAAGAATCACCACACAGCTCTCTACAGTGGTTGAACTACTTTCCCCTCCCACCAGCAGTGTATAAGCGTTCTCTTTTCTCTGCATCCTCGTCAGCCTCAGCATCTGCTATTTTTTGACTTTGTAATAATAGCCATTCTGACTGGTGTGAGATGGTATCTCATTGTGGTTTTGATTTGCATTTCTCTAATGGTCAGTGATGCTGAGCTTTTTTTTCCACATGCCTTTTGGCCACCTGTATGTATGTCTTTTCTTGAAAAATGTCTTAATGGGATTGTTTGTATATTTTAGGTAAATTTGTTTAAGTTCCTTATAGATGCTGGATAGTACACCTTTGTCAGATCCATAGTTTGTCAATACTTTCTCCCATTCTATAGATTTACTGTTTACTCTGATGATAGTTTATTTTGCTGTGCAGAAGCGCTTTTGTGTAATTAGATCCCATTTGTCAATTTTTGCTTTTGTTTTCATTGCTTTTGGCATCTTCATCATGAAATCTTTGTCCATTCCTATGTCCAGAATGGTATTGCCCAGGTTGTCTTCTTGGGTTTTTATAGTTTTTGGTTGTAACTTAAATCTTTAATCCATCTTGAGTTGACTTTTGTGTATGGTGTAAGGAAGGGGTCTAGTTTCCATCTTCTGCATATGGCTAGCCTGTTATCCCAGCACCATTTATCAAATAGAGAGTTCTTTCTCCATTGCTTGTTTTTGTCAGCTACATTGAAGACCAAATTGTTGTAGATGTGTGACCCTATTTCTGGGCTCTCTACTCTGGTCCATTGGTCTATGTGTCTGTATTTGTACCAGTACCATCAGTACCATGCTGTTTTGGTTATTATAGACCTACAGTATAGTTTGAGTCAGGTAGTGTGATGCCTCCTGCTTTGTTCTTCATGCTTAGGATTGCCTTAAATATTTGGACTCTTTTGGTTCCATACGAGTTTTAAAGCAACATTTTCTATTTCTGTAATGAATGTCTTTAGTAGGTTGGTAGGAATAGCATTGAATCTGTAAATTGCTTTGGGCAGTATCACCATTTTAATGATATTGATTCTTCTTATCCATGATCATGGAATACTTTTTCATTTGTTGATGTTATCTGTGGTTTGTTTGAGCAGTGCTTTACTATTCTCATTGTAGAGATCTTTCTATGCTCGCTTCAGTAGCACAGATACAAAAATTGGAATGGTATGGAGAAGGTTAGCATGGCTTCTGCACAAGGATGAGCTCTTTCTCTTCCCTAGTTAACTGTATTCCTAGATATTTTATTATTTTTGTGGCAACTGTAAATGGGATTGCATCCCTGATTTGGCTCTTGGCTTGGCTGATGTTGGTGCATAGAAATGCTAGTGTTTTTTGTGTGTTGATTTTGTATCCTGAGATATTGCTGAAGTTGTTTATCAGCTGGAGGGGCTTTTGGGTCAAGACTATGGGGTTTTCTAGATATAGAATGATGTCACTTGCAAACAGGGATCATTTGACTTCTTCTCTTTCTATTTGGATGCCCTTTGTTTCTTTTTCTTGCCTGGTTGCCCTGGCCAGGACTTCCAATACTACATTGAATAGGAGTGGCGAGAGAAGACATCCTTGTCTTGTGCCAGTTTTCAAGGGGGTTGCTCCCAGCTTTTGCCCATTCAGTATAATGTTGGCTATGGGTTTGTCATAGACAGTTCTTACTATTTTGAGGTATGTTCCTTCAATACTTAGTTTGTTGAGAGTTTTTAACATGAAGTGACATTGAATTTTATTGAAAGCCTTTTCTGCATCTATTGAGATGATCATGTGTTTTTTTTTCTTTAGTTCTGTTTATGTGATGAGTCGTGTTTACTGATTTGCATATGTTGAACTAACCTTGCATCCTAGAGATAAAGCTTACTTGATCCTGGTGGATTAGCTTTTTTGATGTGCTGCTGGATTCGGTTTGACAGTGTTTTGTTTTGTTTGTTTGTTTGTTTGATATGGAGTTCTGTCACCCAGGATGGAGTGCAGTGGTGCAATTTCGGCTCACTGCAAACTCCACCTCCCAGGTTCAACTAATTCTCCTGCCTCAGCCTCCCGAGTAGCTGGGATTACAGGTGTGTGCCACCACACCCAGCTGATTTTTGTATTTTTAGTAGGGATGGGGTTTCACCATGATGCCCAGGCTGGACTCAAACTCATGATCTCAGGTGATGCACCTGCCTAGGCCTCCCAAAGTGCTGGGATTACAGGCATGAGCCACCGTGCCTTGTCCTATGGTTTGCTAGTGTTTTGTTGAAAATTTTTGCATCAATGTTCCTCAAAGATATTGACCTGAAGTTTTCTTTTTTTTTTGTTGTGTCTCTGCCAGGTTTTGATAACAGAATGCTATTTTCGTAGAATGAGTTGAGGAGTCTCACCTACTCAATTTTTGGAATAGTTTCAGTAGGAATGGCACCGGCTCTTCTTTGAACATCTGGTAGAATTTGGCTATGAATCTGTCTGGTCCTGGGCTTTTTTTTTTTGGTTGATAGGCTATTTATTACTGATTCAATTTCAGAGCTCATTATGGGTCTGTTCAGGGATACATTTCTTCCTGGTTCAGTCCTGGGAGGGTGTATGTGTCCAGGAATTTATCCATTTATTCTAAATTTTATAGTTTATGTGCATATAGGTGTTCATAACAGTCTTCTAGGGTTATTTGTATTTCTGTGGAATCAGGGGCAATATCCTATTTGTCTTTCCTAATTGTATTTATTTGGATCTTCTCTTTATTAGTCTAGCTAGTGGTCTATTATTTTATTAATTTTTCAAAAAACAGCTCTTGGATTCACTTATCTTTTGAATAATTTTTCACATTTTGGTCTCTTTGGTTTGGCTCTGATTTTGGTTATTTCTTGTCTCTGCTAGCTTTAGAATTGGTTTGCTCTTACTTCTCTAGTTATTTTAATTATGATGTTAGGTTGTTAGTTTGAGTTCTTTCTAACTTTTTGATGTGGACATTTAGTGCTATAAATTTTCTGCTTCACACTGCCTTTGCTGTGCCTCAGAGACTCTGGTATATTGTATCTTTGCTCTCATTAGTTTCAAAGAACTTCCTGATTGCTACCTTAATTTCATTATTTACCTATAAGTCATTCAGGGTCAGGTTGATTAATTTCCATGTAATTATATGGTTTGGAGCAATTTTCTGATTCTTGAATTCTAGTTTTATTGCACTGTGATTTGAGAGAGTGGTTGGTATGATTTCAGCTTTCTGCATTTGTTGAGGATTGTTTTATGTCCAAATATGTGATTGATTTTAGAGTACGTGCCATGTGGCAATGAGAAAAATGTATATGCCATTACTTTTAGGTGGAGAGTGCTATAGAAATCTATCAGGTCCATCTGTTCCAGTGTTGAGTTCAGGTCCCGATATCTTTGTTAATTTTCTGCCTTGATGGTCTGTCTAATACTGTCAGTGGGATGTTGAAGTATCCCACTATTATTGTGTGGGAGTTTAAGTCTCTTTGAAGGTCTCTAAGAACTTGCTTTATGAATCTAGGTACTCCTGTGTTGGGTGTGTATATATATATGATATCATATATATCATATATATCTCATATATGATATATATATCATATATATCTCATATGTATCTCATATATCATATATCATATATATCTCATATATATATCATATATATCATATATATCTCATATATATCTCATATATATGATATATCATATATATCTCATATATATCATATATATCTCATATATATCTCATATATATGATATATCATATATATCATATCATATATATCATATATATGCTATATATGACGTCATATATAGCATATATATCTCATATATATGATATATACGATAGTTAAGTCTTCTTGTTGAATTGAACCCTTAATCATTATGTAATGCCCTTCCCTGTCTTTTTTGATCTTTGTTGGTTTAAAGTTTGTTTTGTCATTAATTAGGATTGCAACTTCTACTTTTTTCTATTTTCCATTTCATTGGTAGATTTTTCTCCATTCCTTTGAGTCTATAGATGTCATTGAATGTGAAATGGGTGTCATTCCATGTGCATCTTGAAGACACACATACCATTGTGTTTTGCTTCCTTATACAGATGGCCACTCTGTCCTTATTTTATCCAACAAGAAATGGTAGAAAATATAAAATTGTCTGAAAGTTTTCAAAAATACATGCAGAAGCCATAAAATGATACTGTTCTTTTCTAGCCAAATATCAGCATCTAATGTATTATACCCAGCCATATCCTTATTGCAGAAAATTCTTCTGTTTTCAGTCTGTCTCATTTTTTCTGATACCTCCCTGCTTCTTGCTACTTATTTTAGCTCTAGATACAATTTAAACAATCACCCTTTTATTGAACTCTACTGTACAATAGAAACCATTGAGAAAGTCATTGACTTTCTCAGGAAATCAGAAGTGCACAGATCAAAAAGTATACTGTGACTTGCAAAAGTCTATACACATACAAAGAACAGATAGGAAGGAGCAATCAAATCTGCCTGGAAGAGTAAAAGAAAGTGACTTCACTCTATTGTGGTAACAACCCCAAAACCTTAATCCCATATTCTACAAAGAAGGTTTCTCTCACACACAATATATATTCAGCTCAAGTTGGGTCGTCACTCAAGAATCCAGAATAAAAAAGGCTCCACCCTTTCATAGTTTCCTCATCTAGAACAGAAGACTGTATATTCATCATGGCAGTAGAACAGTCTACATCACTTCATCTCAGAGGCCACTGGCCAGAACCGTAGACGTCACCCTCCTCGAGCCCCTACCACCCACTGCAAGATGGTTGACAAATATGGACAAATAGGTATAGCATTTGATCAATTTTATTATCTCTACCACAGAAAGTTTCAGAAAGGTGATGAAATTTAAGCGGGGCTTCAAAGGCTACGTCAAATTTGACAAATGGAATTGTGAGGAAAGCACATTAGAAGTAAAGGAAAGAGTGAACACACAAAAGCAAGAGAACATCATGGTATGTAATGAAGAAATGTCCATTATTTGCTCTGTGGCTGAGACTAATAGTTATTATTCAAACATCTGTTCTCTTCTTTTCCTGTGGCAATAGAAGCTGTAGCTGGGCATAGGTTAACCTATCCGCAAACTTCATTGTGTTACCTTTTTTGCATTTAAGTGTCACTAATAGGAGTAAATTCTTACCTATGAAATGAGAGGAAAGATATGTACAATTTGTGGCATATACTTCTAAAGGAATAAATATACGCCTTCCTCTTTTCTTTCCATCACACTGGCTTACACACTTTGGGAAGGCATTTCTGTAGCATGTATGATAACAAACTATACCAATGGCAGAGCAACAAGATGGAAAAATACTACTTGATGGAAAGAAACTACTTGATACTACCCAAGTGTCATAAGGTTCCTGAGTGGTGACCAAGAGAGGTAAGTTGATTTCTATTGTGATTAAATCATACTCTTTTTGGAATCACTTTTTATAGCAGGCAAATCTGTAACCTAATATGGCCTCTACTAGGTAATATTAGTTTTCTTTCTCTCTTTGTGTTATCTCTTGTACCTAGAAAGGTTTTTGCAATTAACATACAATTATAAATATGAAGCTATAATTGAAAAAATAAATCTGCTTTGAGGTTGATTATTTTCTAGTACCCGGGTTGTGTATACATAGGTTAAGCAGTACATTTGATTTCAGAGATACTTCAGAGGCTTTTAAATTCCTTTGCTGTAGGACTAGTGAGCATATAGTACAATGATATAGGTTAAACAGAATAACCATCAAGTTTCAGTGGCACTGTGAGATATATTTGAAAATATATCTGCCTATCACTGGAAGATGACTACATTGTATGATAGAAAATGGCATTGGTGGTGACAAGAGGGGAAGGGTGGCTGACAACTGAAGAAAATGATAAAGGGATAAGGAACCTCTTCCCAGCAAACTTGTAGTGAATTCTGCAATATATGAGTCACAGACTTTAGAGTAGCTATCTACACTGCAGGGATGGAGAAAACCTACTGTGCCCCAGATATTTGAAGAGCAGAGCAGGAAGTGTAGAAATATCAGGGAACCCAAGGATACACTTGAGAAACACCATGCTGGATTATAAATTTTGTGAAGGCATGGATATCTTGACTTTTGCATCCCTGGAACCATGGCTAGAATTTAGTAGGTAATCAAAAATATTTGTTCTTGACATCCCCAGTCATTGGCATTTCAGCAAATGGAAATTTCAATTTACCAGTTGTTCAGGCCCAAATCTTTAAAGTCATCCCTGATTCTTGTCTTTCTTGTACACTCTGTATCCAGGTCATCAACAAATCCTATTAGCATACCAGTCATAATAATTTCTGAATATTATGACTCCTAAGCAGGCCCACCATTATCACTCTAGTGCAAGCTATCACCACTTCCAGACTCCAGCCTCTTAGCTGGACTTCCAGTTTATACCCTTGCTCCCTGTATTAGTTTCCTGTGGCTGCCGTAGTAAATTACCATAAAATTGGTGGCTTAGAGCAACATAAACATATTCCTTTATAATTCTGAAAATCAGAAATCCAAACTTATTCTCCTGGGCTAAAGTTAGGTATGGCAGGGCTGGTTCCTTCAGTAAGCACAGAAGAGAATTAATTTCTTTTCCTTTTGCAGTTTCTAGAGGCTGCCTGCATTCCTTGGCTCATGACTTCTTTGCATCACTCTGACGTCTTGCTCCCATGGTCGTATCACCTACTACTGCCTCTGATCTGACTACTTGTTGTAAGGATTGGTGTGATTACATCAGACCCAATTTGATAATTAAAGATAATCTCCGCACCTCAAAATTCTTAGTTTAATTACATCTGCAAAATACCTTTTGCTAGATAAGGTAACATTCACAAGTTCTGGAGATTAGGGCATAGACATCTTTTTGGGGCACGATTATCTGGCCTACCACACTCCCTTACAATCCAATCTTAGAGCCACCAGAGTGAAAAATCTGACCACATCAATTCTGGGCTCTGTATCTTCCATGTGATTCCCATTTTATTCAGCGTGAAACAGGAAGCATCATCCATAGTCTTAACAGCAGTGTATGGTCGGATCCTCCACAGCTTCTCCAACATATCTACCACCACACACCCTTCACTCACTGTGTTCAGACACTTAGGCTTCTTTTCTGTTCCTCAAATATGCCAAACACACTTTTACCCCAGCGCTTTTGCACTTGCTCTCACCTCTGCCTGGAATATTCTACCTCCAGATATTCACATGCTTGGCTTTCCAACTGCATTCCAGTTTACGATTACATATTATCTGACTGCAGGTCTTCTCTGAGCACCCCATGAGATACAGCGACCTCTCCTCTCAATCACCCACCCCTTATCTTGCTTTGCTATTTTTCACAGCACATTATGTCCATCTGAAATAGTATGTATTTGTTTGCTTGCTGTCTTTCCCCCACTTTGAGAACAGTGTTTTGTTCACTGTTATGTCCCTAGCACTAGCATAGCTTCTGACACAGAGGTAAACTCAAGTATTAATTCTTAAATAATAAATGAAAGAATGCATGTTGAATTAATGATTTCTAAACCAGTTTCATTAGATACCTTCTTGAAATAGTCATGGTTCTTTTGCTATTTTCTCATTCTTCTTTTCTTAAACATGAACATCAAGATAATTTATTATCTTCTCTTCACAATAAAAACAATATAATTTTCCAACACTTTTATTGCAAGTGCTTATGACAAGATGAATATAACATCATAGCCTTGCCTAGATGACTATTGATACTGTTTATACATGGAAATATGTTCCAAATTAGAAATAAGTAAATTCCCATGAATTTTTTGAAATATGGTCTCTTTATAAGTTTGTAAGACTATTGGCATATACCTGATTGCAGAAAATACACACCATGTGCATTTATAGTTTAATTAACTAGCAAGTTTGAATTCATGGGAGGTTGCTCCAATTAGCTTACTGTGTTGAAGTAATGACAATAATATTTAGAGTTACTGTAACACTTTACCAACACTAATTACTAAGCAAATTACTGTTGCATTGTCATCTCTCTTTTACAGATATGGAACAAAGGGATAAGGAAGTGACTTGCCTAAGTCACTGAGGAACCTAATATTGAGATTAGCACTCAATGATTCCTGGCTCTCAGAATGTGTGCTGCTACCACCAGGCCACACTCTTCCCTCCAGAGAGAAGATGTGTCAGCATGGAATTGTGCTGAAGCAAAGATGTGAAATAGAATGATTACATATCTAGCTAGTGGGAAGATCTGGGGAAGAATCTATCAGTGCTGGCAGAGAAGCAAACCATACGACATCACTTATCCCCAGAAAGTGAAGTTAAGGGAAATAAAAAACAATCTACACCATTTAGAAAACACAGCCACCCCATATCCTTGGAAAAAAATACACTAAAACATCTTCATTTGATTTGACCTCTAATAACATGAATAATTGTCTTATAACTCACTTTCTTACCTCTTGATTATTTTACAGATCTGGCACATATGAGCAAAATCTGACAAAATTCACTCATTTAATTTGAAGATTTTAATTATGTAGAAAAAGTAGGTTCGCATTCTTTCTTATTAATAGAGTTCAAAGGACTTAAGGCCTAGAGTCTAGCTTCAGCTATTAAAATTATACATCAGCATGTGTTTCTCCTTTATTAAGCAATGATTCGTTATACCTTTCGCCTTAGAGGACACCCACACTTCTTTAAAAATAAGCTGGGCGAACATCGACTGTGAATGTGTTTTTGTTTTCCTAATAGAATATCAATGGGAGGTGTACACACAGATCAAGAGCTGTACACATATTATTATCTCCAAATAATTAATATTTGTATATTATTTCCCTTGATCTGGCTATACATGAATACAGAGGCACTGGTACTACTCATCACAAAATACAGTGGTAGCTGGTTCCAGGGCTGCCTTTGTGAATACTCCCTGCCAGTGGCTGAAGAGACTAAGGAAGCACCCCCACTGAGTCCCTCTCGTCCTCCTCAGGGAGTATGCACTAGTTCTATCTTCTCCTATTGGGAAGGCAGCCAAAGGCAGAAGCAAGAAGGACAGCACTGTAGTTCCTAGAGAGAGGAAGGTGCCAATAGTCAGGAATGGAGAAGAAAAATAAGTTTTATAAAATAAGGATAACAGAAACAATGATTAGCACTTCAATCTTTCCATTATAGCCAAAGAGGAAAGTTCCATGACTGGCAGATGGAGTAACAGCATCCAATTGCAGTCTTATGTTTGCACCACATACATAGAATAGAATAGAATAGAATAGAATAGAATAGAATAGAATAGAATAGAATAGAATAGAATAGAATAGAGAAAGGAAACTACTTTAAGGATGTAAGCTGTGGAGTACAGTAAAATGCAGACTGCGATGGTATTTTTGCCTAGTAGATTCTGTGTGACATTTCGGCAAGCCCTTACCAGCTAGCTTGGCTCTCTGCTTGCTTTTGACCCTGAAAGTTTGACCAATAATTTAGTTTCAATTATTTATGGGAAAAACACTTAGCTATTTGAAAAAAAGTAATAGGAGTTATTTCAAACAATTTTTTATATACATAGGTCTACTAATAAAATGAGTTCAAGATATTTTGTTTCTATGAAGTGGGAAAAGCACAGGGTGAATGGGGGAGATACGTTCAAATGAGCTTTTTAGAAATGAGAGTAAGAAATACGTCTGTTGGCAAATCATCCTTCATAAATAATATCGTGTTGAAAAATATAACTAATTATGTTATATATACACTTGAGCAGGAGCACATTTCTGAACACTAGACCTTTTATTACAGTATAGAAAGGAAAAATATGATTTTGTAGAGCCATTTTCTCAATGTTTACAATTAGAAAGGAAAGGTGAATATTAAGTCTAGTTTAAAAATTACAATTCTTTAAATAGTTGAAAATTCTCTTTATGATCATAAAAACATTAAATAGGATTTAAATGATCATTATGTTTACAAATATTAATGGCACAATAAAGGCAGCATTTTTCCCCTTAAATGTGTTACTTAAAAAATCTGTAAAATGAAGGGAAATTAATATCAAGAATTTTTTTCAATTAAAATTTCTCAGTTCCATGGTAACAATGTATTATAAGTAGCAAACATGTGTAATTAAAGCAGTCATTATATGTATATTTAGATCATCAATATGCAGTCTTCAATTTATTTAACAGAAAGTAGAAAACATTATAAAATGAGAAGCTTTGTGATGTTTTTCTTCATTTAATTCTGAGCTTTAATCTCTCCTCCCCAATTGTAATGTATAAATTCTATAATTTAGCCCCAATCTAAAATCCAGGAAAGAAAATATTTAGGAGAGAGATAATTAATTCAAAGAAGGTAAAAATATTAACTGTGTCATATTACCAAGGCAATCAGAGAATGAAGGCACTGGTATTTGAAAGTGGAAATTACCTGTAATTTTAGGATTTTAAATGAAGAACTCTGTAACAGAGAATGCAAATTTGGAAAACTATCCACATAAACTGAAATGTATTTTTTTATTTTAACCTTTTCTGCATGATACAGCACCAAAGTCAGATCATGCATCTACAAATTTGGAGGCCTTCCACTTCTGAGATCTTGAGAAGGAATTGCTTCTCTATGACTTGGCCTCTGGATTTATAAGTATAAAGAGTATTTAAATGCCATGAAGCTAAACAAAGATTGCTAGAGTAGTCCATCTCTATGGAAAAAAATGGCTCCACCAACCTTCATAGTGATGATAGCCTAGTTCGTGGACCTAGTAACATGGGCTCCAGAAATAAACTATCTTGAACAATATCTTGCGGTCCAAGAAATAGGCAGTGTAGACTTTGAAGTCTGAGACCAGATATCAAATAATGGCTTTGAGAATAAGTATTGGGAGAGTTACCTAACCTTTCAATGCTTCAGTTTTCTTATCTATAAATATTTGGATAATAGCGGAATGTATTTCATTAGTGTTTTTGAAGGGTTCAGATCAGATGAATATGGGAAGATCTTGGCAATGTAGATTATTTAAATATTATTAAATTCATGTTTGCTATTGATGCTTTTACATGAAATTGTAAGATTTGCTTAAGTATAATCATACTTTACAATTCAGGAAAACCCCATTATTTCCTGAATTAGTAGATTATCAAGATGGCATTATATGATATGACAGTATATAATAGGTAAAAATAACAAATATAATGTATAATATACAATACAATATAACAAATAATTTTAGATCCAAAAGGAACCTTAGAGATTTTACTGCATAATCAATCATGGCTCAGCTTAGAAATGTGAAGTGTCTTCCCAAAATCAATGTTGGGGTTTTTTTTAAGTGTAAAACATAGGTTCCAAAACTAAAACTTAGAAAACATTTTTTTCCTCTCAAAACCACTAAGAGATTGGAAAGTGTGCTGTTCCACTGGACTCTCTGTTAACTCTTTCTACTAATTCTATTTTTATTTGTTGAAGTAATCAACCTCTGTATAAATTGGCTGGTCTACCAAACCATTTAAGAATAACAGAAGGCCCTTGTGAAAGATTTGTACTTGTGTTAATGATGTCAGATGACAGGGTCAGGAACACACAGCAGAGATGCCTACTGGCAGCAGAGGTATTTTTATATTATTAATCACATCCAAAAATTATCTTAGAAAGTAGAATTAATATTCCCACATGCCGTGGAAAAGCTAAATTGCTAATAACCTCCCTAGGGCTTTGATTCTTTCTGCGGCATCTTCAATGACTTTGTCAATGTTTAAACACTATAAACTATCACAATTTTTCCTCATAAAATGAAATCCGGTGCTTTGGAGGCCTTGCTTTCTTTAAAATAAAGGATGCTAAACTGATTAAAAATTAATAGATGAGGCCGGGTGCAGTGGCTCACGCCTGTAATCCCAGCACTTTGGGAGGCCGAGGCGGGTGGATCACGAGGCCAGGAGATCCAGACCATCCTGGCTAACATGGTGAAATCCCATCTCTACTAAAAAAAAAACACAAAAAAAATTGACCTGGGTGTGGTGGCGGGCACCTGTAGTCCCAACTACTCGGTGGGCTGAGGCAGGAGAATGGCGTGAACCCAGACGGCGGAGCTTGCAGTGAGCCCAGATTGTGCCACTGCACTCCAGCCTGGGCAAAAGAGCGAGGCTCAGTCTCAAAAAAAAAGAAAATTGATAGATGAGGCCAGGCGCAGTGGCTCACACTTGTAATCCCAGCACTTTGGGAGGCCGAGGCGGGAGGATCACTTGAGTTCAGGAGTTCCAAACTAGCCAGAACAACATGGTGAAACCCCGTCTCTACTAAAAATACAAAAATTAGCCAGGCGTGGTGGCGGGCGCCTGTAATCCCAGCTACTCGGGAGGCTGAGGTAGGAGAATCGCTTAAACCTGGGAGGCGGAGGTTGCAGTGAGCTGAGATCAGGCCACTGCACTCCAGAGAATGAGACTCTGTCTCAAACAAACAACAACAACAAAATTAATAGATGATTAGACCATACAAAATTAGTACAAAACAATAAAACTGTAGAGACTGATTTATAGAGACCAACATCCCAGAGTAATAAAATAAGCTGGATAACTGACAAGTTCCTCCTTCAAGTTGTTCCTTTATTGATCAGGTGCTGCATTCTCTATTATTGTCACATGTTAAGGAGAAACAGATAATGACATAGTTCAGTTTGAAGAGAAGTAAATATATTAATAAGGTACTTAATAAATAAAAATATGATAGAATATAAATTTGTTTTGACAATTTGATAATTAATAGTAAATTAATAATAGAAAAGTTTTCATAGTCATTAAAAGGATTGTGAATCTCTGAAACATGGGACACTTCAGAATGTACCTTACAATAAATGTTCAGCCTTAAGATGAATGTCATTCTCATTGGATTATAAACTGAGCTGTAACTGAGTTGGAGAAGCAATCTAATGAGCTGGATGAAAAAATCTGGCTTCAAAGCTCAAGTAGACTTAGAGGTTGGAACAAAATGAGGGTTTCTAAAAAGAAAGGTGGCCATTAATGCCCATTCGATTTACTACAGATAGGTGGATGTGCAGATGGATGTAAGAATGAGGATTTATGTCTCCTGTGACTGTACCAAGAATTAAAGCTTCAGTGATTATAGGTACCATTTGACAAATAATTTCTTGTAGGTCAAAATGTTTTATTCCTACACAAATAGGAAGAATAAATTTTATAATACAAATTCCAGAATAGATACATAAGGCATCATTTTCATTCCAACAAAAATATGTTAAGCCATTTTTTACTTTTCAAATTTATTGTCGTGAATTTTTAATAAAACAGATTTTGTTTAAATTTACCTAACATTTTTCGGTGCTGGCATTACTCGTCATAATATAAAGACTACCAGAGAACAAAACTTGTTTTTAAATTTTCTGTTTTAGATCTAATGATTCTTAATTAGTGAATTAGAATCAGTAAGAATAGTAAGAATTTTAAGTAAGAATACATGGACCTTTGAAATACATATTCTTCAAAGATCAATGAGCTGTTATGACTATAGAGACTATAGAGATAAACCACATAAAAATATGTGCTAAAGTGCTGCAAGCAAAGAATTCAGTGTTCAAACCCAAATCCTAATATATGTTCCTTCATCTCCCCTTTCCTTCTATTTCTCATTCCTTTTTCTTTCCTTTCATTGACTCGTGAATGTTCACAGTCAATTGGGAATAACAAGCATATAAATAATATGTGAACAAAGAATAATAATAGCACAGAGGAGACAAATGATTATTACCCAAGTCTGAAGGAGAGCCAAGGAAGCTTTAAAAGCAACCAAAATGAGTTGGACATTGAAAGGTAGCAGGATATTACCAGGTGGGTGAGGATGGAGACATTGGAAATTTTAGAAAGAAAATAAATCTTGGCCGGGTGCAATGGCTCACTCCTGTAATCCCAGCACTTTGGGAGGCCGAGGTGGGCGGATCACGAGGTCAGGAGATCGAGACCATCCTGGCTAACACAGTGAAACCCCGTCTCTACTAAAAGCACAAAAAAATTAGCCAGGCATGGTGGTGGGCGCCTGTAGTCCCAGCTACTCGGGGGACTGAGGCAGGAGAATGGCGTGAACCCAGGAGGAGGAGGTTGCAGTGAGCCGAGATTGCACCACTGCACTCCAGCCTGGGCGACAGAGTGAGACTCCGTCTCAAAAAAAAAAAACAAAACAAAACACAAAAATCTTACAAAGTCTTCTCAAAGGACAGAATTGCTTAATTCTCTCCTCCGTATATAACATCAGTTTATATGTACCTTTGGGGATTTGTATGCTGTCCTCCCACAGCTGCCATGTAAACAAGGTGGTAGCCATTGGCTTGGTCTTGCTCATTCAAGACACAATATACCTTCTCTCCTGGTAGTAGGACTTACTGGCTTTCAAGATTGCTCCTCTGAGGAAATAAGGCTTGGGAAGAAGTCGACTTTTAAAAAAATGAGATCGATTATTGTGTGTGGCTAAGTGAGAATCGACCTAAGGACCAAGGTCATAGATTAAGAAGAAACTTGGGAAAACAGTACCTGAAATTCAAGGAGCGTTAATTTCCCAAAACTTAACAGCCCAGTAGTCATTGCTCCTTAGCTTCTGAGAAAATATAAAAGAAGGAAGACACTATTAATTGTCAGAATTTGGGAGATATTTTTGGACATAGTTTATAATATGCTATGTGAATCTAAAGTAGGTCCAGTTCGGCCAGGCGTGGTGGCTCACAGCTGTAATCCCAGCACTTTGGGAGGCTGAGGTGGGCGGATCACAAGGTCAGGAAATCGAGACCATCCTGGCCAACATGGTGAAACCCCGTCTCTACCAAAAAACTACAAAAATTAGTTGGGTGTGGTGGCATGCTCCTGTAATCCCAGCTACTCCGGAGGCTGATGCAGGGGAATCGCTTGAACCCGGGAGGCGGAGGTTGCAGTGAGCCGAGATTGCGCTATTGCACTCCAGCCTTGGAGACAGAGCAAGACTCCGTCTCAGAAAAAAAAAAAAAAAAAAAGAGAGAGAGAGATCCAGTTCGTACCTAACTCATAGAGATTTTAAAGATTTTATGGGCCAAAATTGCCTAATCTCCTAATTTCACCCTGCTCAGGATAAATGTCAAGGATAGGGAAAGTGGTGAGGAGATTTTAGATAACTTTACAAGTAATTACATAACAAGACAACTTACAACTAGTACCTAGAATGGCCTGGCCCACAGTACGTGCTAAGCAAATATTTATCAATAAGTAAATGAGTGCTTTGCTCCACAAAAAAATGGAAGTTTCTTGTGCTATCTTGTCTCTTCTGACATTAATTTTACATCAGCTTTGTGGCATTAAATGGAGTAGGGAGTAAGCTAGCAAGCTTTGAGACTGAAAAACAAAGGTTCTTATATTCTTTGTTGGGACATTATTCTCAACCAGGAGGCACTCAGGATAATTAAATTATAAAGGGTGGGTAATGAGAAACTTTGGGAGAAAACATATGCATATATGGAGAGAGAGAGAGAAAAAAGAGACTCCAAAAGACATATTTTAAAGTATGTCAAATCTACAAAAGTTAGTATGCTTTTTATTTTATTATACATACGAGAGAATTTTGGTAATCTTACACTAGTTGTCAGAATAATCTCAAACTATTTAACTTCTTAAACTTTAATAATTTTAGGAACTATTTTAACTAAACTAAATTGCCTTCATGAACAAAATTTATATATACTTATAGATATATTGTTTTCAGACATACTGATACAAGGCATTGTAAAAGAGATTTTAGCATTGATACAAGTTGAGTGATATTATAACATCAAACAAATTAAGGTCTTCTTAAATTTATTAAATACCTTCATGTAGAGAACTGATGTCTTGGGAAAGGAGAAGGTGCATTTGTTCTAGTATTTTTCTTCATGGTGGCAGATTGAGATGAGTGACTTTGGAGCAAATTTTATACAGAAAACAAAGCCTTGATTCCTAGCAAATATATATTTTATTTACATGAAATTATTATTCCATGTCTTCATTTAGCAAACAGTTTTTGAGCCTCCACAATATCCTAGTCACCACCCCTGAGCCCTATAAATAAAATGAAAATGAAAATTCAGGGACATGAATGGAGCTGGAGGCCATTATCTTTAGCAAACTAATGCAAGAACAGAAAACCAAATACTGCATGTTCTCACTTATAAGTGGAGCTAAATGGTGAGAACACATGAATGCATAATGGAGAATCACACACACTAGGGCCTGTTGGAGATTGGAGGGTAGGAGGAGGGAGTGGATCAGGCAAAATAACTAGTGGCTACTAGGAATAATACCACGGTGATGAAATAATCTGTAAAATAAATCCCCATGATACAAGTTTACCTATATACAAACCTGCACATGCACCCCTGAACTTAAAAAGTCAAATAATAAAATAAAGTACTTAAAAATTTGAGATTAAGAAAACTCAGGGAGTTTACTGTTTATTCAGTCAACCCTTCTCAGAGGACAGTCATGTAGCTAAGAAGACTGCCTAGGACTAGAGCGGAGTATCATTTTGGAGATGTAAAGAGGTCTCTGAAGAGAAAGCAGCATATAGAAAGGATCGTGGCTAACCACTGGGTCACTCTTTCTTGGTTGATCAGCCTTGTGTTGACTCAATAATAATAATAATAACACATTGCAGTGATAATATAGAATATTCATAAATGATAAACATTTTCAGAGAAGACTAGGAAATCAATGTCAATTAAGATTCAGGCTAAAATTTGAAGTTATGAAATTTGCTGGTGCCTTGAAGCTATTTGCTCACAGGAGGGTGACTTTCTGGAAGAACTCTTTGAACAGGTTTTTTTCAACCAACAAAACTTCATGATAGGGTAAAATGAATGATCCAGATTTATAGCTTCAGGCAGCATCTTTTGATTACCCTTTTGTGTATTATACCTGAGAAAAAGGAGGTGTAAACAATCAATTATATAAGATTCAAATATTTTGAAATCTCTCTCTCTCTCTCTGTCACATACACACACACACATATACAAAACAAACAAAAAAAAAGAAAAATAAATAGAAAGTGATCCAGAATTCTTGCTCTCTAATTGAAATATGTAGACTTCGGAGGTTAAGTAATCAAGATAGAAATCCTGCCCTTCCTATTGATTATTGTGTGATAATTTTTTCTGATCCTCCGTTTCCTTGTTTGTCAAAATGGGGCTAATGATATTTTTGGCATTGTTTGCAAGAATTAGAAGCAATGTATGTCAAGAGCTATACACAATTCAAATATTACTTGACCAGAGGTTTTATCTAAAAAAAAAGATGTCCATCCAGCTAATAACAATATTTTTTTGAGTCAGTCAACAGTGTCTAGACATTTAAAAAGTGAAAACTCCATTTACTTGATTTCAAATCTTACTCCTGTATTGTTTTAAATTCATACTAATCTGCTATATTAATCACTTGGGCTTTTGAACACTTTTGTAGAAAAGACTTACAGAAGATTTGCACTTCATCCTTAGATGCTTTGTTAATTTTAATTCATTTCAGAAAATGTCTAAAGTCTTTAATGAAGTGCTATCTTCATTTATTAGTTGTACTATAATTCGGTGAACTTCAGCAGCTCAAAGTAAAAGGATGACATAATCAATTATAATTGTTTTAGAAATGTTTTTGCCTTAATTTTTTTTAAAAGCTCTAAGGTAATAATAGCACTTTTCATCAGCAAAGTACTTTATAAAGGTGAACAGGAAAAAGTGTTCTCTGGTGGTTCAATAAGACATTGAGAGTTCAGAAAATCGAGGCTGTTTCTGTCTCCTCTATTGACTTGAATGATTTTTGGATAAGTTACCTAACATAGGTGGTGCTCTTCATATATAATGTTTCTTGCTTTACAATAGGTCAAAGAACTATTATCTGGCTACTTCTCTTTTATAGGATAATTAGATAATTCCCCCCACCATCTACGTCACCATATTTCTTACTTGTCTTTTCTGGCTTTATTTCCTAGCTTGTATATCTTTTAGTATTTTATATATCGGGAGATAATGATGAATATTAATCTAAAATAAAGGCTTCAATTTGGAGACAGAAGACGATCAATTTAAATTTCGATTATCTCTTAAATTAGCTGCATGGCCTTGGGCAAATAACTTTACTACTCTGAATTGTTTTCTTACACGTAGAGTTAGTGATAATTGTTTCTTACAGCTGCTATAAGGAGTAAATTAAATATATTTTATATGTATTATTATCGCCTAACTAGGCCTCTGATTGGCGTCCTCATTTGGTGTAGTACTTGAAATCATAAAAAGGTTTCTCATCTTTCTTTTATAAAAAAATACAAAATATTTACAATGAACTACTGTCACTGAAATTTCTACCTACTTTTTCTGCTTTCCCCAAACACACACACACACACACACACACACACACACAGCTTCTCATTATGTCTATTATCTAATTTCCTGCTAATTCTCTTTCTCTCTTATGAATTCCTTTTTAGCCATGCTAGCATCCTTGCCTTCTCTAAACATATAGAATTACTCCTACCTCAGTGCCTTTGCACCTGTTCTTCCTTTTTCTAGAAATTTCCTCCCATGGATAGCTTACTCTCTCAGTTCCTCCAAAGTTTTGCTTAAATGTTAAAATCTGATCGAGACCTTCTCTGATGATGCTGTAAAATTACCATCTGTTTCTCACTTCATTCTTCCAGCACTAGCTATCTCCTTTCCCTGCTTAATTTTTCTCTATGTGTATTAATTATCTATTGTTTTATATTGTATCAAATTACCTCAAAACTTCATGGCTTACAACAACAAAAATTTATTTTTTTTACATTTTCTGTGGGGCAGGCAGGATTCCTGGCATAGCTTTGCTACATGCCTGTGGCTCAAGGTCCCTCATGAGATTGTTTTGAAGCTCATGGCTGGGGCTGTGTTCTCATCTGAAGGTTTGTCTGGGAAAGAGTACACTTCTAAGTTTGTTCCTGTGATTGTTGGTTGGATTCAGTTCTTGTGGGTTGTTAGATTGACAGCCTCAGTTCCTTGAAGTCTGTTGCCTGGAGGCCACCCTCAGTTCCTTGCCACATATGGCTCTCCATAAACTCAAAACACAGCTGTTGGCTTTCCTTAGAAGAAGTGTGACAAAGTGAGAATTTCCAAGACCGAAGTTGCATTATGTTTGTAACCTACTCTCTGAACTGACACTTATACAATATTCTATTTATTAGAAATAAGTCACTAGGTTTAGCCTACACACAAGGGAAAGACATTAGACAGGGGGGTGAATACTAGGGAGTCAAGATCATTATGGGCTATTTTAGAAGCTAACTAAAACACTATGCTTGCATGGAATTTTGCCTGTTTTGTTCATCATTATATCCCAAGAGTTTAGAACAATGCCTGACACACAATGTATTTTCTATACATATTTGTTGAATGCATGAATCTAATACAGAATCTGCATGTAGTTGGTGTATAATAAATGATGCTTACATTATACATTCTTAAATAAGAATTTTCCTAATCATTCTTATTATTCCTTAAATTATTTATATTGGATTTTATTTTCTATGATGCTACTAAATTAGATAATAAGAAAGAGCATCATAGGGTGCTTTCTTTAAAATTTTCATGCTTTAGAGAAAATATATTTCCTTTGGCTATCAAACCTGCAAATTATAGAAAGATCAGGATGGCTACATGAAAGACTATAAGGGACTACTAGCAAAGAAAATTAAAGGTTGATAACACTCATCAGATTAGACTGTGTAGCTTAAGGCTTTGATGGAAAAATGAGTTTTATGGAGGAAAAATCTGAAGATTTCTGATTCGTAACAGCTGTATAATTTTATGTTTCTATTTTTATTTTCTTTTCTGAAGAAGTCTGGATTGCTGTTAAGGAATCAGTATTCATTTCTGAAAGCCCTTCTCCTTCATTAAATAAAGATCTTACCCTCACTTAGACATAGTTTACCAGGGATTTTATAACTTTTAATGTCATTGAATTAGGGAAATCCTAGAATTAGAAATCAGCAGTACAAGAACATCCAAAGCATAAAGAACATCTTGTTCCCATTTGAAGCTAGGTGAGATTCAACTGAAAAAAAGTATACAGTTTGATGAGCTCCACAACATCTGTCTGTTTCTCTTGTGTTTAACTGTTCTTGTGAGTTAATGAATAAATGACAGGTGCTGAAGGAGAGGAATGCCAATAGAGGTTGACTAGGAATGGGCTGCTGTCCTTAATGGCAACTGTGCAATGCCAGAAGGCCTAGGTGTTCATCAAGGTGGTGGAAGATACTAAGCACCTACCCTGTGTGTAATCCAGGACAGCAGCCCCTGAAGAGGAGCTGAGAATCACACCTAATGTGGTACCTGTGTGATATGTCTCTGATGAAACAGGAAAACAATCACTCTTTGCATTTTCACTTTGGTTCATCTTTGCTGTTTATACTGTTACTTCAGTTAATAATCAGTAACTTCTTACTGAAGTTATTCCTGAAAATAATCGGTAACTTCTTACTTATGTTATTCCTGAAAATGTCAGTTAATAATCGGTAACTTTTTACTTATGTTATTCCTGAAAATGAGGTAGTCGTATGTTCAGGAACTGACATATCTACCTTTCAGTTATACTGGACCTGAGGCTGCTTAAAGACCTTGTCATCATATTAAGGAGACAGAGATCTTTTTCACCTCTTGTGGCCACTGACCCCAAGAAATGGACATTAAAGTTTGTGCCCAAAACAGAAGGGTGCAACAATTGCGTGTCTCAGTTGTACACTTACTTCTTTGGGACCACCGAGTAAGGGAAATCAACTGCACAAACACCTACACTCCGATGCTAATTTGGTCTATGTGAAAGTTTTAACTGAAGAAGGATGGAGACTCACACTCTGTATATTGGAGACAGAGGGAGTTGGTGAGGCCGAAGCCCCCTTCACTTCCTCCATGAACCCTATACCACAAGGAAGGCAAGGAGTGGTTGTCTAATAGCCTTCCTTTGAGAAAACAAAAGCCTTGAGGGTATAAAGTGACTTTTCTTAGAACTATAGAGCTTATTAACACCAGAATTGTAATTTTAAACAAGCAATCAGGAAGTGCTGGAGAAAAAAATATATTTAAATGATTACACCAAGAATAAAAATAAACTTCTCTTTATCAGCCATGAGATTAGAAAGACGACATTTTTTCTTTGATATTATCTGGAAGTTAAACTGATGAGTGTCTGAAAGAATACACTTAGTTTCTCTGCAAACAATTGAAATATTAGATCATTTTAATTATATTAAAATTACTCCTGTGTAAGCTGCAATCGCATTTGTGCAGCAGCAATGGAATATGAGAAACTGTAAGTGCAGGGGAGTTGAAGGCTTTAATTAGAATTGAAAAACAAGAACACTGATGTACTATTCCTTTCAGAATAGATCTAGCTTCATTTAATTTAGAATTCGAAGATTTGCAAAAGAATGGGACAAATATGGTTAGGCGAGAGGTAGCAAAAAAGTGTAAAAACAGTCAGCAAAAATATGCTAAATAAAAGCTGTTATTTACATTAGCACTTAGAGTAAACAAGAAGAAAGATTGTTGTACTAATAAAGACAAAGGTAACAATGCAGTTGTAACAATTCAGATTTAAAACTGTATTTCCATCATTTAGAAGGCATTAATAAAAACCGCTGTTAAACCAAATATAAACAACTGTGAAAGGAAAGATGTAGTGTTGTCTTGTGGATAGATAATTGAACTAGAAATATCTTTCCTTGAAAATTCTTTGCAGCTGGGCCTCTGATCCTTCATGAAGCATAGGGAAAGGCACTTTATTCCTCAAAGCCACTGTTTTCTCATCTGCAAATCAGAACCTATAAAAAATCTCAACCCTATATAACTCCTGGACATGCCATGTGATGTATTGGTTCTATTTCAGATATGCGGAAACTTGCAAAAACATATCTAAACATTTCTTCTGTATCAACTTATTTGGCCTTGGTCCTTTTTCTCTATAAGATAAGACCAGGGAAGCTTCAGCACATTAAGCAAATCGAAGTAAAGTTGCTCTTTTGGAACTGAGGAATGCACGGAACACCACCCTCCCACCTACTCAGCTACCCTCATTTGCTCCACTCTGTCTGCTTCTAAAAGGGGCTTCACAAAATCCCACAACTCTGTTGATTACAGTTCTAAAATTCTCATCTTCATCATGCTCGCAGCTGAATATTTTGGATGAATCAAATAAATATTTTTCTCCACTTTTCATTCAGCTTTTTTCATGTATAGAGTTTTAATAGAATGATAATTTTAAACCACATTAAACCATAAAAGGTATTATTAAGATCCAAGCTTTAGAAATCATTTTTTCTTCTCAATCAAAAAGTAAGTAAAAAACAAAATTACTGAATCCTGAAGTTATGTTTCGATTTGTTGGATAAGACCAAAAATAAACATCTCCTGCAAGAATTCCTACTTTTAAAGAACTCAATTCAAAGGAAATCCAAGTGTCAGTAAAAAACTCTTCACACTAAAAATTAAAAGACTTGATACCCGAGTTCTAGCCCTGGTTTCTTCTTTAACTGACCACATGGTTTTGAAAACTTCCCAAAATACATTTCCTCCATATTCCATATTTACATAATATGTAAAACGGGAATCATACATAAGTGATAAGCTTTATAGAGATAATGTTTATAGTCAACAGTGGGGTCAGGGCTCATAGCCTCTTTGGTTATTTTAGTAAAGGCATAGCTTTTTTTGGCTACATATTTTACGTATGAGAGAAAGAAGAGAATATATGTGTGTATATATATACACATATATATGTATAAAATTTTCTACCAATAGATTTCTAATATGAAGGCTCCCTGTGTCTCTCTGAACTAAAACTGATTCTTGCATTTGTAATTTCAAATCACAATATCTGAGAAGAAACATGACCATTGACTATCAAATGAGTCAGAAAACAAAAACAGTTATACCTCAGGACATTAAGATACTATGAATATAGACCCAGAACCCATATACACTGGAAGGAAAGACATATTAAATTATAAGATTTTTCTGTGATTTCAAAATTTTAATATGTTATTCTTTAATGGCTCCTTTATACCTTCTACTGCCCCTCCTTTCACTCACACCTGCTCAAAGTCACTCCTCCTCCTCTCCACTTCTCCCTCCTCCTCATTTTCTTCAGTTCCACCACTGAACTTTCCAGCTCACTCATGTATCAAAGTTCTAATTGGTTTCTGGATTTTCTACAAACCTACAGTGACTTTTTCTTAACTTTGCCCACATAGTTACAGGACATATAATTATACTAAAATGTGGATAATGTTTAACTCAGTTAAAAGAATTAATGCATATCCCATTAGATAAGAAGCTATTAGATGAATAGCAGCAAAGTGGGTGTTGGCATTCTTACACTTCTCTACTTAAATCTCAGAAAATTGAAATCATCGAAAGATAGAGCAGTTTGGCTGTCAATACTACATTATTACTCATGTCCTGACCAACTCTTCTTTGTGCAACGTTCATTTCATTATAATGACAACTAAAGAAAGGTACTGCATTAGCACTTTCTTGATCAGATCCTCTTAAGGGTATTTTGAAGTAAATCCCTTCAAATTGTTTGAATGTAAAAGGGAGTCATTTTGATTATGTAGATGACATCTTCGTCATTTGAAAAGTATCAAAACAAAAATTTCTAGACTTTAAACTAAAATACACCCTTTTGTTCAGTTCCAATAAAGATGCAACACAATATGACATTAATTTTTAATGTACGCAAAATTTTCACCATGTTTTATATAAAAACACATCACAGTCTGATATATTGGCTATTTTACTTGTAAATAATTCATTTATGGATAAAAGCTCTTAGGTTAGAATTTTAAAGTACTTTAACAGTAGGGTGATTTTATGTATACAGGCACAACTAGTTTTATTGTGCTTCACTTTACTGCACTTCACAGATATCACATGTTTTAAAAATGAAGGTTTGCGGTAACCTTGCATGGAGCAAGTCTGTTGGGACTATTTTTCCAGTGTCATGTACTCACTTCATGTCTCTATGTCACATTTTGGTAGGTCTAGAAATATTTCAAATGTTTCACTATTATTACATCTGTTATAAAGATCTGTACTCAGTGATCTTTAATGTTACTATCATAATGTTTCCCCCAGCCACATTCATGTAAGTTGACAAACTTAATCAATAAATATTGCGTGTCTGACTGCTCCACTCACCGCCCATTCCCCCATCTCTCTCCCTCTGCTGAGATCTATCTACACCCTGAAAAACAACAATATTGAAATTAGGGCAGTTAGTAACCCTACAATGGCCTCTAAGTGTTCAAGTGAAAGGAAGAGTCTCACATCTTTCACTTTAAATAAAAAACTAGAAACTATTAAGCTTACAGAGGCAGGCATGTCAAAATCCAAAACAGGCCAAAAGCTAGACTTATTGTGCCAAACAGTTAGCCAAGCTGTGAATGCAAAGGAAAAGTTATTAAAAGAAATAAAAAGCACTACTGCAGTGAACACACCAACAATAAGAAAGCGAAACAGCCTATTGCTGATATGGAGAAAGTTGTAGTGCTCTGTATAGAAAATCAGACAAGTTACAACATTCCTTAAGCCAAAGCCTAATCCAGAGCAAGGCTCTACCTTTCTTCAATTCAATGAAGACTAACAGAGATGGGAAATCTGCAGAAGAAAAGTTGGAAACTAGCAGAGGTTGGTTAATTAGGTTAAGGAAAGAAACCGTCTCCATAATGTAAAAGTACAAGGTGAAGCAGCAAGTGCTGATATAGAAGCTGTTTCAAGTTCTTCAGAAGATCTAATTAAGATCATTGATGGAGATGGATATATTAAACAACAGATTTTCAATGCAGATGAAACAGTCCTATATTGGAAGAAAATGTCATCTGGGATGTTCTTAGCTAGAGAAGTCAATGCCTGGCTCCAAAGCTTCAAAGGATAAGTTGATCCTCTTTTTAGAGGCTAATGCAGCTGGTGACTTTAAGTTGAAGCCAATGTTTATTTATCATTTCAAAACTTCTAGAACCATTAGGAATTATGCTAAATCTACTCTGCTTGTGCTTTATAAATGGACCAACAAGGCCTGGTTGACAGTACATGTGTTTACAGCAGGGTTTATTGAATATCTTAACCCTACAGAGAACTACTGCTCAGGAAAAAACAATTCCTTTTAAAATATTACTGCTCATTGACAATGAACCTAGTTACCTAAGAACTATGACTGAAATGTATAAAGAGATTAATATTGTTTTAGTACCTGTTAACACAACAAGAATTATGCAGCCCATGGATTAAAGAGTAATTTTGACTTTCATGTCTGATTATTTAAGAAAGACAATACATAAGGCTATAGCAGCCACACATGGTGTTACCTCTGATTGGTCTGGACAAAGTAAATTGAAAACCTTCTGTGGTCCTTACACACAGGAAGGGGAACATCACACACTGGGGCCTGTCGTGGGGTGGGGGGAGGTGGGAGGGATGCATTAGGAGATATACCTAATGTAAATGACTAGTTAATGGGTACAGCACACCAACATGGCACATGTATACATATGTAACAAACCTGCACGTTGTGCACATGTACCCTAGAACTTAAAGTATAATAATAATAATAATAAAAGAAAACCTTCTGAAAAGGACTCACTATTCTAGATGCCAATCAGAACATTCATGACTTAAGGTAGCAGAGGTCAAAAGAAGTAAACTGAAAATCTTCTGGAAAGGATTTGCTATTTTAGATGCCAATCAGAACATCTGTGACTCATGGGAGGAGGTCAAAATATCAGCATTAATAGGAATTTGGAAGAAGTTGATTCCAACCCTCATGGATGACTTGGAGGGATTCAACACTTCTGTGGAGGAAGTAACTGCAGATGTGGCAGACATACAAGAGAACTAGAATTAGAAGTAGAGCCTAAAGATGTGACTGAATTGTTGCAACCTCATGATCAAACTCGGAAAGATGAGGAGTTGCTTATAGATGAGGAAAATGGTTCATTAAGATGAACTCTACTCCTAGTGAAGATGCTGTAAACACTACTGAAGTAACTACAAAGTACTTAGAATCTTATATAAACTGAGTTGGTGCAGACTCAGACCTTAAGAGGATTGACTTCAATATTAAAAGAAGTTCTACTGTAGATAAAATGCTATCAAACAGCATTGAATGCTACAGAGAAACCTTTTGTGAAAGGAAGAGTCAATCAATGTCGCAAACTTCATTGTTTCTTGTTTCAAGAAATTGTCAACCTTCAGTAACCATCATTCTGGCAAATCAGCAGTCATCAACAGAAAGGCAAGTCCCTCTACTAGAAAAAAAGATCATGACTAGCTAAAGGCTCAGATGATCATTACCATTTTTTATTTATCAAGAAAGTATTTTTAAATGAAGGTATATACATTTTTTTAGACAAAATTATATTGCTCGCTTAGACTAAAATATAATGTAAATATAACTTTTATATGCACTGGGAGACCAAAAAATTTGTGTGACTCACTTTACTGTAATATTTGCTATATTGCAGAGGTCTGGAAACAAACACATAAAACCTCCATTGTACATCTATATATATGAAATTTTAAAGGACAAATTATAGAGCTTATTGTTTTCAACAATGACTAACATGCTTCGGTTAACAATGACTATAATTTGTAGGAATACACTTGCCATGGTGGTTTGCTGCACCCATCAACCCATCATCTACATTAGGTATTTCTCCTAATGCAATCCCTCCCCCAGCACCCCACCCCCAGACAGGGCCCGGTGTGTGATATTCCCCTCCCTGTGTCCATATGTTCTCATTCTTCATCTCCCACTATGAGTGAGAACACGCAGTGCTTGGTTTTCTGTTCTTGTGTTAGATTGCTGAGAATGATGGTTTCCTGCTTCATCCATGTCCCTGCAAAGCATATGAACTCATCCTTTTTTATGGCTGCATAGTATTCCATGGTGTATATGTGTCCCATTTTCTTTATCCAGTCTATCATTGATGGGCATTTCAGTTGGTTCCAAGTCTTTGCTATTGTGAATAGTGCTGCAATAAACATACATGTGCATGGGTCTTATAGTAGAATGATTTATAATCCTTTGGATATAAACCCAGTATGGGATTGCTGTGTCAAATGGTATTTCTGGTTTTAGATCCTTGAGGAATTGCCACACTGTCTTCCACAATGGTTGAACTAATTTACACTACCACCAACAGTGTAAAAGCATTCCTATATCTCTGCATCCTCTCCAGGATCTGTTGTTTCCGGACATTTTAATGTTCACCATTCTAAATGGCATGAGATGGTATCTCATTGTGATTTTGATTTGCATTTCTCTGATGACCAGTGATGATGAGCTTTTTTTCATGTATTTGTTGGCCACATAAATGTCTTCTTTTGAGAAGTGTCTGTTCATATCCTTTGTCCACTTTTTGATGGAGTTGTTTGTTTTGTTCTTGTAAATTTGTTTGTGTTCCTTGTAAATTCTAGATATTAGCCCTTTGTCACATGAATAGATTACAAAAATTTTCTCACATTCTGTAGGTTGCCTGTTCACTCTGATGACAGTTTCTTTTGCTGTGCAGAAGCTATTAACTTAATTAGATAACGTGTCAATTTTGGCTTTTGTTGCCATTGCTTTTGGTGTTTCATTTGTGAAGTGTTTGCCCATGCCTATGTCCTGAATTGTATTGCCTAGGTTTTCTTCTAGGGTTTTTATGGTTTCAGATCTTACATTTAAGTCTTTAATCCCTCTTGACTTAATTTTTGTACAGTTGTAAGGAAGGAGTCCAGTTTCAGTTTTCTTCATATAGCTAGCCAGTTTTCCCAACAACATTTATTAAGTAGGGAATCCTTTCCCCATTGCTTGTTTTTCTTGCATTTGTCAAAGATCAGATAGATGTAGACATGTGGTCTTATTGCTGAGGCCTCTGTTCCGTTCCATTGTTCTATGATATATATATCTGTTTTGGTACCAGTACCATGCTGTTTTGGTTACTGTATCCTTGTAGTATAGTTTGAAGTCAGGGAGCATGATGCCTCCAGCTTTGTTCTTTTTGCTTAGGATTGTCTTGGCTATACAAACTCTTTTTTGGCTCCATATGAAATTTAAAGTAGTTTTTTTTCTAATTCTGTGAAGAAAGGCAATGGTAGCTTGATGGGGATAGCATTGAATCTTTAAATTACTCTGGACAGTATGGCCATTTTTGTGATATTGATTCTTCCTATCCATGAGCATGGAATGTTTTTTCATTTGTTTGTGTCCTTTCTTATTGCCTTGAGCAGTGGTTTGTAGTTCTCCTTGAAGAAGTCCTTCACATCCCTTGTAAATTGTATTTCTAGGTATTTAATAATCTTTGTAGCAATTGTGAATGGGAGTTCACTCATGATTTGGCTCTCTGATTGTCTATTATTGGTGTAGAGGAGAGCTTGTGATTTTTGCACATTGATTTTGTATCCTGAGACTTTGCTAAAGTTGCTTATCAGCTTAAGGAGATTTTGCACTGAGACAACAAGGTTTTCTAAATATACAATCATGTCATCTGCTAACAGGGACTATTTGACTTCCTCTCTTCCTATTTGAAAAAGCTTTATTTCTTTCTCTTGCCTGATTACCTGGCCAGATCTTCCAATACTATGTTGAATAGGAGTGGTGAGAGAGGGCATCCTTGTCTTGTGCTGGTTTTCAAAGAAAAAGCTTCCAGCTTTTGCCCATTCGGTATGATATTGGCTGTGAGTTTGTCATAAATAGCTCTTATTATCTTAAGATACATTCCATCAATACCTAGTTTATTGAGAGTTTTTAGCATGAAGGGTGTTGAATTTTATTGAAGACCTTTTCTGCATCTATTGAGATAATCATGTGGTTTTTGTCATTGGTTCTGTTTATGTGATGGATTACATTTATTGATTTGCATATGTTGAACCAGCCTTGCATCCCAGGGATGAAGCCAACTTGATTGTGTTGGATAGACTTTTTGATGGGCTGCTAGATTTGTTTTTCCATTATCTTATTGAGGATGATCACATCAATGTTCCCCTGGGATACTGGCCTAAAATTTTCTTTTTTTGTTGTGTCTCCACCAGGTTTTGGTATCAGGATGATGCTGGCCTCATAAAATGAGTTAGGGAGGATTCCCTCTTTTTCTATTGTTTGGAATTGTTTCAGAAGGAATGGTACCAGCTCCTCTTTGTACCTCTGGTAGAATTTGGCTGTGAATCCATCTGGTCCTGGGCTTTTTTTGGTTGGTGGGCTGTTAATTACTGCCTCAATTTCAGAACTTGTTATTAGCCTATTCAGGGATTTGACTTCTTCCTGGTTAATCTTGGGAGGGTGTATGCTTCTAGGAATTTATCCGTTTCTTCCATATTTGTTAGTTCATTTGTGTAGAGGTGTTTACAGTATTTTCTGATGGTAGTTTGTTATTTCTTTGGGATCAGCGGTGTTCTCTCCTTTACCACTTTTTATTGTGTCTATTTGATTCTTCTCTCCTTTCTTCTTTATTATTGTGGCTAGCTATCTATTTTGTTAATCTTTTCAAAAAATCAGCTCCTGGATTCATTGATTTTTTGAGGGGGTTTTTGTGTCTCTATCTCCTTCAGTTCTACTCTGATCTTAGTTATTTCTTGTCTTCTGCTAGCTTTTGAATTTGTTTGCTCTTGTTTCTCTAGTGATTTTAATTGTGATGTTAGGGTGTCAATTTTAGATCTTTCCTGCTTTCTCCTGTGGGCAGTTAGTGCTATACATTTCCCTCTAAACACTGCTTTAGCTGTGTCCCAGAGATTCTGGTACACTGTATTTTTGTTCTCATTGGTTTCAAAGAACTTATTTATTTCTGCCTTAATTTCGTTATTTATCCAGTAGTCATTCAGGAGCATGTTGTTCAGTTTCCATGTAGTTGTGCGATTTTGAGTGAGTTTCTTAATCCTGAGTTCTAATTTGATTGCACTGTGGTCTTAGAGACTGTTTGTTATGATTTCTGTTCTTTTGCATTTGCTGAGGAGTGTTTTGCTTCCAATTATATGGTCAATTTTAAAATAAGTGCGATGTGGTGCTGAGAAGAACGTATTTTCTCTTGATTTGTGGTGGAGAGTTCTGTAGATGTCTCTTATGTCTGCTTGGTCCTTAGCTGAGTTCAAGTCCTGAATATCCTTGTTAATTTTCTGTCCTTGTTAAATTTCTGTCTAATATTGATAGTGGGGTGTTAAAGTCTCCCACTATTATTGTGTGGGAGTTTAAGTCTCTTTGTATGTCTCTAAGTACTTTTTACCACTATGTAATACCCTTGTCTTTTTTGACCTTTGTTGGTTTAAAGTCTGTTTTATCAGAGACTTGGATTGCAACGCCTGCTTTTTTTTCTTTCCATTTCTTGGTAAATATCCCTCCATCCCTATTTTGAGCCTATGTGTGTCTGCACATAAGATGGGTCTCCTGAATACAGCACACCAATGGGTCTTGATTCTTTATCCACTTTGCCAGTCTATGTCCTTTAATTGGGGCATGTAGCCCATTTACATTTAAGATTCATATTGTTATGTGTGAATTTGATCCCATCATTATGGTGCTAGCTGGTTATTTTGCCTGTTAGATGGTGCAGTTTTTCATAGTGTCTATGGTCTTTACAATTTGGTATATTTTTGCAGTGGCTGGTACCGGTTTTTCCTTTTCATATTTAGTGCTTCCTTCAGGAGCTCTTGTAAGGCAGGCCTGGTGATGACAAAAATCTCTCAGCATTTGCTTGTCTATAGGGATTTTATTTCTCCTTTGCTTATTAAGCTTAGTTTGGCTGGATATGAAATTCTGGGTTGAAAATTCTTTTCTTTAAGAATGTTGAACATTGGCCCTTACTCTCTTATGGCTCATAGGGTTTCTGCAGAGATCCACTGTTAGTCTGATGGGCTTCCCTTTCTGGGTAACCCGGCCTTTCTCTCTGGCTGTCCTTAACATTTTTTCCTTCATTTCAACCTTGGTGAATCTGAAGATTATGTGTCTTGGGGTTGCTCTTTTCAAGGAGTATCTTTGTGGTGTTCTCTGTATTTTCTGAATTTGAATGTTGGCTTATCTTGCTAGGTTGGGGAAGTTCTCCTGGATAATAACCTTAAGAGTGTTTTCCAACTTGGTTCCATTCTCCCTGTCACTTTCATGTACACCAATCGAACATAGGTTTGGTGTTTTCACATAGTCCCATATTTCTTGGAGACTTTGTTCTTTACTTTTCATTCCTTTTTCTCTAATCTTGTTTTTACCCTTTATTTCATTAATTTGATCTTCAATGTCTGGTATCCTTTCTTCCACTTGATTGATTCAGCTGTTGATACTTGTGTATGCTTCACAAAGCTCTCATGCTGTGTTTTTCAGCTCCATCAGATCATCTATGTTCTTGTCTAAATTGGCTATTCTAGTTAGCAATTCCTCTAACCTTTTTTCAAGGTTCTTAGCTTCCTTGGGTTGGGTTAGAATATGCTACTTTGGCTCGGAGGAGTTTGTTATTACCCACCTTCTGAAGCCTACTTCTCTCAATTCGTCAAACTCATTCTCCATCCAGTTTTGTTTCCTTGCTGGTGAGGAGTTATGATCCTTTGGAGGAGAAAAGGGATTCTGGATTTTGGAATTTTCAGTCTTTTTGCACTGGTTTTTCCTCATCTTCTTGGATTTATCTACCTTTGGTTTTTGATGCTGGTGACCTTCAGATGGGGTTTTTCTGTGTGGAGGTCCTTTTTGTTGACATTGATGCTATTCCTTTCTGTTTGTTAGTTTTCCTTCTAATAGTCAGGCCCCTCTGCTGCAGGTCTGCTGGAATTTGCTGGAGGTCCACTCCAGACGCTGTTTGCCTGGGTGTCATCAGCAGAGGCTGCAGAACAGCGAAGATTGCTGCCTGTTCCTACCTCTGGAAACTTCGTCCCAGAGGGGCACCCACCAGATACCAGCTGGAGCTCTCCTGTATGAGATGTCTGTCAATCTTTGCTGGAGGTGTCTTCCAGTCAGGAGGTATGGGGTCAGGGACTGACTTGAGGAGGCAGTCTGTCCCTTAGCAGAGCTTGAGAACTATGCTGGGAGATCTGCTGCTCTCTTCAGAGTTGGCAGGCAGAAATGTTTAAGTCTCCTGAAGCTGCTCCCACAGCCACCACTTCCCCCAGCTGCTCTGTCCCAGGGAGACACCTGACTGGGGCTGCTCCCTTTCTTTCAGAGATGGTTGCCCAGCGAGGAGGAATCTAGAGAGGCAGTCTGCCTATAGCGGCTTTGCAGAGCTGTGGTGGGCTCCACACAGTTCGAACTTCCCTGCAGCTTTGTTTACACTGTGAGGGGAAAATTGCCTAGTCAAGCCTCAGTAATGGCAGATGCCCCTTCCCCCCCACCAAGCTCAAGAGTTCTAGGTTTACTTCAGACTGCTGTGCTGGCAGCGAGAATTTCAAGCCAGTGGGTCTTAGTTTTCTGGGCTCTGTGGGGTGGGATCCACTGAGCTAGATGACTTGGCTCTGTGGCTTCAGCCCCCTTTCCAGGGCAGTGAACGATTCTGTTTCGCTGGCATTCCAGGTGCCACTGAGGTATGAAAAAAAAACTCCTGCAGCTAGCTCAGTGTCTGCCCAAATGGCCATCTAGTTTTGTGCTTGAAATCCAGGGCCCTGGTGCTATAGGCACCCAAGGGAATCTCCTGGTCTGTGGATTGCGAAGACCGTGGGAAAAGCATAGTATCTGGGCTGGAATGTGCCATTCCTCACAGCACAGTCACTCATGGCTTCCCTTGGCTAGGGAAGGGAGTTCCTCAGCCCCTTGCACTTTCTGGGGGAGGCGATGCCCTGCGCTGCTTTGGCTCACCCCCCATGGGCTGCACCCACTGTCTAACCAGTCCCAGTGAGATGAGCTGGGTACCTCAGTTGGAAATGCAGAGATCACCTGCCTTCTGAGTTGATCTCGCTGGGAGCTGCAGACTGGAGCTTTTCCTGTTTGGCCATCTTGGTCTACATCTGTATATCACTCCAATTATTTTAAAAACCTATTGTTACTAAGAGGAAACTCTGTGCTTGGTGTCAAAGACATTAAGAAATACAACAGGGTACAGCCAAACCTTAAAAACAGTTATTTTCATATGAGTTTACTGATTTTCATTGTTTTACAATGCCATTATCATTATAAATATTATGATTAAAGTCTGAAGAAACTGTATCCAATTTCAATTTGAATGATGGCCAAGGATGGAGTTGCTCAATTTGACCTAAAAATCTTACTATGATGAAACTTTGAGATAATTACTAGATTCTTTTCTCTATCTTTAGGTAAAAACCAAAGTTCTCCTAACCCTGAGTTGTTTTCTCATTTCATTCTCCGTTAATAATATCACATTTTCACATCATCCTTTTCTGACCTTCACATTTATTAGGCCATTGTAATGGGGTTATTCAAACATGGCCTTGTAATGTGAACACTTCCAGAAAGTGTATCCTATTTAGGTGAATGGGAAGACAGTAGCCACCTACCTTACATATTACTGAAGAACAACATCTGGTAACTGGTGTTCTGTTTTCTAATTCCACAGTTAAAGTCAACTCACATAAAAGATGAAAAGCATATGCTTTCCACTAGTCACCTTGGAAATAGAATATTAAGAGGACAGCAGCAGTCTTTCACTTGTACTGTTCAGTGCAGCACCTAGCACTTCTTGGGTGCTTAATAAATATTGAACAATCTAGCAATCAAGCCCTCCAGGCAATGGCTGCAGTTGTTATTCGACACATATGCAGACTGTACACAGTAGGAATTGCCAATCAAACAGCCAGATCTGAACACACAGAAAATAGCAGAGACAACAACGGCAGCATCACCTTCAAATACAAAGGACAATCTATATGTATATATTGTGCTATGTATGAATTTAATAGTATTCATGGTTTCCTTTGCATTCTAGTCTGCATTTACATAACTCACAGCATGTGAAATTAGCCAAATGCTAAAAACTCTTCAATGAATATGCTTAACAAAAGGTCAACAGTCTCAAATCACTTTTTTAAATAAATGACGCATTTGCCTGAACTAAGTTCAAAATTGTCCTGGATGTGGGATATCTAACACTTTTATGCTATCAAATATGGAATTTCCTTGGTCCTACAAGCTAAAAATTGCTCACTCATGAATTCCACAAGTCTGAGAGTCCACTGAGAAATATGTCCCCTCATTAATATGTCCAATTAATAAGTAATGTAAACTTTACCTTTAGCACAAGATAGTACTTTGAATTTTAAACCTTTATAATTAAGAACTATCATTTTGCTTTCAGACAATAAAGATGCCATTTAGTAGACTGCATTGTTGCCCTTTATGCAACATTGTTTTCCCGGGAGTCTTGAAGAGTTAATGAATCTCCAAATATCCCTAATCTCTGTGCAAAAATTTAGCTTTTCCTAAGGGATCTGACCCAGTTCTTAAAAATAAAAATTAAACCTCATATAAAAAGCAAGATAAATGAAGGTATGACTGTACTGAGGTGATGGGAAAAGCCTTAATGTACTTATCATTTCCCTTCTCACCTACATTTTCCTGTGATACTTACTCTTGTGTCAACCCTTTAGTGAATATTGCTTGAGCTGCTTAAAATTATATATTCAATGTCAGCTTTATGCTCTAAGGAATATTTAATGTGAGACATCATTCACTTTTGCATAGAAATTAGCTCTGTAGTGTGAAAACTGGCTTCAGGTGAATTCTACTTTAAAAAAAAAATTGCAAGTGAGAACAGGAAGAACCTCCAAGTATGCACCACTAGCAGCTGGAGGGTCCAGTATATACAGAAGACTGTCTTATACACAGATCAATGGAGTCTCTTTACTGTACAAAAAAATACATCCAAATTAGGAAAAATAAGAGTCCTGGGATATGTAAGACATGCACAGAACACATTTATTCCTTTAAATCTCAAGAACATTGTGAACTCGACTCACACTTTGACATTTAAGAAGGCACTGAAAACACGCTCAGCACAGTGAAGACCTTGTCTTTACTTGCTCTTTGAAATGCATCTTGATACACTCTTATTCCTCCTGACCAGCAGGTAATATTGAGTTACCTCATCCAAACACAGCACTTGGCTGATTCGAATCATTTATTCAATATTTACTGAGTGCTTATGATGTGCCAGGCCTAGTAACAGCTGCAAACTGTAAATAAGTAAGACATGCCCCCTCCTGCTCTTAGGAAACACACACTCCGGAAGAGAAGATAGATACACACAGATCATTACAATGCAGTGTGGTAAAGGCCTAAATAGAAGCATGAACAAAATAGATACTTGGGGGGCAAAACCCAGGGAGAAGCTAATCAGAGCTGGAAAATAATAAAACAGAATATGTAGGTTTTAAATACAATTAAAAGCGTGATCAAAGTAGATTGTACATTCCAGGAAAAAAGAGCAGTTGCCCGTATCCTCTAATACTTTTTCCACTAGCTCCTTCAGAATATCCAATTCTAGGGACACAGAGATTTCCCATTCAAGAAGATGGTGATGCAGAGTTATTCTTCACTCTAAAAGGTAAAAACACTTAGGATATCTCTGAATAACTTAATATTAATCTGTTTGTCACTTAATAGGAGGTGGATTTCTACTAATTTCCCTAATGTCAGCAAAAGTCATAGAGATCACTCTAAGCTTGGCACTAGATATATAAAGATGAATACAATTTGCCACATGATCATCAGGAGTTTGTATTCCAAGGAGAGAGACAGCTATATAATGATGGCATACTAACACAATCTGCTAAGTGCAATTAGGAAAAGATGCCTTCCATGCAATGCGAACATGAAAGAATAGACAATTAGCTCATCTGGGAAGGCATCAGAGAAGGAAGGATTCTTTAATCATTGAGTACTAAAGAAGAAATAAGAGATAGACAAAGAAAATTAGAAAGAGAAACCAGACAGAAGAACGGGATGAACTAACTCATGGACCAAACAGCACTATACCAGCATCTTAAAAATCATTTTTTTATTATACTTTAAGTTCTAGGGTACATGTGCACAATGTGGAGGTTAGTTACGTATGTATACATGTGCCAAGTTGGTGTGCTGCACCCATTAACTCGTCATTTAACATTAGGTATATCTCCTAATGGTATCCCTCCCCCCTCCACCTTACGTATCATGGAGCATAAGGAAGAAGGCAAAGGAGAAATGTGAACCTAGGAGGTAAACAGTTACCAGATGCTTGCGCAATATTACATGTTTTTAGAAGGAGCTCTGTATTATTATGGTCTAGTCAGTGGGCAGACATTTTATAAAAGAGAAAACAGAGATGCTGCAAATTTAGTCACTGGCCAAGGTTGCAAAAAATGTAAGTAGCAGAGGTCAGAGTCAGGTTGGTTGTCTTCCACAGCCCAACCTTGACTACTATGACTCCATAAGTGAGTTGTGGGGCTATTTTCAGGTCTTCCATTAAGTTACTTTGCCTTCTCATTCCTCCCATTATCGATTGATGATATAGTGGGAGGAGCTATAGCAAGAATGTGTTTGGGATTCATAAAGATGGAAAACATGAGATTGTTTGGAAGAAGGATGCCACACAAGTACTAATGTGATGTCAGAAGCCAGTGTGATTTTTTTCCCACTAAAGCATCAGAGTGTTTTGAAATTAAAGTCGTAATTGGACCTAGAACGCTGATAGGTGCAGCTGTACAACCTAATCAGTAAACAAAGAAGATGACAGAGAAAAAGAAAATAGAATGTAAGAATGCAGGGCAACTGAACGTGTAGCCTAAATAATTTGAAGAAGAAGAGACATGGGTGTAATATTAGCATAAAATATATAAAATAATGATTCTTAGGTGAAGGGAAATTAATTATATTATCTGGCAATGATATAATCAGAAATATTGGACTTAATTGATGAGACAATAGTAGCCTATATAGTAGAAAACATTTTAGAAGAAAGATCAACTGCAGAGAAGCAAGATTTTTGATATGTGGAAGAAAAAAGTACTTATAATTTTTAATTTGCAGTTTTCCAGAGTAATTGAGTCTATTTTCTTTATACCAGAATCCTTCAACATTGGACAGGGGCTGATAAACATAGGTGACTTAACAGGGCTCCTGTCCTTTCTGCCATAAGTTTTCAATGATGCTCTGACATCATATCAACTTTCAAGAAAACACTCTCTTTGTAGCAATTGTAAATGGGAGTTCATTCATGATTTGGCTTTCTGCTTGTCTGTTGGTGAATAGCAATGCTTGTGATTTTTGCACATTGATTTTCTATCCCAAGACTTTGCTGAAGTTACTTATCAGCTTAAGAAGCTTTTGGGCTGAGACAATGGGGTTTTCTAGATATAGGATCATTTCATTTGCAAAGAGGAATACAGCTAACAAGGGAAGTGAAGGACCTCTTCAAGGAGAACCACAAACCACTGTTCAAGGAAATCAGAGACGACACAAACAAACGGAAAAACATTCCATGCTCATGGATAGGAAGAATAAATATTGTAAAAATGGCCATACTGCCCAAAGTAATTTATAGATTCAATGCTATTTCCATTAAACTACCATTGACACATCATATAATTAGAAAAAAAACTACTTTAAAATTCACATGGAACCAAAAAAAGAGTCTGTACAGCTAAAACAAACGTAAGCAATAAGAATAAAGCTGGAGGCATCACGCTACCCAACTTCAAACTATACTACAAGTCTACTGTAACCAAAACAACATGGTACTGGTAGAAAAACAGACATATAAACAAATGGAACAGAATAGAGATCTCAGAAATAAGACCACATATCTACAGCCATCTGATCTTTGACAAACGTGGCAAAAACAAGCAATGGAGAAAGGACTCCCTATTTAATAAATGATGCTTTGAAACCTGGCTAGCCATATGCAGAAAATTGAAACTGAACTCCTACTTTACACCTTATACAAAAATTAACTCAAGATGGATTAAATACTTAAATGTAAAATCCAAAACTATAAAAACCCTAGAAGAAAATCAAGGTAATACCATTCAGGGCATAGGCACAGGGAAAAATTTCATGATGAAAACATCAAAAGCAAAAATTGACAAATGGGATCTAATTAAATAAAGGGCTTCTGCATAGCAAAAGAAACTATCATCAAAATGAACAGACAACCTACAGAATGGAAGAAAAGTTTTGAAATCTATCCATCTGACAAAGGTCTAATATCCAGAATCTACATGGAACTTAAACAAACTTAGAAGAAAAAAACAAACAACCCCATTAAAAGGTAGGCAGAAGACATGAACAGACACTTCTCAAAAAGAAGACATTTATGCAGCCAAGAAACATGAAAAAAAAGCTCAACATCACTGATCATTAGAGAAATGCAAATCAAAACCACAACAAGATACCATCTCATGCCAGTCAAAATGGCAATTATTAAAAAGTCAAGAAACAACAGATGCTAGTGAGGCTGCGGAGAAGTAGAAATGCTTTTTTTTTTTTTTTTTTTTTTTTTTGAGGCGGAGTCTTGCTCTGTCGCCCATGCTGGAGTGCAGTAGCATGATCTCGGCTCACTACAAGCTCTGCCTCCCGGGTTCATGCCATTCTCCTGCCTCAACCTCCCAAGTAGCTGGGACTACAGGTGCCTGCCACCACACCTGGCTAATTTTTTTGTATTTTTAGTAGAGACGGGGTTTCACCGTGTTAGCCAGGATGGTCTCAATCTCCTGACCTCATAATTCGCCCGCCTCTGCCTCCCAAAGTGCTGGGATTACAGGTGTGAGCCAGCCTGCACCTGGCCCCGAAACGCTTTTACACAGTTGGTGGGAGTGTAAATTAGCTCTACCATTGTGGAAGACTGTGTGGCAATTCCTCAAAGACATAGAGGCAGAAATACAATTTGACCCAGCAATCCCATTACTGGTACATAACCAAAGAAATATAATTAATTCTATTCTAAAGAAACATGCATGCAATTGTTCATTGCAGTGCTATTCACAATAGCAAAGGCATGGAATCAATCTAAATGCCCATCAATGATACGTTGAATAAAGAAGATGGGGGGTTAGGGGTGGTGGCTTATGCCTGTAATCCCAGCACTTTGGGAGGCCAAGGTGGGTGGATCACCTGAGGTCAGCAGTTTGAGACCAGCCTGGTCAACATGGTGAAACCCTGTCTCTACAAAAATTAGCCGGGCGTGGTGGCGCGTGCCCGTTAGTAATCCCAGCTACTCAGGAAGCTGAGTCAAGAGAATTGCTTGAACTTGGGAGGTGGAGGTGGCAGTGAGCTGAGATCACACCACTGTACTTGAGCCTGGGTTACAGAGCAAGACTTTGTCTCAAAAAAAAAAAAAAAAAAATGGAAGGAAGGAAGGAAGGAAGGAAGGAAGGAAGGAAGGAAGGAAGGAAGGAAGGAAGGAAGGAAGGAAGGTTGGAAATATGGTATATATACACCATGGAATACCCTGCAACCATAAAGTGGAATGAGATCGTGTACTTTGCAGGGACATGGATAGAACTGGAAGCCATTATCCTCAGCAAATTAACGCAGGAACAGAAAACCAAACACCACATATTCTCACTTATAAGTGGGAACTTAACAAGGAGAACACATGGACACAGGGAGGGGAACAACACACACTGGTGCCTGTTGTAGGGTGGAAGGGGGAAGGGAAAGCATCAGGATAAATAGCTAATGCATGCGGGGCTTAATACCTAGGTGATTAGTTGACTGGTGCAGCAAACCACCATGGCACACATTTACCTATGTAACAAATATTCACCTTCTGTGCATGTATTCTGGAACTTAAAATTAACTTAAATTTTTTAAAAACTTTCAAGAAAATACTGTCCAGGGAAACGGTTTGATGTACTCTTTGAAAGAACAATACTGTGTTAACAAAGGCTGACAATGGAAGGAAACCATGATTACTCTCAAACACAACGACAACCTGACCCTCTCATTTTCTCTATCCCTGAGTGAAATGCTGGAGGCAGAGGAAGGTGTTGAAGTTAAAATAAGAATTAAAGAATTGGCACTGCTCTTTGAGCTAATGTTATTAACATATCTTCTGTCCAGCAATTTGTTCAGGTTAAACATCAGAAAGGGATAAGGTAAGTGTCTATTTTTACAATACAGCTAGGGTTTGAAAACTTATGGTTTGAACACAAAACATATTATTAAGCTGAGGTTTTTCAAAGCAGGAACATCTCATGAAATTGATTTGCTAGGGTTTCATTTGAAAATGTAATAACAAGTATTCAGTTGAAGACCAGGATCCCAATCTGTGCATACATATTTATCCATTTCTTTTGGGGGGAAAATCCAGGTGACTCCAAATTTAGATTTTGGCCCTGATCTTGTTTATTTTGTACCTGAAACATGTTACATACAGCCTAGGTCAGTGGGACAATAAGTCATTCTTTAAAGTAATTACTGAGTGTCTGCTGTTTTAAGGGAATTTTAGGGACAGCCAGACGTATGATGAAGTACATCATATATGGGTCTTCGAAGAACTTGTAAAATTTTGAGAAAATAGATGACTACATTAAAAGATCTTAATGTAAAGTAGTACAAGTGATTGATACAGAATGTAAGAGTCAGCAGAGTGATAGAGAACATTATTCTTTACAATCTGAATCATATTACATGAAATGACAGTAATTCAATCCTCAACTAGAAATCTCAACTAGACGTCAGTATTGCCTGAGTATGTTCACTCTCCACAGTTCAAAACAGCCATTTGGTATCCTTTTCTCTCCTCAAACCATTAACATTCCTCCCCAACTCTAGGCTCATGACCCAGCTCCATAATTCATTAACGAAATAAAAACAGTCATAATTCAGATTACCTCACTCCCCAGCTAAAAGCTACATAAAAGCTTCCCACTGCCTTAAAATAGAATCCAAACTTTTACCTACAAGTCTGCAAGGCTGCAGATGATGTCTTCCCTGCTTCCCTCTCCCTCCCCGTTTTCATACTTCTCTCCACTCTGCACTCTTGGTTCCACTCTCATTGAGCTTTTACTTCCTTGAATAGACCCAACTTACTGCTGTCTAATGACTTTGCACCCACAGTTACCTTTGCCACAAATATCCTTTCCGTTGGCTTTCTCATGGTCAGCTTCTACTTATCATTCAGTCCTCACCTCAAATGCCACCTCTGAAGAAATGCTTTCCTAAACCTGGGTGTCCATCAACAGATGAACAGATACAGAAAATGGGGTACATATACACAATGGATTACTATTCAACCATAAAAAAGAATGAGATCCTCTCATTTGCAACAACATAGATGGAATTGGAGGACATTAAATTAAGTGAAATAAGCCAGACACAGAAAGAAAAACTTAGCATGTTCTCACTAATTTGTGGTAGCTGAAAATTAAAACAATTGAACTCATGGAGATAAACAGTAGAAGGATGGTTACTAGAAGCTGGGAAGGGTATCGAGGAGTGGGAAGGAAGTACGGATGGTTAATGGGTGCAAAAGTACAATTAGATGGAATGAATCAGATCTAGTATTTGATAGCACAACGGGGTGATTACAGTCAACGATAATTTATTGTATATTTTATAATAACTAGAGAAGTATAATTTGAATGTTTGTAACACAAATTATAAATGTTTGAGGTGATGGATACTCCATTTACCCTGATATGATTATTATGCATTGCTTGCCTGTATCAAAATATCTCATGTATCCCATAAATATAGACAACTACTATGTACCCATAAATTTTTAGTGCCTTTCCTTACTATCTTATCTAAAGAAGCTCTGCTGCATCCCTTCCCCTAAATTAAGCATTTTCTTTGGTATAGCTTATCTCGTTTTACTTTAGGACTGTGGCTTTCTAAAATTATCTTGTTTATCTACTTTGGTTTTGACTGTCTTGTACCACTGGAATGGAAGTTCTATTAGGAAAGGAACCTGTCCGACATCTCCAGTGGCTTACCCTATGCCTGGTTTATAAAACTCAAAAAATATCTGCTGATTGAATTAATGAATGCATAACTAAAAGAATGGCTAAGCCTGAAAGTAAATGTGCAAAGGAGAGCTATACAATGTGTGATATTTTTAGGTTAATCCTTAGACATGATGGAGCAGTATTGGCTTCCAAACCTGATATTCAAGTACAGAGAAACTCTTTCCCCGTTTGTTGTCAGTAAGTGGATGGTTACCCTATAGCATCAGAAAAATCCAGTTTATCTGTGGTTTGAGCTGATAGTCAAAGAAGTAACAAATATTTATTAAATGATACTGACTTTAATTTATATTATTTTCACCCACTAATTTTGCACTTATGTATTTTTATAACATTTCCTGTTGTCCAGCTAGTTAGACAGTTCTTCTATCAATAGCAAATTTGTTAGTGCAATACAGCACAACTACATATTCATAAGTATGCCAAAGAATGCAAATACCCTTGAGTAATTAACGTTCTCTAATTATATTACCCAGAAACCTACAGTATGACACCCTCCTCCAAACCCCTAAAGAATAAGAAGATTCTAGTTTACATGAGCTATACTATCAAAAAGCTGAAAGAATATTTACTGTTGCAATATATAATAGGACTTTATGATTTCTTAATAAAATGAAGAACACATTGAAATATGTATTTCTCTTAATGTTTCTTAATTTAATATTGAACATTTCTTTCTTTAAGTGGACTTTGGGAGAGTAAAAAGAAATCCAACAGATTCAAATTGGAGGAAGCAGTCAAGAGTGTTAAAATAATTCTCTACACATTTTTCTTTGCACACATTTAATTTACATGAATCTCAGCAATAGCTTTGAAAAGCAAGTACCTCTTAAGAGACTTTTAGTTACTTTTAGTACCACTCTCTGGGTTCTCATAGCCACTTTAAAATTAAGGTGGCTTGGGGAAAAACTCATACCATTCCTGAAAAGAAGCTCTTTAAGTAAAAAGAAAAAAAAAAATCTTTTCTCTTCTCTTAATTTTATTCTTCCCACTATTTCCTTTAATGTACTTACTAATATAATGCAAGATAATGTTGCACATAAGTTCTGAACATGTAGTTTTGGACTGATAATTTCATAGGTTAGAACATTCAGTCAGAACACTCATTAGATTACTGTCTTCTATCCTATTCTATAATTTTTCATATATCCATATGTCTATCCAAACACAAAAGACAGTGGCTGCTCTCTGCTGAGAAATGAAATGGAAATCTCCATTACAATACATTGTCTCCTGTATGAATGCTCTGCATTTCCAGCTGTCTTCACTGTATTAACTGATGTCATCTTGTAGATTTGTAGCCTTGTCTAAACTGCTCTTGCAATTACACTAATAATAAAAAGATACATCATGAGCAGCAGTTATTAATATATAACACTAATTACATAAAACATGGTTTTGTCTAGCACTATGATATTACATTAAAAACTGCCCTATCATCTTCATTTAACATCAACATAGTCTATACATGGAGAACTATATTTTGAAAGGGAACTTGGTTAACTCCTTTTAAAGTCTTATGAAAAGTGGCTTTGAAATTATGCTATATCACCAACCAAGCCATTATATAAATTTGCTTTTGTGAATGAAGATCAATCTGAGTAGCAAAAGTTTAATAATACAAAACGAATATGAATTATTCAAACAGGAGCAAGCATTTAATGTTTTTTAATGAAAATGCAGATAATAAAAGTGGAAATGTCTTACCAATTTGGGGCTTTTTTGCAATTTTGTACTTCCCACTCATGTAACTATAAAAAATGCTTTGCAATATGGAAAGAGCATGGAAATCACCATTTTGAAACATACTGAATCAATGTATGCCTTTATTGGCTAGAACTTTTCTTGCTAATTACATACTTAAATACCTTGCAGTCGAGAGATGGATTGGAAAGGAAGAGAATGTAACCAAATTTTATTAATCAATAATTGATAGTAGAGCATGAAATGCTTAAAATTGTATCTGGGATCACAATAAAATGTGTCAAATGGTCATGGTCCTTAGGACATTAGTCTTTCAGTAAGCCTGGCTAACTCTAGCAGTGTCCCAGAAATGGACATATGAGAAGAAACTCTAGATGTTGGCATCAGAATTACAATTGTGTTTCTCATTTTTCTGTCCTGTCATTCTCACATTTGGCTTTCCTGTTTTTTCCACCCTCCAGTTCTTTTAAAGTTACAAGTTAGATCTCAGTCCCCGCTCACCTCCTTGGCTTGTCAATTGGTTTCAATTAATTATCCCAACATATGTCAGTACTCAAGATGTTATTTCTATTGTCAACCTGGTGACTTTATGAACTTTGCTCATAAGTAAGAGAAGAGGCACTATTCCTCCTCATTCTTTCGCCTGCTCTTCATTGGACCTTCCCACTTCAAACCAGTCAGTTATACCTCAACTTTGTCCTTGCTAGGTCCTTCCTTGTATAATAGAGGAACGAACAGGTGCCAGTACCTCTCAGGGTGGTTGGGCCTTTGGAAAATGGTTGGGGGGATGGTGTCTAAAACAGAGGACTATCTCAAGGGCATCATCAGAGTATGCAGTGGATGTTTTATTAGAGCCTGAGGAATTTTCAGTGATTCAATCACATACATTGCTGAATGAGAGGGAATGTTTCACAGCTATATGCAAATGTCATATGAGGCAAATGCGCACATGTTCTACAGAAAAAAAAGGGGCAACCAACAGGACTTCCATTTCCATTAAAATGTTACTTATGTGTTAGATTGAATGCTACATTTTTGAGTCCAAGGCAAAAGATTAATATCTATCTTAGGATGTATCTGAGTGGAGAGAAGAATCCAACAAACATTGTTTGAAGAACTATGAGTCTAGACAACTTGGAATCTCTAGTTCTTAGACCTGGTATGTGTAGGGTACCTACTAAATTAATGAATGCTACACGGAAAAATAAATTAATAAAATAAGCTGGCATTCTAAAAAGAAAAATACAATTTCAACAAATAGGATCTTTGAAGAAAATGCTTTTCAAATAAAAAAATGAAGAAATTGCACAACGTGAATTTAGATAGGTAAATAAAGCAAGAAGAAAATAATATAATCTGTGTACGGGTAGAAATATAAAGACTACAATAGTTTTAAAATCAAGGAGGCAAAATATAGAACTGACTAGGAGAATGGATATGGCATAATGTTCTTTTTGGTCCTGTGAGCAGATCAACAATAACTTCTACTTATTCTGTACACTCTGAAAGACTGATAATTGAGGAGGTAAATTCAGTAAAGGCAAAGAATCAGTGAGTCACCAAAATAAATAAATAAATAAAATAGTCTGATTCTGATGGATTTTGGTTGGACTTAGAATGTGTTTTAGAGATACATTACAAAACATAGACCCTTCAAAAGAAACAAGAATTGTATGGCACATCTACCTCAAACTCTGTAGACTACTATAAAATTTTCAAATTTGAAGAATACTTCAAAGTAACCAAAAATATTATAACTTTATCAATCTGGTAAGTTCTCTGTCAGGACCGATTCATTTGCTATTTATTGTATTACCTCATTTGCTATTCATTGCCATTTGTACTTTTATCATCATAACTTAGCATTAATTACCGCAGCATTAAAATAAAATTCCATTGCAATTCTATATTAATGGCATAAATGTCTCAAAGTGACACCTATGCTTAGCAATTTATTTTATCTATCAAACAGATGTCCACTTATTTTTAAAGACCTTTTCCATATAATTAAAGGTAATGTCTAATTATCAAGTCAATATATTGATTATTTTTCATTAGAGTTATCTGATGGAGATTTGCCATTCTATTATTTGAGAACCAGAATTTCATCATTAATTGAATCTTGATCTTATAAATAAGAAAAAAATAATAATTTACTTTTAGAAAGGGGCATTTTTTTCTCATTAGAATACACTTAGTTAATTCTATTCACTATCTAACCAAGTATAAATTATCTTCCCAATAACTTTTAATATGGTTCGATATGTTCTTAAAATGAAATCTTAATTATAATGCATCTCTATGTCAGTCATCTGTCAAAAGTGGTTTTAGTTCCTTACTTTGACATGCAGAATATTCAATATTCTCCTTAATTCATTGCATATTTTGGCCTCTATTTTCTTTGCAAACATAATTAGTCAGCATATTGTATCTCTTTTGTCAGGAAAAGACAAACCTGACTCTAATCTTAATTAAATAATACAGCCCAAAAATCAGATATCGGATCTGTATCATACAGTAAGATTCAATTATTGAAGGACCCATTTTGGGAGTGATCCTTAGACTGCTCCATAATCCCTGGACTAGGGAAACCAAAGAGCACTACTGTCACTGAAAAATATCAGTTGGGCCAAGAGACTAGATCCAAGAAAATTTGACTAACAAACTCTGCAGCTTCAAACTATTGCTACACTTACTATTTAAAAGAACCCCATTGAGTAAAAATTAAACACCTCTCATTTTTCTGTTAGCAATTATCAAACTTTGGAGTATGAAAGAATCACTAATTTCCACTCCCAGAAATTCTGATACTCATGGATCTGTGGGTACAGCCTAGCCACTGCATTTTTACCAATAGGTCATGGAATGCCAGGGCAAATGAATAATGTTCAACACATAGACAAATATCCTGAAACTCTAGAAGATAAAATATTTTTAATAGAATAAATACATCTTATGAGGATATGCAAATTAATCATAATTTTTTCATCTCTTTCTGAGTTTAAGCTACAGTTTGATCACATTGCTCAAGAATCAGAACAGACTAATAGAAAGAGCTACAGAGGCCGGGCGCAGTGGCTCATGCCTGTAATCCCAGCACTTTGGGAGGCCGAGGCGGGCAGATCATGAGATCAGGAGATTGAGACCATCCTGGCTAACATGGTGAAGCCCTGTATTTACTAAAAATACAAAAATTAGCCAGGTGTGGTGGCACACTCTTGTAATCCCAGCTACTCGGGAGGCTGAGGCAGCAGAATCGCTTGAACCTGGGAGGTGGAGGTTGCAGTGAGCCGAGATTACGCCACTGCACTCAAGTCTGGTGACAGAGTGAGACTCTGTCTCAAGAAATAAAAATAAATACATAAATAAAAATTTAAAAAAGAAAAGAAAAGAAAGATTACAGAAAGACATCTGGTCCGAAGGTGAGACTGGACTCTCTGAACTTGAGGGAAAGTGTAGAGTTCAAAAGGGTTCCAAAAAGAGCTGTCTCTTCTCCATTTACTAGGTTACTTGAGCCTAACTGAAAGGAGTTTTAAAATCCATGGATAGATAAAATCTCTAAAAAATTAACTCTTGCCTGTGACTCTAAACATTTCCAAGCAGCTTTGAGGAAACAAAGTATGTTTAAAGCTTTTCAGTCCCAGTAATATTAACTGATGAATATTATAGCATTCTATAGGACACAGTGTGAATACTTAAACCAAGTGTTTGTGAATGTGTGTGTCAGTCCCATCACCTCAATTTAAAGATGTGTTACCTGCTATGATTTACAGGTACAAGGACATAAAAAAAGATATTACCACTTCACAATCATAACCTGTTACCTGTGTTAATAATTAACAGTTGCAGAAATATAAAGATAAAGGTCTACGATTCTATGTTAATTATGTTATGTGTGAATACGCTAATACAACCCTGATTTTAAGACTTCTAACGAAATTGAACTCAAATACTTATTATTTATAACCAAAAACATTTTAAAGTAAGTTTGAAAATCTAGAGTTCCTGTATTTATGACAAACCAACAGCCAATATCATACTGAATGGGCAAAAACCGAAAGCATTCCCTTTCAAAACTGGCACAAGACAGAGAGGGCATCCCTCTCTCACCACTCCTATTCAACACAGTATTAGAAGTTCTGGCCAGGGCAATCAGGCAAGAGAAAGAGATAAAGGGTATTCAATTAGGAAAAGAGGAAATCAAATTGTCCTTGTTTGCAGATGACCTGATTGTATATTTAGAAAACCTCATCATCTCAGTCCAAAATCTCCTTAAGCTGATAAGCAACTTCAGCAAAGTCTCAGGATACAAAATCAATGTGCAAAAATCACAGGCATTCCTATACACCAATAACAGACAAACAGAGAGCCAAATCATGAGTGAACTCCCATTCACAATCGCTACAAAGAGAATAAAATACCTAGGAATCCAACTTACAAGGGATGTGAAGGACCTCTTCAAGGAGAACTACAAACCACTGCTCAATGAAATGAAAGAGGACACAAACAGACGGAAGAACATTCCATGCACATGGATAGGAAGAATCAATACCGTGAAAACGGCCATACTGCCCAAGGTAATTTATAGATTCAATGCCATTCCCATCAAGCTACCAATGACTTTCTTCACAGAATTGGAAAAAACTACTTTAAATTTCATATGGAACCAAAACTGAGCCCATATTGCCAAGACAATCCTAAGCAAAAAGAACAAAGTTGGAGGCATCATGCTACCTGACTTCAAACTATACTACAAGGCTACAGTAACCAAAACAGCATGGTACTGGTATCAAAACAGAGATATAGACCAATGGAACAGAACAGAGCCCTCAGAAATAACGCCACACATCTACAACCATTTGATCTTTGGCAAACCTGACAAAAACAGGAAATGGGGAAAGGATTCCCTCTTTAATAAATGGTGCTGGAAAAACTGGCTAGCCATATGTAGAAAGCTGAAACTGGATCCCTTCCTTATACCTTATAAAAAAATTAATTCAAGATGGATTAAAGACTTAAATGTTAGACCTAAAACCATAAAAACTCTAGAAGAAAACCTAGGCAATACCATTCAGGACATAGGCATGGGCAAGGACTTCATGTCTAAAACACCAAAAGCAATGGCAACAAAAGCCAAAATAGGCAAATGGGATCTAATTAAACTAAAGAGCTTCTGCACTGCAAAAGAAACTACCATCAGAGTGAACAGGCAACCTACAGAATGGGAGAAAATTTTTGCAATCTACTCATCTGACAAAGGACTAATATCCAGAATCTACAAAGAACTTAAACAAATTTACAAGAAAGAAACAACCACATCAAAAAATGGACAAAGGATATGTACAGACACTTCTCAAAAGAAGACATTTATGCAGCCAATAGACACATGAAAAAATGCTCATTATCACTGGTCATCAGAGAAATGCAAATCAAAACCACAATGAGATACCACCTCACACCAGTTAGAATGGTGATCATTAAAAAGTCAGGAAACAACAAATGCTAGAGAGGATGTGTAGAAATAGGAATGCTTTTACACTGTTGATGGGAGTGGAAACTCTTTCAACCATTGTGGATGACAGTGTGGCGATTCCTCAAGGATCTAGAACTAGAAATACCATTTGACCCAGCCATCCCATTACTGGGTATATACCCAAAGGATTATAAAATCATGCTGCTATAAAGGCACATGCACACATATGTTTATTGTGGCACTATTCACAATAGGAAAAACTTGGAACCAACCCAAATGTTCATCAATGATAGATTGGATTAAGAAAATGTGGCACACATACACCATGGAATACTATGCAGCCATAAAAAGGATGAGTTCAGGTCATTTGCAGGGACATGGATAAAGCTGGAAACCATCATTCTGAGCAAACTATTGCAAGGACAGAAAACCAAACACCATATGTTCTCACTCATAGGTGGGAATTGAACAATGAAAACACGTGGACACAGGGCAGGGAACATCACACACAGGGGTCTGTAGTGGGGTGGGGGGCAGGGGGAGGGATAGCATTAGGAGAAATACCTAATGTAAATGACAAGTTAATGGGTGCAGTAAACCAACATGGCACACGTATACCTATGTAACAAACCTGCACGTTGTGCACATGTACCCTAGAACTTAAAGTATAATAATAAAAAAAGAAAATCTAGAGCTCCTATTTTATCATGTCTGATTTTACTTTTTATAACACAAACATAGTATTTAGCTATAGACTAAGTGTGTCTCCTTGCCAAAGTTAAAATAATTTTTTTTACAATCTAGATAAAGTAGATCAATAATAAATATGACTGATAGATCAGACAAATCAGTTCAATAGACATACAATTATTCATTTAATTTGGGGAAGAAGGGAAGTTACTAAAGATTCCTCCCATTAAGGACTAGATAGATGCAGTCAGCAACTGATGAATCAACTAGTACATCCTAAAGCATTGTCTTCAAATAAACTACACATTTTTACTGATTATATCTGCATATGTATGAGTGGTTATACACCCCCACACATACACATGCACATACATATATACATACACACATACATACACACATATACAACACACATATATAAAGAGAGACATACTATTTTTTTTAGATTATATAACTCCCAACAGTTTCTTTCTTAAAGTCTTGTAACAAATTAGCCACAAACACCAACCATGATGTAAATAAAGTAGTATTTGTGAAAATAACTTTCACTCAAATTATTTTGGAGTAAAAATTACTAAATATTTTAGAAGCAGTATTAAGAAAATGGTAATATTATGATATATTATGTTATTTTCTCCCATTTTTGAAGGAATTTGACTTCCTGAAACCCACTAAGCAAGAAGAAAAAATAAAAGAATAAATCACTGCCTAAATATCTTTTTAAACAATCTTTTAAAAACTATTTTTTGTTTTGTGGAATAATCCTTCAATTCAAATGAACTAAACAATGAAACTGGCAACATAAAATATAAAAATTTTGTTAGCAGCTGAAATGTTTTTAAAATACCTACTTATTTAATACTTACTTGCATTTAAAAGATTCAATACTTTATGGAAAGTAAAAGAAAATATTGAACTCACCAAGCTCCACTTTATTTCTCTAAATTTAGATTTCAGTCTGCAGTGTGATGTACAACCTTGTAAATGTATGAGTTACATTTATATGATTAGTGTATCTGTGACAAACCTTCAACTGTCTTTTTTGTAATACAGTAAATCATAATCAGCCTGTGAACTTTTATGTGGAAAGTGCTGTTTTACATTTATCAGGCTTTACATTTTCTAACTCTGTGGATCCAAGTAATTTACTGGGCACAAGATAGCACTGAGTAAACATTTGTTGAATTTTTTAAAACAGTAATTATACTTATAAAAAGAAGACTAAGTTAATATAAATAAAAGTATTGAAGAGTAAAAATTTTAGAAATATTTAGTAATATATATTATTTAGAACAAAATCTATCTATGTAAAGTTTGGCTAACAATAATTAGCAATATAAATCCCTTGAATTAGTAGCCAGACTCTCAGACAGTGAGCATATAAAAACTTTATTTGAAAACCTATTAAAATATAGATAAACAGTTTTTGGCATAGAACAGTGAGGAGATGCAAGTAAGGACCACGGAAGCAAGATAAATTGAGATCACTCATTCCTGACATGATAATATTGCAATGTTGGATATCAAATACAGAAATTAAATCTAAGAAAAAACTTGTCTGTCTGGAAGATGCAAAATTAAGATCTAGAGTACATCAAGAAAAAAACAGTTTAACAATTGGGGAACCATTGGGGGAAAAGATGGATTTTATGCCATTTTTAATATTAAGCAGGAATGCAGTTTATCATTTTTGACATTCAGAAGTGGACCACCCATGAACCCCAACAACAGAAATTCCTTCTCATGGACTCCAACTCCAATTTCCTCTTCCTGTCGAACCCACCAACCTGCCCATCCAGAATCTATGGCCAGACTGACTGGTGAAGGGTTTTCCCTTCCAAAGCCAGTCTACAATGACTGGTAGAAGTGACTACTTCTTCAAATGTACAGACACCAAGGCAAGGCAACAAGGATAATAAAGAATCAGGGAAACAAAATATCACCAAAGGGACAAAATAAAGCCGCAATAACAAACCCTAAACACTAGAGATCTATAAACTACCTGACAAAGAATTCAAAGTAATTACATTAAAGAAGCTCAGTGAGCTACAACAAATACAGATAAACAACAATAAAAATCAGGAAAACAATACAAGAAGTTTGGCAAAGATATAGAAAGCATGCAAAAGAACCAAACAGAAATTCTGGAGCTAAAAAATACAATGACTGAACTGAATAATTCAATAAAGAACTTGAAGAGCTGCTCAATCAAGCAGAATAGTCAATAAACTCCAAGACAGGTCATTTGAAATTATCCAGTCACAGGAGAAAACAGAATAAAGAAGAAATAAACTCTATAGAACTTACTGGACACTGTCAAGTGAATTAAAATACACATTATGAGAATTTCAAAAGGAGAAGAGACAGAGTAAGGAATAGGAAGCTAATTTAGAAAATTAATGACTGAAAACTTGCTAAAAGTAGGAAGGGAAATGGACATTCAGATAATGAAGTCCCAAAGTCCTCAAATAAGTTAAACTTAAAAAAGTCTACAGTGAGACACATTAATGAAATTATCGAAGATGAAGAGACAGTTTTGAAAGCAGCAAGAGAAAGCAACTCACCACATTCAAGAAAGCTTACATAAGACTATCAGTGATTCCTCAAAAGAGACATGCAGGCCTGAAGATAGTACAGTGATATAGTCAGTGAAAGAAAGCAAAACACTATCAACTAAGAATGCTATACCTGGCAAAACTGTCCTTTAAAAATGAAGAAGCAATAAAGACTTCCCAGACAAACAAAAATTGAGAGAGTTCATTACCATTAGATGCCTTAGAGATGTGTTAAAGGGGATTTTTCAAGCTGAAATGAAAGAACACTAAACAGCAACATGAAAACCCATGAGAGTATAAATCTCAATGGTAATGGTAAATATATAGATAAATACAGAATAATGCAACCACTTTACCCTAGCAAAAAAATTAAAAGACAAAAGTATTAAGCATGACTATAACCACAAAAACTTTTAATGAATAATAATATAAAAACAAAGAAATTCTGGCATCAATAACATCAACTGTATGTGAGGGATGTGGAAGTATAGAGTTTTGTATGTAATTGAAGTTAAGTTGTTTTCAGCTTAAAATATACAATTATAATTATAAGAAGTTTTATGCAAGCCTCATGGTAACTACAAAGAAAAACTTATAGCATATCCCAAAGAGTAATAATAATACATAGAAAGGAATAAAAGTACGTAACTTTAAAAAATTATCAAATAACAAAGACAATAAGAGAGGATAAGGGAAACGAGAACTACAAAATAGAAAACAATTAACAACATGGCAATAATAATTCCTTAGCTATCAATAATTACTTTAAATGTTAATGAATTAAACTCACCAATTAGAAATAGAATAAATGGGTTAAAGAATTAGATCAAACTGTGTAGTCCATACAAGAGATGCACTTTTCATTTTGGTACACAAATAGGCTGACAGTGAAGAAATTTCACTGGAAAAAGATACTCCATGCAAATGGTAACCAAAGGAGATCAGGAGTGGCTCTTTTTATATAAGACAAAATAGAGATATTAGTCCAAAACTGTCACAAAAGGCAAAGAAGGTCATTATATAATAAAATTGTCAATTTGACCAGAACTTATAACAATTATAAATATATATGCACCAAAATCAGAGCATCTAACTATATAAAATAAACATTGACAGCTCTGAAGGAGAAATCAATAGCAATACCATAATAGTTGAAGACTTCATATCCCACTTTTAATCATGGAAAAAATGGGCAAAGAACTGAATAGACATTTTCTCAAAGAAGATGTACAAACGGCCAACAGGTATATGAAAAAATGCTCAATATCATTAGTCATCAGGGAGATGCAAATTAATATCACAATGAAATAAAATTAAAACCTCACGCCTGTTATAATGACTAATATTTTAAAAATAACAAGTGGTAGTGAGGATGTGAAGAGAAAGAAACTCTTGCACTAATGGTGGCACTGTTAATTGCTATAGCTGCTATGGAAAAGGGTGTAGAGATTCCTCAAACGAACAAAAATAATCTAGCAATTTGATGTCTGGTTGTATATCCATAGGAATAGAAATCAGGATTTCAAAGATATATCTGCACTCCTATGTTCATTTCAGCATATTCACAGTAGTCAAGATACAAAAGCAACATAAAAGTTCATAAATGGACAAAATGATAACGAAAATGTGGTACATAAATGCAAGAAATATGACTAAGTCTTAAAAAGAAAGGCAATCCTGCCATTTGCAACAACATGAATGAACCTGAAGGACATTATGGTAAGTGAAGTAAGTCAGACACAGAAGGACAAATACTGCATGAAACCACTTATATGAGGTATCTGAAATAGTGAAACTCACAGAAACAGAGTAGAAAGGTGGCTACCAGGGGTTAGGGAATGGTGAAATAGAGAGATATTAGAAAAGGAGCACAAAGTTTCAGTTGCACAAGATAAATAAGTTCTACAGATGTACTTTACAGTGTAGTGCCTATAGTTAATAATACTGTATTACATACTTAAATATTTACTCAGAGAGTAGATCTTAAGTGTTATTATCACAAATAACAACGATAACGAATTAATTAATAAATAAGGCAAGGAGAGGGAAAAAGTGGATGACCCATGAACTGAGTTAAAAAGAATGCTGTATCAGTAAAGTTAGATGGCATATGGGATTGGAGAGAGTGGCACACAATATCCATTCCATCTTCCTTTCAACATGTTATATTTCCAAGATTCCTTTGCAGATGGGTTGAGATGTTATCCATGCTCAAGCAATAAGAGAAACTAACATGAGATTTGGAAGCAGGAGCATGGTAGGTCTGTGCTCCCACTGATTCTGCTGTTTCTGCTTACTGGCATGTTCAGGTAACACTGGACTTTTCTGTGGCAGCATCAGCAGAGGTCCCAGTGATGAGTGACCAACTTAATAGGCATTGAAAGCCAAAATGGAGCACATTCATTTTAGTGCATTTTCTCCTGTAATGAGAATATATGACCTGGAAATTGAGGGTGTGTTCTTTTGCAAAAATTTCCTTCCTCTTCCCACAACATTGACCTCTTCTGATTTAGAGGCTATAATTTCCAAGAAAGTAATATTTACACAAGATAGCACACTGGTTCCTACAACTGGAAGTTAAAACTACTAACAGGCTATTTGGGTGTCCTTATGACCATAAAGTTTTTTTACAAAGAGGAGGAAAAAAGAGGTTACTCTGTTGGATAGGAAGATTGATCTTGGCTTTAAGGGGATTCAGGGTTGGTATTAAAGTGTGTGTCAGGCAGCATGTAAGAATCTGGGTTTTACAGGACTTGTTGGGATGTGTCATCAAATTACCATGTCCAGAGTTAAAAATTCATGTACAATTTCAGCAGTTCAAGAAGCCAAGGCCACCAGTGGCTCAGGCCCATCAAGAATGAAGATTGGCTTTAACCCACCCACCATCTAATGCCATAGAGCTAAGGATAACAGGAGCATGAAATTCAGAGTAGAAAAAGGATGCTTGAATATCAATCATCATCTTATGACCATTTGGATAAACAAATGTCATATTTACTTCCTTTTTCTTTATGTATCTTATTCTATGTAGACATATTTCCTTTTTTATATTCCATTCTCCCACTTCATAGTATGTGTTGTTTTTTGATAACTTTATTAAATATGTAGATGGGAAGATCAGTGCACTGGAAGAGGAACTGACATCATCCAGAGGAGTCTATGACTAATAGAAGCTTGGCTTCTTTTGTCTTGGGAACAGTATAAGTAGGTTTTATCTGTATGGGAGAATCATTGCATTGGATTGGGTGAAAATTGATTGTTGTAGATAATATTGTTTGGAAATGTATGTACAAGAAGAGAAGCATGAATGGTCAGGAAATGGACAAACAGAAAAATAGTGGGAGTTCTGGTGGATTTCTGCTCACTGTCCACACCACCATCTATCTACTAAGCTTTCCTACACTTTTGATGCTGATAAGCTAAAATCCACATTTCTGAGTCTCTTTTGCAGATGGAACACAGAATGTGGTTTAGGTTTGGACAATAAAATATAGTAATGTGATATCTGAAAGAAGGGTAGTTTGAAAGCCACAGGTCTACCATTTCTGTTGGTCAGCATAATCACAGGGGCCCTGGATTTTTCTACAACAGCATTTTCACAGATCCCAGTGCCCAATAATTAATTTCTGAATATTGAAAGGCCCCCAAGCATCCATTTTTGCTTGTGCCAATATAACAGATGTAATGTGGCTCTGGAGTCAACAGTACATAGTTTTCTAATCTATGGGTTGCATACCTAAAGCAATATATTTCTAGGGCGTATGGTTGCAGTGACAGTACCACAGATTCTTAATTACAACAGAGGTAGAAATTCTCCTGGTGGGTTACTTCTGAGGTACTGGATCCTGTTATCCCGGCCTTCCAATAAATTTGTACGAACTTAATTCCTGTATTAAAGCCTTTTCTGCTTTAAATAGCCAGAGTAGTTTCAGATATCTTCAACTTAAGCCTGATTCAAACAGATGGTATACTGAGAAAGAAACACAATGAACCAAATTAAACCATTCTATGTAATGAAACCCGTCCTTCCTGAGCATCATGTGAACTGGAAACAATAATGTGTTGGGAATAGAGATAATTTCAGTAGAAAGGATGTTGATTGATTTATCAAGAATTAAATAGTTATAATTTTCAATACGTTCTTGCTTTTTATTGTCTTATAGCTAAGTTAAATGAGTTCATTAATAGAACTAGTTCATTCTTACTTTGAACCCTGAGCTATCAGCTTTATTTATTAGTCACACACGTATTTTTATTTGAATTTGAATTTCATATTACTTTAATAGTCACAGTTTGTTATTTGCCACTTATTTGCTTCTTATAAACTATATATTTATCAACAAATTTTGACACCTGAAAAGCAATGATGCATATCCATATGGATGTTTTCATACTATAGAGATGAAAAGATGTACGTTATACAGATGATAAAATCTAACAGTTTTAGGAGAAAATGTCCTTATCTGTAAACAGAAAGAAAACTCATAATTAGGTTCAGTTAGGATAAAGTATTCAAATATAAATTAAATACTTATATATTGATTTAATTTTTGTTGTAATCTCCAATTCTTTTTCAAGTCAAACTGAGGTATTTAAAGAAAGAGACTCGCTTTTTGATGGGGTTGTTTGTTTTTTTCTTGTAAATTTGTTTGAGTTCATTGTAGATTCTGGATATTAGCCCTTTGTCAGATGAGTAGGTTGTGAAAATCTTCTCCCATTTTGTAGGTTGCCTGTTCGCTCTGATGGTAGTTTCTTTTGCTGTGCAGAAGCTCTTTAGTTTAATTAGATCCCATTTGTCAATATTGGCTTTTGTTGCCACTGCTTTTGGTGTTTTAGGCATGAAGTCCTCGCCCATGCCTATGTCCTGAATGGTATTGCCTAGGTTTTCTTCTAGGGTTTTTATGGTTTTAGGTCTAACATGTAAGTCTTTATAATTACAAGCCACAATTATAAATTGCCCCCTTGTCCAGACTATCCTCAAAAATGTAAGCAGGGCTAGATGCCTGTGTGGGTCAACAAACAAGAAGAGCTTGTGAAGGATCAGCACTTTATTCTCCGATCTGGCTCAAGTATACAAATATTCCTTATTATGCATTGCCCTTGGTTTATTAGCCATTGCATTGTCCTGAACTGGTTTGTGACATGAGCTGATAGCATTTGTTGCCCCAGGGGAAGGGTTAAACTATGAGAAAAGAGGCGTGGATTAAACAAGGAAGAAAAACTATCAATATGTCATAAAATATACATACTATTTCTAATTTATTCCTGTCCATTTGAGGCAACATATCTAATGTGTTACAAACATTTCTGGTAATACAGTATCGTTGTTCCCTTTACAAAAAAAAAGAGACTCAGAGACACAGTAATTGGGTCAAGTAAGTTTCTGAAATGGTGGCTGATTACAAAGGTCCAATCTAGGGTTAAAGAGGGCAATTCACCCACAGTTTACTCAAAACACCAAATGTCTGATAATTTAGGAGTTATCTAGCATGGATTTTGTTTGGATCTCCTGCTTCCACTACTTTTCTTCTCATGATGTCAAAAATGTGGAGTTGTGAAACCTTCTTATACTACCAAGGTGCATAGAATCACAGGTAATTAAGAAATACAGGTGGGCAGGGAAATATTATTCACTTTATTTAGCTTTGCTCGCCTGAACTAAAGCAGAAAGGACTTTCAGCTCTAAATAGGAAAAGAAGTAAACATCTACCTTAAGTAGCAATGCAGAATCTATTTTCCACAGACACTGAGGATTCACATTATTAGTAATTTTAGCATAAAAACAATTCTAGTAGCCGTAAGTTGTACATTCAAAGACAGTTCACCAACATCATAACTACAGGATTAAAAAAAATTCCCATGTAATACCTAATATACTGTTTCTATATTCTGTGTTCTAATTCTCTGGATTGATAAATAATGATTGTTATGTTCACTCTAGTTTTAATTTGTGTGAGGCTGATTTTGTTTTCCTATCATTGGAGAGAACAGACATATACATATGTTTGGAAGACAGGAGTTTCTCTAAGATTTAATTATAGGTATAAATGTCTTATTTGAACTAGGCAAAATGCGTATTAAAAATGAAAGTTGTAATACATTACTTACCAAGTTGATTTCCTATTTTGTTAGGTATTGCTAGATGTACAACCTTTTTAAAATGCTGTAATTTCAAAAAAGTGAAAAGCAATCATTAGAATATTTCTTGGAAATAATATAATAAAATATCAAATGAAAGTCAGTTTTTTCCCAAAATACCAGCCCACATACATGGAATAATTCGATGTTGAAAAAATACAAATCGTATAATTAGGAAAATAATTTACACAAGATGGATCCAGTGACTGTTTCTTTGCCAAAGGCTTTCTTTCCTTTCAAATGTTTCTGGAAGCTTATAGGATAGAAGTAAATTTTATGATAAAATTACTTCTAAATATCTTGGAGCCAACGGTACTTTATGTTGTCTCATCCCTACAGACAGTATGAAACCCTCTTGTTGTCTAAGACAGTGTTTGATAATAACTTTTTGCTCCTTGTCATATTACTTGAAGTGCTCATCGTTTGAGATATGCAATGTGTTGGGAATCTCCTACCGTCCTCTTCAATTGCCACACACCATACCTTCCATATTCTGTCTGCAAGCCATTTTTTAAAATCCTACTTTCCAGCTAAGTAGATTGAGGCACACAATATTTTCTGAGTATCCCATGAATTTCACATATGGAATTGGCAAGAAAATATGTGCTGACCTGTCCACTCTACCCCCACCGCCGTGTATAGTCATAACAGACTGCAAAAAAAAGTTATAGTTGATATTTCCCCCTTTATCCATAATGTATCCAACACTTCAAATGTTGAATAGCATCTTAGAAAAGAAAAATAAAATTTGAACTAGATAATAAATTAAGTTGCATAACTCCGAAGAAGAGCAATATCTTTTAATACAAGATTTTTAATGAAATTAAAAGCAAAAAAATGGAAAAATGTCTTGGTGGCATGGATGTTTAAATTTTGGCACTAAATGCAGAGTAATTACCTGAGTAATTATGTGGCAATTCAGTTTCTGGTTAGCTGGTGAAAGGAACAGTGTTACTGAAAGAGACATATCTCGACTCTTTTGTAATTGAGTAGCAAAGTGTAATTTTGAACTAGATCTTGAAGCCAAGATACAGCTAAAATTGGCATCTCTACATTATCAACAGTCAAATATCTATATATACATCTTACGAGAAAAAATACATGATTTAATCCTGAGTCTTTAATCACACATAAACACAGAAATACGCACAAAAACATATATACAACTCATATATATGCAGATATTAATACACACACATAGGCACAAATACATACAATTTCCTTCACTTAAATATGTACACACGTACTCATCCATATGTATGTGTACATATACACATATACACGCAGACTTGCCCTTTCTCAGAACATATGGCAGGACACTGGCCTAGCCCTAGTTTGATGTCTTTTTATAAAAGATTTATGCCCCCTCTCCACCTTCTCTAGATTTTTTACAGCGCTAAAGCAGGGGTCAGCAAACTAGAGTCCATGAGCCAAATCCTCTCGACTACTTGTTTTTCCAGGGTCTGCAAGCTAAGAACAGTGTTTACATTGTTAAATGGTTTGAAAAAAGTAAAAGAGACCTAATGCTTCATGACATATGAAAATTATATGAAATTCATATTTCAGTGTCCACAAATAAAGTTTTCTTGAAACATAGCAATGGTCATTCACATATGTACTTACCTAAGGCTGTTTTGAGCTACAAAAATAGAGTTATTGCTCCAGAGACTGCACGTGTCTCTCTCAGTGTTTCACAGTGATGCCCAGGACACTACAAATCCCAGCATTACCGTTAACAATCGACACCATTTCCGGTGTCACATGTATCTGCATACTGTGACATTTTACTATTATTCTTATTATCCATGCATATCCATTACGTCAAAACAAAAAAAAAAGAAAAGCTTTTAAGATATAGCGGAGTGTGGATTTGTTATTGAATTTGGTAAAATAAAATTTATTTACACTATAACTATTCTAAAAGTACAAAATATAAGTTGACATTACCAGAGCAAGTATTCATCGTAGTAGCCCCAATTCACCATGATGGTTAGAAAAATTAGTAAATGCAAGATGGAATTTATTATCACAGCAGCATTTCTCCACACACACACACACACACACACACACACACACACACACTCACATTGAAATCAGCATAAAACTACAGTTTCTGAGAGGCTCATTTGTTAGCCAAGCAAGGAACGTGATTCACCAATGGCGAGTTAATTAAATCATATTTGATTGCAACAGACAAATAAAAATGTCTAGAGAAAATAAATTTAAGACTGTTAGCCTTTTGGCAAGAACAGTTGTTCAACAAACTAAGGACATGAGGAGAAAAAAATAGTAAGTTAAAAAACAAGGTATGAATATTATACTGAAATTCCTAGCAAGAATAAGATGCAAGATAAAGAAGTAAAAGGCATACAAATCGGAGGAAAAGAAGTGAATCGGCCTTTATTTGCAAATGATATAATTAGATAAGTAGAAAATCTCACAGACACTACAAAAATCTCCTGGAACGAATAAGTGAAAATTGCAAGGTCACAGGATACAGATGAACATAAAAGATAAATTTTATTCTTATATGCTAGCAATGAGCAATTAGAGTATGAAATTCAAAGTCATCAACCATCTACAATAGCTCAAATAAAAAAGGAAGTACTTAAGTAATAAATCTACCTTACAGAAAACTACAGGACACTGATGAAAGAAACACACAATATCTAAATAAGTGGAGACATATACAATGTTCATAAATTGGAAGGCTTTATATTGTTAAGATGTCAGTTCTCTCCAATTTGGTCTATAGATTCAATGCAATCTCAATCAAAATCTAAACAAGCTTTTTTGTTGGTATAAGCAAGCTCATTCTAAACTCCATATGGAAAGGCAAAGATCTAAAATAGCCAAGATGATTCTGAAAAAGAAGAAAGTTGGAATACTCACATTACCAGATTTCCAGACTTATTATAAAGCTACAGTAATGAAAACAGTGTGTTATTAAAAAAAAGTATAGATGTATGTTAACAATAAAACAGAATAAAGAGTCCACACAAATATAATCAATTGATTGCTGGCAAATAGGGGGAGGTAACTCAGGGGAGAAAGGATAGTTTTTCAACAAATGTTGCTAGGAAAATGGGATATGAATACGCAAAAAAGAATAGTATAGACACATACTTAACATCTTAAACAAAAGATAACTAAAAATAGATCATAGACCTAACTTAAAATGTAAAACTAAAATTTCTAGAAAAATAATCTGCATGACCGTGGGTTTGGTGATGGTTTTTTAGATAAAATACCCAAAGCACAATTCATAAAAGAAAAAAATGTGATTGAATTAAAAAAAAGAAGTAGTACTTTGGCAAACTTAAATAGTTTTGCTCTGTAAAAGACTGAGAAAAGAATAAAAGCACAAATCATGGGCCAGGATAAAATATTTGCAAATCACATGCCTGATAAATGACTTGCACTCAGCATATGTAAGTATAATTTAAAACTCAACAATAAAAAAGTTAAAATAGCAAAATATCTGAGCAGACACTTTACTCAAAAATGATATATGGAATGGCAAATAAACACGTGAAAAGGGGATCAACATAATTTCATTGCAGAAATGCAAATCAAAACCACAATGAGATACCACTATACACCTATTAGAATGCCTGAAATTCCAAAAGTGAACAGTAAGAAATGCTGACTAGGATGTGGAGCAATCGTTAACTTTCATTCACTACTGGGAGAATGCAAAATAATACAGCCACTTTACAAGGCAGTTTGGCAGTTTCTTTTACATTAAACATAGACCTCCCATATAATCCGGCAATTGCACTCCTAGGTATTCACCCAAATGTTTTTAAAAACCCATGTCCACATGAATACTTGAATGTCAATGTTTACAACAATTCCATGGCTTAGTACTGGTAAAGTTTTATTGTGATTTTGTTTAACCTCAGGGTCAAGATTGAATTTTTTTTAACAAGAAGAAGCATACTCAACCAATATTATTAAATATGGAGTGGCCTTGGAAATAAGCTTTTGCTGCAGAATTGGTAGTGTTTATTAATAAATTCAGGCTAAAATTACAAGGAAAACAGTGGTTAGTTTATGAGAAATATACTATGGTAAAGTTAATTTTAAGACAACTAATACTGTTTGGATAACAAGTAAATGAAGCTGCTTTATACATTTCCCACAACGTCACAAGTTAAAACAAGATGTAAGATATCCATTCTCAGAAAAAAGTAAATTAGTGGTTGTATTTTATGAACTCAGACTCTATTTCCAGCAGTGTTTTTCAGGCTTCAATGCAAGTGCAAAGGAAATTTACATATTTCAAACGCTGTTTACCTGTGCAACTAAAGAGTTTCCACCTAACTTCTAACTGGAAGTGACTAATCTGCAATGTAATGAAACGCTGAAGGGCAAATATCAAGAGAATAATCTAACAATTCTATAAATGCCTTATAAGTGAAAAATGTTTAATTTGGACCATAACTCATGGACTGCTATCAGTATTTGGCCACACTTATCTGTGCAAAAAGATATTTTAAAAGATAAAATATGTAGCATTTTCTTACAGATCAACTTAGACAAATATGTGAAATTGATTTTGATGAGGAATACTGATTTTGAACCAAAATTCAGCAAAATACTATCCATAGATGCAATTTATTAGGAAGTACATAATTATTATATTTTGAAATTATCAGTAAAATTGTGGAAATTTTTTCTCTTTTGTTTATAAGTACCTATACATCTTCCTTTTTGCCTGTTGAACCACAAAGCAAGCTATTTACTATCTTGCCTTTTGCATAAGTTTGCCAAACTCTGCCATAGAGTATTTAACATCAGTGCCTTCCTAATTAGTGTATGTATGTACTTGTGAGTGTATGTACATGCATCTTTTATGAGTATGTGTGTCTTAGTCCATTTTGCTGCTATAACAGAACAACTGAGACTGAGTAATTTATAATGAACAGAAATGTATTGGCTTATAGTTCCAGAGGCTGGGAAGTCAAAGATTGAGGGGCCAGTATCTGGTGAGCACATTCTTGCTGCACCATCCTATAGCAGAAGGCAGAAGGGCAAGAGAGGGCAAGAGGAGTCCAGACTTATCCAAACTTATCCTTACCCATGAGGCTGGCGTTCTCATTGCCTAGTCACCTCTCAAAGTTCTCACCTCTTAATACTGTTACAAGGGCAATTAAATTTTAACATGAGTTTTAGAGGGGTAACATTCCAAGCATAGTTATATGTAATTGAGTAAACACTCAGGGACAGATCTTGCCCTTCTTCCACAAGGCATATGAACAGATGATTAATTTTGTGTTGATAATTTGGAGATGCCTATGCATTAGCTACATCTTTGCTTCATGATCTAGTTCAAAGTACATCATACAAACACACCATAAATTGGAAATGGGTGGGCAGAAAAAAGTGGAACTACCAACTTCTAGTACTTCTGTTTCCAGGCACTGTTCACTTCCATACATACCATAATACTGAGCTGTTTATAGAGGTTTTAATTATCACTATATTGCCTTGGAAATTTTTGGAATGATTTTTTTCATGTTTAAGTATGTAATAATTTTATCTGTAGAAAGCTTTTCTATATTTTTTACTTCCCTATATTTGTTTCTTAATTATTTTCCTTTTTGAATAGCTTATGTCCCAGTATGCTCTGGTATATTATGAAATAAGAGTGAGTAGAAAACACATTCTTAACTTATTCTTATTTTTAAAGAGAATAACCATAGTGTGTCTCAATTAAGTATAATGTTATTTAAAGGTTTTAAATATACACTGTCATGCTGAGAATGAAATACACCAAACATAATTTTTAGTGTTTTAATTAAGAAAAGGTAAAAATCATCTTCTCATCATTTATTGAAATAATTACATATTTTTTGAATTATCTTTCCTACTAATGTCAACTATATTAATAATTGCTCCTACCTTATACTAGCATTTCTTGGCTGTGCTAAATTCTATTCAGTCATAATGGAAATATACATAATTTAATATTTTTTACTCTGTGATATGGGCTAAAATGTTACTTAAAGTTTTAGTATCTCAATTTACAAATGAAGTTACTTGTCACTTTCTTTGGTTTGATCTTCTAACGTGGTTTATTCATTTTATTCCTAACTGTAACAAAGATAAGTTGTATATTCTTTATTTGAATTAGGATCATTTTCTATATAAAGAAATGATGTTCTTAATAATTTTTTCTTTAGAAAATTAAGTAGCAATTTTTAAATAAATCTATTTGAGTCAACAGTAAAACAAACAAAAAAAATGAGTGCAATTTCTCAAATGTGGCCTGGGGTCCACCTTCTTCAAAAATCATTTGAGAAGATTCCTAAAAATACCCCATTTAGACTTACTAACAGGGATACTTTATGATTTTTGTGAGCCATAGGCACTTCTGGAGTTCTTGATATATTCTGGATATTAACTCCTTTTCAGTCATATAATTTTCAAATATTTTCTCTGATTCTGTGGGTTGCCTTTTCACTCTGTTGATTGTGTTCTTTGGTACACAAGTTTCTAATTTTGCTGTAGATCAATTTATCTGTTAATTCTTTTGTTGCCTGTGAGTTTGGTGTAATATCTAACAAATAATTGCTAAATTCAGCATCATGAAGCTTTTTCTTTATGTTTTCTCCTAATGGTTTTATGAGCTTTTATCCATTTTAAGTTAATTTTCACATTTGGTACAAAGTAAGGGCAAAATTTCATTCTTTCGCCTGTCCTTTTCCCAATGAATGATTTTGACATCCTTGTCAAAAATCGTTTGTTCATATATGTGAGGGTTTATCTCTGGGCTCTCTCATCTATTTTACTGGTCTACGTGTCTGTCTCTTGCAAGTACCTCACTGGTTTGATTACTGTAGCTTTGTATAAGTTTTCAGATCAGGAGGTGTGAGACCACTCTGATTTTCTTTTTCAAGATTGTTTTGGCTGCCCAGAGTTCCTTGAGGTTTCATAAAAATTTTAGGATTTTTTTTTTATTTTTGCAATAACATGTTGGAATTTTGATAGGGATCATATTATTATTATCATACTTGTTTCAAAATTCATAAAACTTAAGCTTGGAGAAGATAAGTTGCCTAATAAGAATCAACTCTTAAGCCGGGCCTGGTGGCTCACGCCTGTAATCCCAGCACTTTGGGAGGCAAAGGCAGGTGGATCACCCGAGGTCAGGAGTTCGAGACCAGCCTGGCCAACACAGTAAAACACCATCTCTACTAAAAATACAAAAATTAGCCAGGCATAGTGGCTGGCGCCTGTAATCCCAGCTACTCAGGAGGCCGAGGCAGGAGAATCACTTGAACCTGGGAGGTGGAGGTTGCAGTGAGCCGAGATCGCGCCATTGTAATCTAGTATGGGAGACAAGAGCAAAACTCCGTCTCAAAAAACAAAACAAAACAAAACAAAAAGAGAGAGAGAGAGAATCAACTCTTAATCATTACACTTTATTTCATTTTTATTTTCACTAAACAAACCAGTTCATCAATTTTGTCAGCCACAAGGTACTTATTGGTGTTAAAAAGTTTATATTTCTTCCAACTTTTCCTATCTCCTCTTTCTCTCCTTCTTCCTCCTTCTCCTTTTATCTTCTTGTATTTTGTCTCATTTAATTATTTCTATTTCCATTTTCTCTTTAGTGTTCAAGTGAAAAGGCTTTAGATATAAAAATTAGCATTTTATTGCCATATTCCATTATTTACTTTTGTGGATTTTTTTTTTTTTTTTTGGTTTTCTGCCTTCTGTAATACTTTTACTAATGCTTACATCTGCACAAACTACCATTGTGATTTTTGGATTATATAAATCAACATTATATTTCTGTTCTTTCTAGTTTTTAACTTTTATGTCTTATATTGCTACTGTCTGGAACATATAGTTCAATATTACTAGGTTTTCCTTACTTTATGATCTATTAATATATTGTCAAATTATTTCTTTTAATATTTCTTTTAATATTTAAAACAGTGAAAGCTACTGTACCAGAAAGGATTATGGTAATCTCTTTTTCTTTATTTCCACAGGCTAAAGTACCTTAGATGATTCAAAAATATTTGTCCGTTTGGTTTTAATAGTATCACTTAAAGGCAAAAGATTGCTAGAGCTTGTTTGCCATTCAATCAATCATTTTTCTCTTCCAAGAGAACTATTTATATTTAGTGGGATAATTGATACATTTATGTCACTCTTCTCTCATAGTTATTGTTTTGTGGTGTTATTGTTTTTGCTTTGCTTTTTGCTTATACAATTTCTGTGGTTTCTGTGGTGCCAAAGTTCATTTTAAAATAATCCAGTATTTTTCAAATACTTCTACCATTAATATATTTTACATCAGTTCCAAATAGTTTACATTCATTTCCACTATCTTAAAAAACATTAAATTCTGTCCCCAGAGAGATAAGAAATCCAGATACTTGAATGTGTCACACTCACCTGAAAATTTCTTTTCGAGGTTTTTATATTCATATAAGTACCTAATCTTTAGTTTAAGTTAAAATTAATTTTATTTTATTATATTAACCATACTTTTTATTATGTTATTTCCTTATTTCTTGTAGATGTTTTTCATTTATTTTTAGGTTTTCATTGTCTCTTCTAGTGACCTTTAAGCTGTGAAACTTTAATGTCAAATTTTCAAGTTAATTTTTATTCTAAATTTAGTAGTTAGAAATACTACTGGTATTTCTAATACTGGTAATACTACTGGTATACCAGTGGTATTTCTAAATATATTTTGCTCAACAGTTCCAGTTCTCTTAACTTTAAGATTTTCTCTCACAACATTCTTTTTTTCCAAAATTGTCAAGTAAGGTTTAAAGACACAATTTATCTCTTACATCTGTAAAATAGTTTCATTTTTTGTAACTTGTAAGGATTATCACTGCTGTTTTCAAACCTATAAAACTTGAGAAATAGTTGTGTAATGCAGAGTCCACAAAATATAGACTGAGCCGAAATCTAGTGTGTGCCTCTTTTTATAATAAAGTTTTATTGGAACACAGCTATGGTCAATCATTTTCTAGTATGTCGTCTATGGCTGGTTTCATGCTATATTGGCAGAGTTAAGAAGTTAGAAGTTATGACAGAGACTACCTGACAAGTCCTAACATATTTACCATCTGGCTCTTTAAAGAAAAAGTTCACTGTCCTTTGGTCTAGAGGGTCTTTCATTTCAAGAAAATTTTCATTTTTCTTCTTATTATTATTTTCAAATTACTAACTGTTACATTTCCTAGGAAATTTCTTGTTGTTTTTCTACTTCCATCATTTTCTCTACTATTGCAATCATCTTTTATTTTACTATAATTCAAGATCTTCTTGGTACTACGATTATAGCACCACTAATTTTTCACTCTACAGAATTAGCTTTGTTCTACAGTTTAACATTTCTTTCAGCTACTTATAGGGTAAGCAAGTTTAACACACGTCTTCCAAATGCCACTTTTTTTTTTTTTTTTTTTTTTTTGAGATGGAGTTTTGTTCTTGTTGCCCAGGCTGGAGTGTAATGGCAGGATCTCTGCTCACCGCAAGCTCCATCACCTGGGTTCAAGCAATTCTCCTGCCTCAGCCTCCCGAGTAACTGGGATTACAGGTACCTGCCACCATGCCCGGCTGACTTTTGTATTTTTAGTAGAGACGGGGTTTCTCTGTGTTGGTTAGGCTGGTCTCGAACTCCCGACCTTAGGTGATCCGCCCGCCTTGGCCTTCCAAAGTGCTGGGATTACAAAGTGCTGGGCGCTGTGAGCCACCGCGCCCAGCCTTAAATGCCACTTTTATTTGAGGACAGTAATTTTGTTTCCCTGTCTTCAGGTGATATCGTAGCTGCCACCTTTGGAAGGAACTTCTACAGGGTACCAGAATCTTCCCCTTATGATGAAATAATATTGTAGTTGGACTTGAGATTTGTCAGGCTTTTCAATTATTAAGGTTAATTTTCTGGGGCTGGGTTATGGTTTTTGTTTTTTGTTTGTTTGTTTTAGTCATTTTAAGTATCTGTTGTATTTCGGAGGTAAGATTAGTCAAGAGGCAGAAACCTGCATCTTTCTGAAATCCATTTCTTGCTTCTTGCACTTAGATAAGGTAAAGTAATAACTTATTTTCACATGATTTGTAGTAAGCAAATGGCTGATTTTGATATTTCATTCCTAAATTCCCTTACATATTTAATTTAATGATCCAGTCAAAGCTGGAAAAGACTGACATTATTCATTTAAAGCTTTAATGTGTAATATTTAATTAGATTTTACCCCAACTTAAAAAGTAAGTAAAATGAATTCCATTTAGTTAGCTCTTGGTAAAACAAAATAAAATGAAACAACAACAACAACAAAAAATCCACAACCATTATAACTGAAAGAGTAGTTTCATCAACCCACAAAAACTTCTGTAAACTAAATACAGGAACTAAATCAAACATCTTTCTTTTCATTTAAAATTAACGAGAAGTTTTCCTTTTAGATTTGATTGACTATCTCAGGTTCTCATTGTTAATAGCTAATTTTTAAACCCTGCTATAATTTTACCACCTCTGTCTTCAAGATATGATTGAGGAAGTAAGCGCTCACCACTAGGAGACTTTTTCTTACAGATATCACATTGTTAATTGTTGGCTAGATCACCATCTTGCTATTATTTTAATTTTTTTCCAGATGTCATAAAAATATGTCATTATTTTTACATTATTATCCCATGAAACATACAGCATGTGCCTTTTCTTCTCAAACCATCTCCAAAGATAAGAGAATAGGTAAGTTTATTATGTGTACAAATAAGGAAACTAACATAGTTAGAGCAAGTTTCTTCAGCTAGTAGAACCTAGTAATACTGTAGTAAAATTGTAACTAAGTCCAGGGATCTCAACTTCCAATGCAATGCTGATTTTGTTTTTTATTGAAGAAATCTGTCTCCCATCTTAGCAAAGTATAATAACTGCTCTCATTCCTAAAAGATTTTCCTATGCCAGGTCAACTATATATTCATAGTTATATATAAACAATATAAATTGGCTTTATGTTCTCATGGTAAGTGCGAAAAATGCAATGTTTACAAAACAAAATTAAACAAACAAAGATCCAAAAAATCAAGTATATCATGAATGGAATTCTAGAACATGTTAGACAGTGAGTTTTCTTCTTAAAAGTTCAACTTATACATATCTTAGATTCTATTTTTGGTCATACAAACTGTTGCAATAAAAAATCAGAGCTAACTTTCTTAAGTACTCAGAGGTTCAATTTTTGTAAAATGTCATGACATCTATCTCCTGAGCCTTTTGAGAGGATTCTTCTCAAAAAATTAATTCTATTTAAAAATTTTCTGTGTGTTGAAATAAATTTGAAGTCAAACTTATGTTTAAAAAACTAAATCATATAGCCAATAACCAGTGGGATCTTAAAGGAAAGCTTGTTTTCTTGGGCAAAGTTTGGAATCATTTTTCACCATAATAAACCCGAAAATAAAAATTGTATATCCATCTCAGACTGAGATGTTATTAGGCTGCATTCCTAATCAAATGTAGTGTTTGAAGGAAAGAAAACTTTCAACTTGATAAACTCCTAACATAGGTTTAATAAAAACATTGCAAATATCCATGCACACCATTTGAACTTTTGTTTTTTGTTTTTTGTTTTTTGTTTTATTATACTTTAGGTTTTAGGGTACATGTGCACAATGTGCAGGTTTGTTACATATGTATCCATGTGCCATGTTGATTTCCTGCACCCATTAGCTCGTCATTTAGCATTAGGTATATCTCCTAATGCTGTCCCCGCCCCCCCCACCCCCCACCCCACAACAGTACCCGGAATGTGATGTTCCCCTTCCTGTGTCCATGAGTTCTCATTGTTCAATTCCCACCTATGAGTGAGAACATGCGGTGTTTGGTTTTTTGTCCTTGCGATAGTTTACTGAGGATGATGTTTTCCAGATTCATCCATGTCCCTACAAAGGACACGAACTCATCATTTTTTATGGCTGCATAGTATTCCATGGTGTATATGTGCCACATTTTCTTAATCCAGTCTATTGTTGTTGGACATTTGGGTTGGTTCCAAGTCTTTGCTATTGTGAATAGTGCCGCAATAAACATACGTGTGCATGTGTCTTTATAGCAGCATGATTTATACTCCTTTGGGTATATACCCAGTAATGGGATGGCTGGGTCAAATGGTATTTCTAGTTCTAGATCCCTGAGGAATCGCCACACTGACTTCCACAATGGTTGAACTAGTTTACAGTCCCACCAACAGTGTAAAAGTGTTCCTATTTCTCCACATCCTCTCCAGCACCTGTTGTTTCCTGATTTTTTAATGATGGCCATTCTAACTGGTGTGAGATGGTATCTCACTGTGGTTTTGATTTGCATTTCTCTGATGGCCAGTGATGATGAGCATTTCTTCATGTGTTTTCTGGCTGCATAAATGTCTTCTTTTGAGAAGTGTCTGTTCATGTCCTTTGCCCACTTTTCGATGGGGTTGTTTGTTTTTTTCTTGTAAATTTGTTTGAGTTCATTGTAGATTCTGGATATTAGCCCTTTGTCAGATGAGTAGGTTGCAAAAATTTTCTCCCATTCTGTAGGTTGCCTGTTCACTCTGATGATAGTTTCTTTTGCTGTGCAGAAGCTCTTTAGTTTAATGAGATCCCATTTGTCAATTTTGGCTTTTGTTGCCATTGCTTTTGGTGTTTTAGACATGAAGTCCTTGCCCACGCCTATGGCCTGAATGGTATTGCCTAGGTTTTCTTGTAGGATTTTAATGGTTTTAGGTCTAACATTTAAGTTTTTAATCCATCTTGAATTAATTTTTGTATAAGATGTAAGGAAG
>NW_026652291.1:65766078-65798327 GCF_009828535.3 Hylobates moloch | reverse complement strand
TGTCAAAGATCAAATAGTTGTAGATATGCGGCATCATTTCTGAGGGCTCTGTTCTGTTCCATTGATCTATATCTCTGTTGTGGTACCAGTACCATGCTGTTTTGGTTACTGTAGCCTTGTAGTATAGTTTGAAGTCAGGTAGCGTGATGCCTCCAGCTTTGTTCTTTTGGCTTAGGATTGACTTGGCAATGCGGGCTCTTTTTTGGTTCCATATGAATTTTAAAGTAGTTTTTTCCAATTCTGTGAAGAAAGTCATTGGTAGCTTGATGGGGATGGCATTGAATCTATAAATTACTTTGGGCAGTATGGCCATTTTCACGATATTGATTCTTCCAACCCATGAGCATGGAATGTTCTTCCATTTGTTTGTATCCTCTTTGATTTCATTGAGCAGTGGTTTGTAGTCCTCCTTGAAGAGGTCCTTCACATCCCTTGTAAGTTGGATTCCTAGGTATTTTATTCTCTTTGAAGTAATTGTGAATGGGAGTTCACTCATGATTTGGCTCTCTGTTTGTCTGTGATTGGTGTACAAGAATGCTTGTGATTTTTGTACATTGATTTTGTATCCTGAGACTTTGCAGAATCTCTGGGACACTTTCAAAGCAGTGTGTAGAGGGAAATTTATAGCACTAAATGCCCACAAGAGAAAACAGGAAAGATCCAAAATTGACACCCTAACATCACAATTAAAAGAACTAGAAAAGCAAGAGCAAACACATTCAAAAGCTAGCAGAAGGCTAGAAATAACTAAAATCAGAGCAGAACTGAAGGAAATAGAGACACAAAAAACCCTTCAAAAAATGAATGAATCCAGGAGCTGGTTTTTTGAGAAGATCAACAAAATTGATAGACCGCTAGCAAGACTAATAAAGAAGAAAAGAGAGAAGAACCAAATAGATGCAATAAAAAATGAAAAAGGGGATATCACCACCGATCCCACAGAAATACAATCTACCATCAGAGAATACTACAAACACCTCTATGCAAATAAACTAGAAAATCTAGAAGAAATGGATAAATTCCTCGACAAATACACCCTCCCAAGACTAAATCAGGAAGAAGTCAAATCTCTGAATAGACCAATAACAGGTTCTGAAATTGTGGCAATAATCAATAGCTTACCAACCAAAAAGAGTCCAGGACCTGATGGATTCACAGCTGAATTCTACCAGAGGTACAAGGAGGAACTGGTACCATTCCTTCTGAAACTATTCCAATTGATAGAAAAAGAGGGAATCCTCCCTAACACATTTTATGAAGCCAGCATCATCCTGATACCAAAGCCAGGCAGAGACACAACCAAAAAAGAGAATTTTAGACCAATATCATTGATGAACATTGATGCAAAAATCCTCAATAAAATACTGGCAAACCGAATCCAGCAGCACATCAAAAAGCTTATCCACCATGATCAAGTGGGCTTCATCCCTGGGATGCAAGGCTGGTTCAACATACGCAAATCAATAAATGTAATCCAGCATATAAACAGAACCAAAGACAAAAACCACATGATTATCTCAATAGATGCAGAAAAGGCTTTTGACAAAATTCAACAACCCTTCATGCTAAAAACTCTCAATAAATTAGGTATTGATGGGACGTATCTCAAAATAATAAGAGCTATATACGACAAACCCACAGCCAATATCATACTGAATGGGCAAAAACTGGAAGCATTCCCTCTGAAAACTGGCACAAGACAGGGATGCCCTCTCTCACCGCTCCTATTCAACATAGTGCTGGAAGTTCTGGCCAGAGCAATCAGGCAGGAGAAGGAAATAAAGGGTATTCAATTAGGAAAAGAGGAAGTCAAACTGTCCCTGTTTGCAGATGACATGATTGTATATCTAGAAAATCCCATTGTCTCAGCCCAAAATCTCCTTAAGCTGATTACCATTTGAACTTTTGTATGTACCATCCATGGAACAGTAGTCATCTTGGCTTTTTTTTTTTTTGGTGGGGGGCTGGCAGCTACTGAAATTCTGGCTTCTAAAAAAAATTATATATATATATATACTTTAAGTTGTAGGGTACATGTGCACAACGTGCAGGTTTGATTCATAGGTATACATGTGCCATGTTGGTTTGCTTCACCCATCAACTCATCATTTACATTAGGTATTTCTCCCAATGCTATCCCTCCCCCAGTCGCCCACCCCTTGACAGGCCCCAGTGTGTGATGTTCCCCACCCTGTGTCAAGTGATCTCATTGTTCAATACCCACTTATTGGTGAGAACATGCGGTGTTTGGTTTTCTGTTCTTGTGATAGTTTGCTGAGAATGATGGTTTCCAGCTTCATCCATGACCCTGCAAAGGACATAAGCTCATCCTTTCTTATGGCTGCATAGTATTCCATGGTGTATATGTGCCATCTTGGTTTTTAAGAAACAACAGGCGGCCGGGCACAGTGGCTCACACCTGTAATCCCAGCACTTTGGGAGTCCTAGGCAGGTGGATCACGAGGTCAGGAGTTCAAGACCAGCCTGACCAATATGTTGAAACCCCATCTCTACTAAAGATACAAAAATTAGCCAGGCATAGTGGTGTGTGGCTGTAATCCCAGCTACTCAGGAGTTAGAAAAATTGCTTGAACTTGGGTGGTGGAGGTTGCAGTGAGATGAGATCATGCCACTGCACTCCAGCCTGGGCAACAGAGTGAAACCTGGTCTCAAAAAAAAAAAAAAAAAAAGAAAAGAAAGAAAGAAACAACAGGCACATTATTTTCCCAAGAAAGGAGAAACAAATATGAATTATTAAAAATATAAAACACTTAATCACCCTGATATTTATGTCTTTTGTTGCCACTTCTTTAAATAACGAATGTGAGAGGTGGTGATGAAGCAAGTACAATAATGACCACTGAAAATTTATTTCTGTCCTGTGGGATTTGAGGGTGTTTGTAAGACGTGAAAGCAAATCTGCATCATAATGCCAGGTATCCATAGGTAGGAACTCGGCAGAATAATTGTTATCCACCTGCCATAGTATGGAATACTACATGTATAGGAGATGAAATTAGTGTATGACTTGAATCTAAAATGCATGCTTACTATTTCTAAAAATTTTAAAGCCTTTTTCCTTTAATGTAAGGATTACATAAATCAATAATGAGGGCCATTATTACTTAAGTAGTAGAACTTTAGCCTTTTATTCTATTTTCTCAGAAAAAAAATGCATAAATTGTCAGATACTCTTCTTAAAAATGTTTGGTTCTTTTTGTTAAAATTTATTGATGTCAGTTGTGTCAAATTCTGATCTTGCAGTCCAATTCTTGTTACTATTAATGTATATGCTTTTGTAGTCAAAATTCCTTTGTTCTGCTATACTACCCTAAGTGCAGCTTTTATTTAGCACTTTATTACTCTTTTTTATAATTGTTTATCTTGGCCATTTTTTGTGAACTGTTGACATCTTGAGGGCAGTGACAGTGTCTAGAACAGTACCTATATTAACAAGAATACAAATATTTATTGAATTAGTGAATTAATAAAATGTCTTATACATTTCTCACTTGATAATGGTAAACATAGTTAATACATATTAAGTGGCTAGACTGGGCCAGACACATTCAATAACTCATTCAGTCCTCACCACAACACTGTGAGATAGGTACCATTACCACAAATATAAAGACTTAAAAAGTGAAACATAAAGAAGCTAAAGAGTGTTCTCAAAACCAAACTAGCAAATGGCAGAGCTGTGAGTTGAAGCCACACAGCCTTATCCCAGAGAACATCATTTAATTACTGCCCTGGGCTAACATATTAGAATACCTATCTCACCTAAGTCTTATTACACACATAGGGTGAGATGGTGAGTGGAGGTGGGCTTCTGAATCATTGCATTTAAAAGAAAACCCTTTTATCCATGGGAAAAGGGACTTTTAAAGCCACTTGACATACGCCTGTTTAAATGAGTGTATGGGATCCATGTTAATGTCTACAAAATAGCAATAGGTAGAGTGTCCTTAAATGTTAAAAAGGAATGGTTAGTGAAAGAAATTGGCCCTACAAATATATTTTAGTTAAGAAATACAATTCCTGAAATTAAAGTTCCTAAAAATAGCACCACTGTGTCATGAATTCGTCATACTATTGTGTTGTTTAACACAACAGCCCAAAGGAAACTATGTTTTATAATGTATATGTACCTTATTTTTAAAGATAACCAGAAAAATATAAATATTTTTGTTATAACATTATTGTAAAAATTATCCTACTCTCAGAAACAATTGAACTGCAAAAATAAGAAATAGTTTAGTTTGGTCACAGCAAGGGTACACCGACTTTTTGAAAAGCTTCTCAATCAATGTATAAGTAACTTCAGGAATTATACCAAATAAAGTTTGTAATAATTGCAATGCTCCTACTCACTGGTAAGTACAAGAGGAAGTTCATAGAAATCAGTTCTTCTTTATGACTTATGGTTTTAAGATTAAAATGGTTTTATTTTTAATTCTTAATGTACACCACTTGGCATTTTCTCTCATGTAATCCACAGGAACTTATAAGGAATTGTGACGGTTAATATTGAGTGTCAACTTGATTGTATTGAAGGATGTGTCTGTGAGGGTGTTGCCAAAGGAGATTAACATTGCAGTCAGTGGACTGGGAACCCTCAATCTTGGTGGGCACCATCTAATCGGTTGCCAGCAGGGCTAGAATAAAGCAGGCAGAAGAGCATGGAAGGACTTGACTTGCTGAGTCTTCCAGACTTCATCTTTCTCTTGTGCTGGATTCTTCCTGTCCTCAAACATCAGACTCCAAGTTCTTCAACTTTTGGACTTTTGGATTTACACTAGTGGTTTGCCAGGGCCTCTCCGGCCTTTGGCCACAGACTAAAGGCTGCACTGTCAGCCTCCCAGCCTTTCAGGTTTTGGGACTCAGACTGGATTCCCATCTCCTCAGCTTGCAGACAACCTTGTGGAACTTTGCCTTGTGATCGTGTGAGTCAATTTGCCCTGATAAACCCCCTATCATCTATCCTATTAGTTCTGTCGCTTTACAGAACCCTAATACAGGTACCATCTACAGAACAAGTTACAATTATTAAAGCATCCGCTACACAATTTCTTTGAGGACGTGTATTCCTGTCAGTATAAGACCTCAATAGTCACGCTCTAAGCTTTATTACTAGGTCTGTATCAATGAAAATTTTAATATCTTTTCATTTTGGAGAGACTTTTCTTATTTCATCACTTTGTTTTGGGTATATAAGAAACTTCATGATTATTGCTCTGTCATAGTCATTTTCCCATTACCTTTTTGATTCTGTAGCCAAACTAGAAGCTCCAAAATTCACAAGCATTTATTGATTTTAAGACATCGTGCACCAAAACTCTTTAAATTAAAACTTGTGAAACTGTACTCACCTAAAAATAACATGTCTCCCACAACATGGTGTTCTATTAGACATAGTGTGGATGAGGCCCATACCTTTCCAGGACTCAGCCATTGATAATCAACTGGTTAACATTCTGTTTGGATTATTTTCCATTTGAAAAACTGGATAACATAACTGCATACTTACATTCAGGATGTTTTATGGGAAAGGGTAATAGGTGTTGATGTATTTTTAATAGCATTTCCATTGGTAAGAGGGAAAAGAATAGTCACAATATCAAATTGGGAGAGATATGTACAAAACGACCATCAAGTAGGGATGGGGAGAGAAAAGACAATTTTAGTTTTTCTGAACTAAATGCTAACAATTTCATGTGTAGCAAACTGAATATTTATGTAGTCTGAATATTTATATTAAATGTCTCTGTGGGAAATAAAAAGGCGCTATGTTAGATGCTTTGGAAAGATATAAACTTGTGTAAGAAAACTCTTTTTCTAAACTCTAGGAGTCACTGTTCCAGAGGCTGAGTTCCAAACACAAACAACACAATAGCAGTAGAATTCAGCAGGTGAAACTGATACTCTTCACTTAAACCTTGAGATCTGGCCAGTCTGCACAGATCAGAAGCATGAAAAGGCTAAGAAAACACTTAAGAGTTTAGAGGAAAGGAATATCCCATCCTGTTAAGGAAGAATTCAAGGTAAGAAACACATGATGTGCACTCACCTATGAAAAGCTAGGAATACTAAAGTGTATCGCAGAGGGAAGAAAATACGGGAGCGAATAGAAAGTAAAGACAAGACATACTTAGAGAGAGGCAACATTGTTCAATTTAAGAGTGTCAACTGCATAAAGGGGTTACTTACTACAAAATGTAGACAGCATTCACATTATAGGCAGATAATAAAAATCCTTAAATGTTTTAATAGGTTAGAAGTTTTGAAACATATATGTAATGCATTCAGCAAGTAGTTGAAGAGTCACGCCTGGCATTTAGACCTGGACCTAGTGATTTGGACATTACTTATGAAGAAATGATTGACACATATACATAACGGTCATGTATCAAGAAAGACAAAAATGATGAAAAAAAGTAGAGATGGGCTGAGAACAGATTCATGGTTTTACTCTTTTAAAGTTTGCCTGTTTTATTTAGTTTATCTATGTTTATTTACATGGTTTGCCTCTTTTAAAGGACAATAGTAGAGAATAATAAAAAAAGAAGATGGAAAAATAATTATCAGAGAGGTGGAAGAAGGTGATATTAGAGAGCCAAGGAAAGGCATGGCATGGAGAAGACTCAGTTGGAAAAGGGTCAGACACTCCAGAGAGTCATTAGTCATTTTCAAGAAAGCCGCATCTGAAGAGTGATGGGAAAAGAAAGGCGATTGTGTGTGGAAAAGAGAAATCTACAAATGGAAAGTTGTCTCCTTGATATTTGTGTAGTAAATAAAAAGAGAGGGAAATTGAAGAAATAGAAGTATTTTTATGCTAGAAGATACCTAAGTCTCTTTGTAGACAAGTGGAGATAATCTAATGGAGTGAGATTGATGATGCAAGGAAAGGTAGTAATTCACAAGGAAAAGAAGAGGGAACATAATAGGAGCATGGGGACATGAACTAGCTCACAGGGCAGGAGGAAGACCCTTTCCTCTGAGAAAGAATCTAAGTATGAAATAATAGTGAAATACACAGACATATTTTAACAAATGGAGAATAGCACATGACAGAATATAATCTAAATGCTTTTGATTTTAAACACAGGAAATGGATACTTTATTATCTATGTAAGATGAGAACAAACCTAAGTTTGGATTTTTCAGGCTGTAAACATTTTTTAACTCATTGGGATGGAAAATTTAATGGGAAATAGAACATTTTCTGAGAAATACAAATAACTGTTCTGATGTGGATCTAGTCAAAATTAGTTAACATGCATTTATAGTGGGCTTTATGTGCATAGTTAACAATATTCATACACACAGCTATCCAGCTTGGGCACAAAGTATAGGACATTAAAAAGTGGAGAATTTTCCAGGTAATGATAATAATAATAGGTCTGGAGATGTTAATGAAATTAAAGAGATCATAGATTCTATAATGTTAAAGTTTCATTACATGGTTGACTATAATAAAGATTTCAGGTATGCAAACATAGACCAGTGTATTCAACAAATGGGAAGACTGAATGAAGTACATTGTGAGGATGTGAGGCAGATTTCAAAAAAGTGAAAAGAAATGAAGGAAGCCTGGGTGCGGTGGCTCATGCCTGTAATCCCAGCACTTTGGGAGGCTGAGGTGCATGGATCACTTGAGGTCAGGAGTCCAAGACCAGCCTGGCCAACATGGTGAAACCCCGTCTCTACTAAAAAAATACAAAAATTAGCTGGGCATGGTAGCAAGCACCTGTAATCCCAGCTACTCAGGAGGGTGGCTGAGGTAGCAGAATTGCTTGAATCTGAGAGGCAGAGGTTGCAGTGAACCAAGATTGCGCCACTGCACTCCAGTCTGGGCGACAGAGCGAGACTCTGTCTCAAAAACAAACAAAAAAAATGAAGGAAGAGGATAACAAGTAATAATTAGATATTGTAAATACATTTGTTCTTTTGTGTGCCGGTAAGAGAGCTAGTTTAAAGGTAAGCAAAGGGTCAAAAGGGTGAAATAAAAAAAATCAATCATGTTAAAACACAAAATATAAAATCAATAAATGACTTGCTGTATTCCAGGTGATAGAACTATCTGGGGTATAGATATTTGGAGCATACATAAAATTAGGAGCAACTCCCCTCTTGCCAGATACAAAGTATCCTTAGAAAATGGTTAAGTTATGATGCAGGTATCGATTCATTTCTTTGGGTAAAAAAAATATGTGGAAATTTGACTGGTATCAAATGACATACTTGGTAAAATGAGATTGCTCAATTTAAAATTTATTTCCACATCAAAGCCCACTTGAAGTAATACAAAATTGCCTTCCATGACTTATCCCTGTACTCCAAAATCTCCTGCTAAGTGGGAATCCCAGCTTAGATCTCAGTATCCCTGGGGTGCAAAACTGTCCTTCAAATAACATAGAAAAAGCTGCTACTTTGTAAGTTTGAAATAATTGATACATTCCTTGTGATTGTGTAATATTACATTACATAGAAATATTTGATTTTGAAGTGTTTTGATTTAATTTATAGAGGAAAACACTTAGCATGCATTTTGGAAAGTGTGTCAAGGCAATGAAAGCTTCTTAATAACAGAAACAGTCTCATTGGAAATTGCCTGACAAAGTAAAACATTTTAATGATGTCAACCTTTCTGAAGCCAAACCCAGTAATTGTTAAAATAGATACAAATTGTCTTTTAATTCAGTAATAATTCTAGTCCACTTTAAACTATAGTCTTTCATAATTTTAACAATAAAAGATAGCTTGCTGAATTAATATTATTTTAAAAGAATGTTTATCCTTTTTATTGAATTTTTACAGCAAAGAACATTTAACACAGTTATCTTTCATAAATTGTACAAAATTAGTATTTTACCATTCCAGAATTCACACACATTTTGGTCTCCATTCAAGATACTTGAGAGCAGCATGAAATTAAATTCTTAGTAACAGAAGACTACTTCAAAATGGTGGGGAAGCCAGAAAAAAAAAAAAAAAAAAAAAGATAGGCTTGAACAAATTGCAAGAAACAACAACTGAGAACAAATTACAGAAAATAATTTAATAAACAACCAGCAGGATATTTTAGTGATGTATCCTGGAAAAAGGAATTTCAGTATAGAGAAGATGCACAAAAGATAGCTCAGGTCTAATAAACTTACTGAAAGCTTATATCCCAAATTCCATTTACCAAATTTGGATTCACATCTAACGCTGAGCAAGTGAGTATATAGATAATGCAAATAAGAGATTAAGCAGAAGAACTTAAAATTTTATAAGAATTCACTCTTAAAATTGAGAATCTATATTTATTTAATCATACAGCAAATATTAATCTCATGTCATCATGCTGGTATGGAACCTACAAAACTTAATAAGCCATGAATTGCTCACTGTTTAGTAAAGGAAAAAGACAAAGAAAAAAACAACTAATTATAATTTAAGTTTCTGTTTAGATTCCTGTTTTATATTTGTTATGTTTATACTTACTTATGTAAGGAAATATCTTATGGTACAGTGTGAAAGTAAAATACTAGGTTTGTCTAAAACAATGTAGTTATTACATAAATAGACTTCCACTGCTAACAACCTGAACTCAACTCCCAGCTCCATCAGTAACTAGTTGTTAAGTTACTTTAGGTTTCTCATCTGTAAATAGTATAATTCTTCCCTCACAGAGTTGTTGGAATGAAGGTTGAGATAATGCATCAACCACCTAATAAAGTGCATTTGTTATTTAATAATCATGTGATAAATGTTGCTTAATTATCATTATTTGTAGTATAGGTAACAGCTTTACATATGAGAAAACCATTAATTCTCTGATAGAGGCAGAGAAGGTATGACAGTGGAGATAATATTTGAATTATACTACAAAGGAGGAATAAGAGTTTGCCAAACAAATTATGGAGGTGTTAGTGTACAAAATGTAGATGTAGAAAAATAAGACGTCAAGTGTGGTGACATTTTTCTTAGCCTCTTTCTTCCTATCTACTTTTAAAAACTGGAGTTCTTCAAAATCAAATCCTGGATCCTCCTCTATTATTTTTCTATATTTTTTCTAGGACACGTCAATTATTCCCTTGGTCATAAATTCCATCTAAATGCTGATTATTGCCAAATTGTGGTTTTGTTCATTTGTTTGTTTGTTTTTAGGCAGAGTCTCACTTTGTCGCCAGACTGGAGTGCAGTGGCGGAGATCTTGGCTCACTCCAACCTCCGCCTCCCAGGTTCAAGCCATTCTCCTGCCTCAGCCTCCTGAGTAGTTGGGATTACAGGCACATGCCATCACACCCAGCTAATTTTTTTTTTTTTTTTTTTTTTTTGTATTTTTAGTAGACATGGGGTTTCACCATGTTAGGCAAGATGGTCTCAATCTCCTGACCTTGTGATCGCCTGCCTAGGCCTCCCAAAGTGCTAGCATTACAGGCATGAGCCACCACGCCTGGCCTCAAATTGGTATTTCTAATTCAAATGTCTTTTTTGTATTCTAGTATCAAGAAATATATAACTTCCAACCATTCATTTCATTAACTGGCATCAGTGTCCACACAGTGGCTCAAATCAGGGACTTGGCAATCGTCATTTACCTATTCTCTGAAGCCATATATCAGCAAATCATTTTGATAACTCATTTTATCTCCAAAGTATGTCTCCATTTGCTACTACCTCTTCCAATCTACTTCGATAGTTTTCTTGTTTCCACTCTTGTTTTCTTCCAGTCCTTCCACAAAGAAGCAGTTATCTCTTTCTTTTTTTAAATACCTTAAGTTCTGGGATACATTTGCAGAATGTGCAGGTTTGTTACATAGGTATACATGTGCCGTGGTGGATTGCTGCACCCATCAACCCGTCATGTAGTATTTTTCCTAATGCTATCCCTCCCCTAGCACCCCACTCATCTACAGGCCCTGGAGTGTGATGTTCCCCTCCCTGTGTCCATGTGTTCTTATTGTTAAACTCCCACTTATGAGTGAGAACATGCAGTGTTTGGGTTTCTGTTCCTGTGTTGGTTTGCTGAGAATGATGGTTTCCATCTTCATCTATGTCCCTGCAAAGGACATGAATTCATCCTTTTTTATGGCTGCATAGTATTCCATGGTGTATATGTGCCACATTTTCTTTACCCAGTCTATCATTGATGGGCATTTAGGTTGGTTCCAAGTCTTTGCTATTGTGAATGGTGCTGCAATAAACATATGTGTGCATGTGTCTTTATAGTAGAATGATTTATAATCCTTTGGGTATATGCCCAGTAATGGAACTGCTGGGTCAGATGGTATTTCTAGTTCTAGATCCTTGAGGAATTGCCACACTGTCTTCCACAATGGTTGAACATATTTACACTCCCACCAACCGTATAAAAGGGTTCGTATTTCTCTGCATCCTCCCCAGCATCTGTTGTTTCCCAGCTTTTTTTCCATTTTTTTTTTTTTTTTTGCAAGGGGACAGAGTCTCACTCTGTTGCCCAGGCTGGAGTGCAGTGGTGTGATCTTGGCTCACTGCAAGCTCTACCTCCCAGGTTCATGCCGTTCTCCTGCCTCAGCCTCCCAAGTAGCTGGGACTACAGGCGCCCACCACCACACCCGGCTAATTTTTTGCATTTTTAGTAGAGACAGAGTTTCGCCATGTTAGCCAGGATGGTCTCGATTTCATGACCTCATGATCCGCCCACCCCAGCCTCCCAAAGTGCTGGGATTACAGGCATGAGCCACCACACCTGGCCTGTTTCCTGACTTTTTAATGATCGCCATTCGAACTGGCATGAGATGGTATCTCATTGTGGTTTTGATTTACATTTCTCTAATGACCAGTGATGATGAGCCTTTTTTCATATGTTTTCTGGCCACGTAAATGTCTTCTTTTGAGAAATGTCTGCTCATAGCCACTTTTTGATGGGGTTGTTTGTTTTTTTCTTGTTAATTTGTTTAAGTTCCTTGTAGATTATGGATATTAGCTCTTTGTCAGATGGATAGATTGTAAAAATTTTCTTCCATTCTGTAGGTTGCTGTTCACTCTGATGATAGTTTCTTTTGCTGTGCAGAAGCCCTCTCTCACCACTCGTATTCAGCATAGTATTGGAAGTTATGGCCAGGGCAATCAGGCAAGAGAAAGAAATATAGGGTATTCAAATAGGAAAAGAAGAAATCAAATTGTCTCTGTTCACAGATGACATGATTGTACATTTACAAAACCTTGTTGTCTCAGCACAAAATCTCCTTAAGCTGATAAGTAACTTCAGCAAAGTCTCAGGATACAAAATCAAGGTGCAAAAATCACAGGCACTCCTCTACACCAATAATAGACAATCAGAGAAACAAATCATGAGTGAACTCCCATTCACAATTTCTACAAAGAGAATAAAATACCTAGGAATACAACTTACAAAGGATGTGAAGGATCTCTTCAAGGAGAACTACAAACCACTGCTCAACGAAATAAAAGAGGACACAAACAAATGGAAAAACATTCCATGCTCATAAATAGGAAGAATCAATATCATGAAAATGGCCGTACTACCCAAAGTAATTTACAGATTCAATGCTATTCCCATCAAGCTACCATTGACTTTCTTGACAGAATTAGAGAAAACTATTTTAAATTTGATATGGAACCAAATAAAAGCCCATATAGCCAAGACAATCCTAAGCAAAAAGAACAAAGCTGGAGACATCACTCTACGTGACTTCAAACTATACTACAAGGCTGCAGTAATCAAAACAGCATGGTACTGGTACTAAAACAGAGAGACAGACAAACGGAACAGAACAGAGGCCTCAGAAATAACACTACACATCTACAACGATCTGTCTTTGACAAACCTGACAAAAGCAAGCAATGGGGAAAGGATTCTCTATTTAATAAATGATGTTGGGACAACTGGGTGGCCATATGTAGAAAGCTGAAACTGGATCCCTTCATTACACCTTATACAAAAATTAACTCAACATGGATGAAAGACTTAATCATAAGACCTAAAACCATAAAAACCCTAGAAGAAAACTTAGGCAATACCATTCAGGACATAGGCATGGGCAAGGACTTCATGACTAAAACACCAAAAGCAATGGCAACAAAAGCCAAAATAAACAAATGAGATCTAATTAAACTAAAGAAGTAGTTATCTTCTATAAACACAAATTGTTTTGTTTCATATCCCTTCTTAAAAATTGTAGCTAGTAAAATAATCAGTACTAGTTACTGGACTAAGATCCAGAAAGATTTATTTCCTGCCTAATTTTCCAAACATAGTTATTTCTCATAAAAGTTCAATGCACATTGGCTGTCTTTCAGTTTTGTGAAACAGGCAAGAGCTTTCCCATCCCAGTGATGTTCTCCTGGAATTCTTTGTACACAGTCTTCACGAGAGTAGGGCCTTCTCAGTCTACAAGGTTCTATTTAAAATATACCAATTCAAAGGAGACCAGAAATGAATCCATGCATTTACACTCAATTGATTTTCCACAAAGGTGCCAAAAACACACAATGAGGAAAGGACAATCTCTTCAATAAACAGTGAATATCCACATGCAGAAAAATGAAATTATACCCTTATCTCTTACCATACAGGAAAATCAATTCAAAATAGAACAAAGGCTGAAATTTAAGACACAAAACTATTAAACTTCTAGAAGAAAACTTAGGGGAAAACATCAATGACATTGGTCTGGGCGGTTTTTGAATATGACCCCAAAAGCACAGACAACAAAAGAAAAAATAGACAAATAGAATTACATCCAATTAAAGATCTGCAAAACAAAGGAAATGATCAACAGAATGAAAAGACAACTCATACAATATAACAAAATATTTGCAAACTATACATCTTAAAAGGAGTTAATATCCAAAACATATAAGGAACTCTACTCAATAACAAGAAAAGACATAAGCTTATTTTAAATGGGAAAATGACCTGAATAGACATTTCTCAATAGAAGACATATAAATGGCCTAAAAGTATATGAAAAAATGGTCAACATCACTAATCAGAGAAATAAAAATTTAAACCACAATGAGATATTACTTCATACACGTTAGAATGTCTATCATATAAATACAATATATAACAAGTGTTGGTGAAAAGGTGGAGAAAAGGACATTCCCACTGGATGGAAATGTAAATTAGAGCAGCCATTATGAAAAACAGTATGGAGGTTCCTCAAACAATTAAAAATATGACTACAATATGACATAGGTATCCCACTACTGGGTATATAGCCAAAGAAAATGAAATCTTATCAGAGATATCTGCATTTCCATGTTTATTATAGAATTATTTACAGTAGCCAAAATATGGAATCAGCTTGTCCCCATCAACCAATGAATAGATACAGAAAAGTGGTATATACACATATACACAATGGAATACTATTCAGCCATAAAGAAGGAAATGTGGTCATTTGTGAACACCTGGATGAGTCTAGAGGACATTGTGTTAAGCAAAATAGACAGGCACAGAAAGACAAATACCACATGATTTCACTCATATGTGGAATCTAAAAAAGTTGACCTCATAGAAGTAGAGAGTAGAATACTGGCTACCAGAAGCTAGGGCAGTGGCAGAGGAGAGAGCTGAGAAGATGTTTGTCAGAGGAATCAAAATTTCAGTTAGACAAGAGAAATAAGTCCAAGAAATCTGTTGTACTAAGTGACTATAATTAATAATGATATATTGTATGACTGAAAAATGCTGAGAGTGTGTATTAAGTGATCTGACCGCAAAGAAATAGTATCTATGTGAAGTAATTCATATGTTAAATTAGCTGTATTTAGTCATTCTACAATGTATATATACTTCAAAACAATCATGTTGTACATAATAAACACATATAATTTTATATGTCAATTTAAAATAAAAGAAAATATACCTATTCAGAGTAGACTTATTCGGCCACTTTAAGTATCTACCACTTCCAATTTATTTCTCTTATTACAGCTGATTTATAAACTGCAGAAGGGCAAGAGTGAAAGCAGAAAATATTGCTAGTATATAACTCCAGGTAAGAAGTATCTTCTGTGTGTCCATATGTCTATATGCGTTATACGTATGTGAGAATAGTTGGTAAAAAAAAAATTTTTTTTTAATTGTTGGTAAAATTTTAAAAAAGAAGGAATAGTCACTTTCACTAGGCTGATAGCAATGTGTATGCAGAGAAATGAATGGGTTTGAGCTATTTGCTGGGGAATAGAACAAATAGGAATCGCTGATGGATAGAATGTGAAATTAAGAGAAAATAAAGAACGAAGAATTGCTCCAAAGATTTTTTTACTGGAGCTAACAAATTGAAGGTAGTGTCAAAACAGGGAGTGACATTAATTTGAAGGGAAGATATAAAGATTTTCATTTTGTACATGTAAAGTTTGATATGCATTTTACATATACATATGTATATATCAAATTTATGATTAAAATATTTGTTTGAAATCCATGTGTGATATTTGAAATAAATATAAATTTGATTTTTATCAGCATAGAGGTATAGGATTAAAGCCATTGCATCAGAGAAAATACTCTGGGGGAAAATTTTATAATAAGCATAATTAACACTTATAAAACACATGTTAAGTTACAGGCACTGTTCTCAGCATTTTGTTCATATTTTCTCATTTAATACAATAACTCTATAAAGTATGTGGCATTATTACCCCTATTTTACAGATGATAAAACCGAAACACAAAAGTGTTAAGAGACTTGCCCACAGTCACACAGCTAGTAAGTGGTAGGGCTGGAATTTGAATGCCGGATATCTTCTCCAAAGTGCAAGTATAGAGAAGAGAAGTCCCAGGATGAAACTAACAAACAGTTCAGAAATCAAAGTCACCAAACACTTAAAAAGTGGTCGAGGAGAAAGAGTGGACAAAAGGAAAATCAGAACAAAGTAGTGTCACAGAGGGATGACTTTTTTTGTTTCAAAGTGTAGGTTATCCACATTAAATTCTGCTGAAAGATAAAGTACAGACTGGGAAGTGACCCCTGAATCTAACAACACAGAGAACATTGGGCTGCAATTTCAGTGGAGAAGTGGGAACAGAGAGTTCCTAAAAGTCGAGTGTTTAAAGACAAGGCTGTTGCACAGACAATTAATTTGTGATGCTAATGCATTTGACACATGTAGAAGAAATAAAAGAATAAATAAGTGTAAGAATGTAGTTTGATAATATGGAAGCACAGAAAGAGAGAACATTTAAAAAATGAAATTAGAGAGATACTAGGTACCATATCACAAAGGTCTCTTTGTGATTCTCTTTCATGATCTCTTCATGAAAATAATTGCAGTAATTTCTATTTTGTGAGCAAATGTCTCAATTTATTATTTCAGAATGACATACCATCCCTGCAAGGAAATCAGATCTTCATTTCTAAAGTATTTCACGGGAATATGTAATAGATAATATTTATAAATTTTAATCTCTCATCCTTGCAAATCAGAAGTTTAGTAAGAACAGATAATTGGTAAATCTTCATGTGTAGATTTTTAAAAATTAAATTTACATATAGTAAAATGCACATATTAAATATATCTTCTGTAGCTTTTGATTTATTATATATTGTGTCAGAGATATTAAGAATTCAAACTGGAATCAATCTAATATCTATTCAAAATTATTTCTCAACTATGAATCTTCCTCTCTGACCTCCTCACAAAATGAAAGAAGAAAAAATGAAAAAAAAACGCTATTTTGGGAATAGAATGATTAGCTTTTGAAATCTTCAAGTGCTATACAAATGTAAGGTACTAAGATAAAATATATCTTAACCAGTTTTATAGTAAAATTCTTTCCAGGGAAATTATGCAAAAGCCACATGAATAAACTGGATGTATGTATGTAAAACTTTTGTGAAAGCATCTGAAAGTGATAAATATCTCAGCAGGAAATAAAATCGTTAGAAATTCCAAGAAAGATAGAAAAATTTACAGTATTTATTGACGCATTCCAATGAAAATTTAATGTCTTCCTACTATTGAACCATTTATAAAGGTCTTCTTGCCTGACCATTACTTCGCTATTTCTCTCTCTTTGAACTTAAATGGTGGACTATGAGAATGACATGTTTCCAATGACTTCACCCCTGTTGTGCAATGATTAATCATCATGAATACAAGTTAAGATCAAGCCATGGGAAACTTGTCTTCTTCCATCTAATTTGATTAATGAGTTTTATGGCTGAGATGCATTGTGAAGAAAAAGTTAAAAGTACTTGAGGCAAAGTACGATTGTGGCACATCTCACATAAATTGTTAAGGAAATAAAAGCCATCTTGAACACAAAAATTCTATAGTTACAAAGTGACAAAATCACCTATCCAAGGTAGTTATATACTACTACAAAAGATTTCAATAACCTCTATACCTGGAAAATAAAAACTAATTAATCCTCTACTATGTATTATCTCATTGATAGCTACCAACATACTCTAGTAGCCAGTGAGAGACTCATGCTTCCTTAAATTAATTCCTTTAAAAGCCCAATAGCATCAATCTTTCAGAAGTAATTAAGGTTGTTTGAATGTTGGCGTTGTCAGTCATAAAGCAATGCAGTTCCTTACTTAAGTAACAGAATTGCATTTATAACATTTAATTAGAGAATGGCCCATGACAGCTTTTTGGACCTTAATGATTCAGTGAAAAATGTAATAATCTCTTAACAAGTCAATTGAAAGTAAAGAGCAGCTTTGTCAATTTTATAATATCAATTCAGAGCTACAAATAAGGTAAATTATTTTTGTTATGTTATGGACAAAATCCTTATTAGCACTAGGACTTACTGTTTAAAATACAACAATTAGCCCTAATTTTTAGGGATCAGATAGGTTTCTGACCTAATGTTTGCATATTTGCAAACCTATGTTTGCATATTTCTTTTAATCTATTGCTTACTTAAGCTCTTTGGAAATTTAATTCTGCTATAAGTATTCTTCCTCAAGCTTCTTTATTTTTAAATTTTTAATTGATGTTTACAAATTTCAAAATTCAACATTTTACTCTCATTCACAAACATGCATCTTTTCTGATCTAACTTACACAGGAACAAAATGGGGAAGACTAGATATTACTGGTCCCTGATACAGTCTCTTTTGGTTATTAGATTCTAATATAATTCTGTCCAGATAGAATGACCACTGTATTAGTTTTCTAGTATTGCCACAACAAATTACTACAAACCTGGATCGCTCATAGCAACAGAAATTTATTGTCTACCAATTCTGGAGGCTAAAAGTCCAAAATCAAGGTGTTGACCCATGCCCTCTTCAAAGGCTTTAGGGCACAATCCTGCCTTGCCTAGCAGTTTCTAGCTTCTGGTGCAACCCTTAGCATTCCTTAGATTACAGAAGCATCACTCCTGTCTTTCCCTCTGTAGTCACGTGGTGTTCTCCTTGTGTCTATGACAAATTTCCTCTTCTTATAAGCAGACCAGTCATTGGATTAGGGCTCATTCCAATCCAGTATGACCTCAACTTGATTACATCTGCAAAGACCTTATGGTCAATTAAGGTCACATTTATAAGTGCTGGGGTTCAGGATTTGAATATATCTTTTTGTGGGACACAATTTAATGCATAACTACCTACAGTAACCAGTTTTAAAATCTAATTATTTCTCATCACTGCAAATCATTACCTTAAACATTATTTATTAATAAGTTGATTTTTATACTTTTACTAAAATATTAATTTAAAAAACGGTAACTGGTCCAGTGTATTTTGTGGAAGAAAGCTCCATAACAAAATTTTTAGTCAGTTTTATAGCTTCTATGAACACAAACATTGGACATTTTATAATCTCTTATTAATATGGCATTGAAAAGTAACTATAGGCTGGTCCAAAGCTAGTGATTTATCTCGATTGTTCACAGTTAGTTACAGATTAAATTCTATGTTCTACCTTTCCTCCTTCTCACGACTACACTTGAGAAGTCTTAATGTTTTATAAATAAGTATACTAGGAAAATGAACAAGAAAACTACCATTTGTTTTATATTTAGCAGTTAAAGGTATTTTCTATTTTTATATACTTTATCTCAGATAAAATTTAGACATGAGCTCAAAGCTTTAAATATTTAGCACAATAGAAAATTTCACTGTAACATCTATTTAAAAGCAGATTGTATCTATGTATATGTAAAATTAATTAGCAAAAATGTTACATAATTTATAATTACATATAATTATATATAATTGTATATTATACATAATTTTAAAAGCAAGGAAAGAGATTAGATCATAAGGGAAATAAATGTACAAAAAATAAAGTTTATGAAACTTGAAATATATTTGGGATGTTAATCATTTCTTTGAACCAATATTCTGATGTGTTATTAATTTTGGTCTGAGCTTTGTGACAGCCAATGCAAAGAAAGAAACTATACAGTGGATACTTTTTAACAAGCAATTATTTAGAAAATGTATATTTGTTTCTGGTAGCAAGATTTGGGAACCAGTTCCCATGTTGGTGATCATAAACTTTAAAATTATGATAGAATAAACATAACTATAACTTTTCTACAGGTGTTACAATTATAATATCAAAGGAAGACCTTTTGCAGGACCTTTAAAAAAATAATTGAGCTCAATTCAGATGACTGTGACCAAAAGATTTCAATCCACATAGAAATCTCTCTAAAAGGCTGGTATAATTAAAAGACAAAATTTAAAGTGTTTGTAAATGGTTGGAGGGTGTAAATATTAAACATTCAAATGTTCAAACATATTTTTCATGGAAATATGCTTTAGATAAGTTTTGAAAGGCACAGAATTCAATTCTATTTTGCAAATGAAATTCTGTCTATATGATTTAATAGGACCTATTTTTACCAAAGTTGAAAGGACATTTACTCAAATAATAAAGATCTACAATTTAATACAGGCTAAATATCCTTTATCTGAAATGTTTGGGCCCAGAAGTGGTTCATATTTTTATTTGTTTCATATTTTGGAATATTTACATATGCATAATTAGATATTTTAGGAATGGAATTCAAGGTGAACACAAAATTCATCTATGTTTCATATACACCTCATATTCTTAGCATGAAGGTAAATTTATACAATACTCTTCTTCTTAATAATTTTGTGTATGAAAAACGTGTTGACTGAGTTTTCAGTGTGACCTGTCATATAAAGTCAGGTGTGGAATCTCCCACTTGTAGCATCATGTCAGCACTCAAAAATTTTTAACAGGCCACCCTATAAATAGTAAGGAAAAAGATAATAATCAATACAGAACATATACAAATTTTGTGAACAGGAAATTAGCAAAAGAGTCAACATAAATGACAAATAAATATATGAAAGATGATCAAACCCATAGTAAACAGGAAAATATGAAATAAAACCATAAAGAGGACCTCTCTTAACCTAAAATCAGGTTGGCAGGAATTAAAACATTGATTTCGTTCAGTTTGGCTAAAAGATGGGGAAATGAGTACAGTATTACACTAAGTGTGAGAGTATAAATTGAAAGTTCCATTTGGGAGACTCTATATGACCCAGCAAACTCTTTTATTCTCCCTAAAGAAAAGACCATACTTATATACAAGAGGATGTATATGAGGATGTTCACTGTAGCACTGAAATGGTTCGGCTGTGTCCCCACCCAAATCTCATCTTGAATTGTAGTTCCCATAATCCCCACGTCATGGGAAGGACCCGGTGAGAGGTAATTGAATCATGGGGGTGGTTACCTCCATGCTGTTCCTGTAATAGTGAGTGAGTTCTCATAAGATCTGATGGTTTTATAAGGGGTTTTTCCCCCTTTTACTTGTCACTTCTCTCTCCTGCCACCATGTGAAGGACATATTTACTTCCCCTTCCACCATGATTGTAAGTTTCCTGAGGCCTCCCTAGCCATGTGGAACAGTGAGTCAATTAAACCTCTTTTTTAAAATAAATTTCTCTGTCTCAGGTATTTCTTCATAGCAGGATGAGAATGAACAAATACAAGCATTGTAGCACAAAATTGCAAATAACCTAACTATTCATCAACATGGGTATGGCAAATAAATGATCACCTATCCATATTATGAAACACCGTGCACCAGTCAAAAAGAATGAAGTAGAACCATGTCATGTGCATTAATAAGAAACATTTCCAAGTTATATTTTTGAGTAAAATTACCAGGTTGGTTACAAATTATTTAATGTTGGAGGTTATTTCCCATTTTTCGTTATGGCACTGTATTTCCTAAAACTTTTTTTTTTAATTTCTGGAAGTAAATACAGAGCGGTTTGCAAGTTGAGACTTCTACAAATATGTTATAATTAAGATCTTATGGACAGCATATAGAAAAATGTTCATCTTCCTGTTGTTCATAGAAGAGAGTTATTTATCCAACTGATACAAAAGAAACATTAATTTGTATGACATGACTTAAAGAGAAGGGATGGAAGAATGTGAAATTAGTTTATCCCACTAGGACATCTGCCATTAAGCTTCTTACCAACACCCGCTCACACCATGGTAAAAGGTTGTATATAAGCATGGGCTAAAGGTTTATATCGTGTTCTTGCAGTTTATTCCAAAGGCACTTCCAGTCTGTGGACTCCAAGTTGAAAAAAAAAAAAAGGTGTGAACAAATTTATCTTGTTCTAGTAGATTTGTTCAGAAAATGATAGAGGATAAAAAGTATCAATAATAGGATAAGTGTGCCAAAAGCCTGCCTATGGTTGGTTACAGTATATAAATACCCAAGGAGTTTGGCCTGTAAGTAGTAGGCTTTAGAGATGAAAAGTCTAAAAAGCTACTGTGAGAGAAATGTAATCTTTCACTATTGGGGAAATTTCCTCAAGAGAAAAAAAGATGACCAGCAGAAAAGCATATTATTCCTGAGTAAATCCATACCGATGACAGAAAAAATAGGATGCGGCCCCATCTCCAAGACCGTAATCAGATATGTCACTAATGCCTTTGATACTTTATGAGGAGTTTTAGGTTTATAGTAATGAAATTTATATGATCCCCATTTGCTATGAAGTTAGTCAGAAAAATGCCTTTGTCACAGAGGATTTCTCACAGGGGATTTGAAAGAAAACTATTCTAATTAACACTAGTGGTATCATAAACACCAAGTAGAACAGCTTTAACTAAAACTATATGTATAATCACAGACTCTCCCACCAACAGTGAAAAGTATAGCCAAGTAAATGAGAAATTGTATAAATAAAATAAAACATAAAGTTTTTAAGCATTAAATAATGTAGCTATTGCATAATCATACAAGTATACTTACTTTACTTCTAATATGCTTTACTTAAGTTTGAAGGTATGATTTTCTCTTTCTACTCAGTTCCCATTAATGAGTGAAGTTTGTCTAAGTGCTTCACACAGAAAGTGTCAAAATCAAGAAGAATCTGAGGATATCTTCAATAATGGAGATAACTATATTGATGCAGCAAACAGGAACTGAAGACTGGCCTAAGTTTACACAGCTAAGACATGTTTATATCAGGATTCAAACCTGACCAACCTGGGTCTAAAGCCTGTGTTCTTCAACAAGTACAGAGGTGCTAAGAGTGTTTTTTGTTGTTGATTTTTTTGTTTTTGTTTTTGTTTTTTTTGAGACAGAATCTCGCTCTGTCGCCCAGGCTGGAGTGCAGTGGCGTGACTTGCGTCACTGCAACCTCTGCCTCCCGGGTTCAAGCAATTCTCCTGCCTCAGCTTCCCAAGTAGCTGAGATTACAGGCATTCACCACCATGCCCAGCTAATTTTGTATTTTTAGTAGAGATGGCGTTTCACCATATTGGCCAGGCTGGTCACAACCTTCTGACCTCATGATCCGCCCAGCTCAGCCTCCCATAGTGCTGGGAATACAGGCGTGAGCCACCATGCCTGGCCCAAGAGTGGTTTTAAAATAAAGTGTCTTGAAAAACATTCAATTCAAACTTGGTCTTTCTTGCAAATGCTTTGAAAAATTTATAATACAAATATTTATTGGTCACACCCTCAGCCAATTTTTCCTAGATACTAAAGATATATCAGCAACTACATTTTTTAAAAGAACTGAAACATCCGATTTAGGTTACAGAACAATTTTGACTGGATAAAAACCAGTCCTATACAAACACTTTTTATGTAGGAAAGATGCTGTTGACTTTTATTTAAAAAAAAAAGAAAAAGAAAGAAAACTACTAAGCAGGCATGCACAACAACGTGATTGCTTTGTAAGCTTGCATTGGCAACATAATTAATATTTAGTGCTTTAAGGAAAATATATCCAATTAAAATGAGATTCACAGTATTCCAATCAAGAAGCAAAATTAAATTAAAAGAGAGAAAGCATAATATATGTTGTCATTTCCTGAAGTTTAGTAGAAGTTTCCCATTTTTTTCAGTTTCACTTTTTAATCCTGAAGGCATTACTTCAGTGTGTATACATTTATGCTAATCATATACCACAGCCATGGGTTCTTCTATCAATATGAAATGTTTTGTACTTGCTGTTTTTGTGCATCTTGTATTGTTATGTGCAATATACAAAATAATGTGTCTAACTATGCCATTTATGCTTTTGAAAGAAAAAGCAAATTACTTACTGAAGAGAATGGCATTTGCATGCATGTGTGTCAGCTTTCAAGCCATTTCCTTCTACAAAATATTGCTTTCTACACTTAGAAAATGCATCCATCCATCAGTTACAAACCATTTCAAAGCACTTTATGAATCTACAGAGCAAAATGTACTTATCTTACATTGGCAGTGTCCCCAGCTGTTACAAAATTGCTATTGTCCTAATACTTACAAGGCAATTTTAGCATCAGTTAATAATTTTACAGGATAGATAACTTCTAAAGCATTATAAAATGACAGACATTAAACAATAGCAACTTAGCATTTTTTGAAACAGTTCATGACAGCTTAAAAACTAAAGTGATTTTAATGTATAGTCTATGCAGTTTTAGTTTCTCATTGACAATTCCTTTAAAAGATAAAAATGTGAAAATCCTTTTAAATAGTGGGTAAAAGAATAAAACAAATTTATCTTTAAAAGATATTCAGTAAAAATCTCAATTAGGAATAACGTTTCAAATCTTCTCGTACAGCTAGTAGGTGACAAGAATTTGAATTTATTTAGGCAGAAAAAAAAGTGATGGTATCATTTAATGGTGGGGTACCACAAAATAAAAAGGCATATCTATTCATTAAAGCTAATACAAAAAGAAAAATACAGTGAATAGCATTTTATATAAATCAGTATGCATTATTTCTTCCTAAACACTGTTTTCTATCAATCTTAGTTTATAAAAGCTTCAGTTAAAGGAAATATCTGGGTAAATGTAACACATATGTTCTCTCTTACTCCCTTTGTTTAAGTTGTTGGGATAGCCACACAACACATTTTTGGCTTGATACTTTACCATTGACCTCTGATAGCAAATGCCTTGATAGTACACAAAGAAAAACAGCTCTAAACAAATTACATTAATTGGTAGTTTGATACATAACATGTGTAATCTCTCAAAGAAAAATTCTTCTGATAAGAACCAATGTGCAGCAGTGGCAATTTTCACAAATGGACTTATTAAATAAAACCAATTATTCCATGAATGTTCATAAAGGTCAAGTAATTGACCACATCATCACAATACACCTCAAATTATCTTAGTACACATTTATCATCTTCTTCTCTATCACTGAGCACATTGATGTGACATGGGATCATTGTACACCATGCTACTTCAGAAAATCAAGAAAACATTGAATTTTCCAAGGCTGTAAATTATGTTCACACATTTAATCCTTATAGAATGCTATTTGTACATTTTAATACTGCCATTGTCTCAAAATTGTAAAAAGTTCTGTAATAGGCTTAGGTAATTTCAATCATCCATGGCACCAATATGCCTTAAGAAAAGTGTAATTTGAAAAGTCTCAACTACTTTTACATTATGCAATGCAGGACACTTATTGAACAGTTGTATATTATAAGACATACAAATCCTTGTTTTATTACTACTGGAAGAAATACCCGTGACAAATAGACAGACATTCTACAAGGCCAGCTCCATGAAGGCAGGGACATGTCTCTAACACATTACTTCATTTCTGAAACAGTATGTGCACCACAGACATTTGTTGACTAATTGAGTCTCTATGAACTGATTAAAATTAACTATTTTCAATCCTGCATTAACTATTTTTTATTTAGATTTTAAATTTCAAACTTTTTTTCATCAGTGTATGTACAGAGAATACTCCAGAATAAACCACTAGATTCTGATTTAGAAAATCTAACAGCCACTTCTTGACAAAAATTGTTAACTAAGAAACACATTTTCCATTAAGAAAAACTATTCTATCATAAACTTACATGTCACAAACTTCAAGATATCCTTATTAAAATATAAAACTGACTCACATCTATAATGAAAATATAGAAAATGAAGGTAATATTAGGCATTTCTTTCTTTCTGCCTTTATATAGTATCAAATTAATAAGTCCTACTTAAATAATTAAATATTGATTTACTGTTGCCTTTTCTAAGATGTTTATTAGTAATTGGTATAAAATATTGCAGGTTTGTAAAACATAACTGAATTTTTAAAACACAAAGAGATAAATCGACACTGACAGGTTTAAAAATAAATAAAACTGTAATTTTTAAATGTCATTAAATGCAAACACTTTAAAATCTCAATCTCAAAATATGTGTCTGTCTCCCTAATTTTTAGTAGGAATGTATTTAATGGCAGTGGTAATGAATTCCTACTAAAAGAAACAAAGAAAAACTTACTTACTGGGGGACAGTGTGGATATTGGTAAGCCCCAATTTTCACAAAGAAGTAGCCAGACGTAACATTACCTTTGTTGCTAGGCTTTAAGGTATTTCAGACCCTTCAGCATTTAGTCCTTGAAGCGTGTTTGTATTATCTCTTTCTCAGATAGGCCTTAGGTAGGTTGCCACTTCCCTCCTTTCACTATTAATATGTGCATGCTTCATTACTAATAACTTTACTACCTTCTAAATTTAACCAAGTAAGAAGCCTCTTTCTAGTCCTGCTCTCAAAAGGGAAGTAGATGAGACATTTGTGCTGCAGGGCAATAAACTTGAATTTATATCCTAATTAAACCCAAAGCCAATATCTGGAGATCAGACTACCCTACTAGGGGACTCTACTGTAATTTTTAAGTGCATATAACTAGGAACTTTCCATGGATATTTACCATGTTCTTGAATCCCTAATCCTTAAAACACATTGCTAACTTAGTTTTCTTTGGTAACTTTTTATACACACCTGCATTGCATGAAATACTAATGTAAACAAATTACATTTTGAAGTGTCTGTATTATTCAGATGCACATCAACTGGTTTTAGGCAAGAAACCTTGAAGAGCAAAGTATGGCAATTTGAGCAGGAAAATTACATGAGGCAAGTACTAGCATGGTGTTATACATTTTTAATACAACCCTAGACACTATACTATTTTCAAGAAATTTGTCCAAAATTAATTTCTTGAAAATGTCCTCCAAAGATTCCCCATTGGTTTGATTGGTCTAGTCTAAAAGCAGGCTGACCCAAATCTGAGGAATAATGCACATTTTGATTTCTGAAATATCCTATACACTAAATAAACATGATCCTGCATCTCTGGAGTTTGCTAAGTCACTCCTCCCAGCCTATCCAAGACCCATTTCACTGAAACTGTCATTTTGAACAGCTGCTTCAACGCTATTGTCTACTGAAGGGAAACATATCTCTATTTGGGATGAATACACCTCATTAGAAATAAATATTCAACCCTGTTAGAATCTACCCACAGCTTTAAGTTGCCCCTCACATCACAGTTAACACAAGCTAAGACTTTCTATAGGTAGTAACTTGACTAGCATTATCTGAGCCCTAGGATGACTTTTATCTTGACTATATTCAGCACGTGTTAATATTTCAGCGTGTACTCTAAATCCAGAATACCCAGTTTTGAAGGCTGCTTTAATATTTTCGCTATGTGTGGCCTTGGGAAATAACTTGACCTTTCTAAATATTTTCCCTGATTTACAAGATGGGGATGACGATATTAACAACCACAGAAGATTAAGTTTAACCAATATAATCAATCTTAAGTGCTTTGACCAGTGCCTGGCACATATTAAGTATTCCACACAAGCTGGTTATAATTTTTAACATCATTTGCTTTATATCCTATTAAGTCTATTCTTTATCAAAGTAACTCAGAAATCTACTTAACTCAGTACACTCTTGGGTATCTACAAACTAGGAAATAATGTACTGAGTTTAGGAGATAGTACAGGGAAATAATCTTATTTGAAAGATAAGTTTTGATATTTATAACATCACAAAACTAATTTTAAATTATAAATTGTACAATTGTGTATCTTACCTCAGAAGCAAGCTTTAAAGTTAAAACCAATAATTGTTGCTTACAACTGCATATACATTTATAAAGTATATAAGATACATAACAACAATGAAACAAAGCTTATATAAACATTGTAAGCGAAGTGTGACCAAAAGTTCTCTGAACAAGAATTTGGAGGAAAGAGTTTTCCCAGTGAACAATTTGCAAACCAAGAGATACAACTTTCTATGTAAAACAAAAATGCATTTTAGAGAACTAAGAGAGCCATGGGATGTTAGAGCAAAAGTTCCCACCCAGGTTCCTAATTAGGTCCCTTTATGCAAATGAAGGATTGAAGCTTGCTTAGTTCTGATTGGTTGGCACAGCTGACTTCTGATTAGACAGTACAGCTGAGCTCTGATTAGTTGATAAAACTGAGCCCCGAATAGCTGGAGCAGGTGAACCTTGATTGGTTGGTTTCCAGGCCCAAAACCAGAAGTCTGTGTCCTACATATCTTTCAAATGAAGGGAAGGAGTTTCCAGCAGCACCAACAGAAACTACTTTAGCTTGACTGTGGAAGGGAGATTCTGTGATACTTTTACATCTTCCTGAACACACAGATTATGTGACTGGTGGTTCACCCGGATATGGCCGTATGGTTCTGTTTTAACTTTGAGCACCTCAGCCACAGGGAGTCCATTTTGCCTGTGGACCAGGGGCATACTTTAACAGAAGAAAAAACACAAACTCTTAAAGTTTGAGGCCGGATGACTAAACCTTGTAAAAGTTAAAGGAGTTTCCGGAATATAAAGCACATTTCTACTATTCTTGCAATTATTGCAAATGCAGGTATTGATATTGTTTTATTTTGGTTTATCCATTAAGCTTTCATTTATTTTTTTACTATGCTAGGTAAAGTTTATTTTGGGGACTTATTTACCTTGAACATGTAAATTCATATGTTTTTCAAATAAAAATTTTCGGAATATAAGGATGAATTCAATCTTAAGCAGATTCATGGAATATCAGCATCTGATTCTCAATAAAGAGTGTATAACTTTAAAAACATCCATCATATAAAAGAATTACATTGAAAAGATAAATATATGGCTACTTATATTAACAGTTAGAAAAATTATGAAACAAATGGGTTTGTTTCAGAGAACTCTTTGAAAGCAGCTTCATGTTATGTTACTCCTATATGAAAAATAGGTAAGATAACGTATGAAAAGGGCTTAACAGGCTGTCACAGAGTAAGATCTTAGTACATGTTAGCTATTATCATTATGTTACATAAGCCCTATTTTTAATATTTGTTTCCATTTTTAGTATAAATTCTTTGATCAAGAGACACACAGGTACACTTGTTGTGTATGCTAGCGATATGCCGAATCATTGTTTTTTCCGACTCTGCGTTCACCCAAACGTGTCCCTTTTCAATTTAATCATAACTCCACTTTAGATTGTTATTTCAAAACTGTAACAACACATCTTTTCCTAAGTTGAAGTTTATAAACATAGTAATAGTAAAATTTATATTTCAATACTTAATAAGAAGATACTATTCAATGAGCATTCAGTTGGCTACCAGATAAAAGATAGAGGGATTGTGTCTTTCAGTTAACGGAGCAGATAATAATGGTTCTGGGTTTGGTATTAATATTATTGTACATGGGGAATACCCAGTAATGCCAACAGAAGATTTTTTGTTTTTCTTCTCTCTAGAATGACCACACATAATTTGGCAAAAGAATATCACAAGAAATTAACAATTGTTTTGCCTTTTAAAATAGAAAAACTATCCCAATTGCAACTATTTATCCTAAATTAAATGGGCCAAAAGTGGTAGTTTTACATTAATCTGCAACTCTAAAATAATGAAAAGTGAAAAAAATGCAATTGCTCATCCACAGATAAATAGTGAATAAAAGAAAATTTTAAAATAGCAGCTACTCAAGGCTGTTTGTAAAAGCAGCTGACACCTTCAAGATGAAGTGTCCTCCTTTTTCTAATGAATTAAATCACTTTACCATTTTTGTTCAGTATGAATATAGAATTTTCAATAAGATTAAAACATAATCCTGTAAAAAGTACAAGTTCATTATTAGCATGTCAGCACATAAACAGAAGTCATAGTTTAAAAAATATAATAAAATGCACATAAAAATTAGAAAATTAAATCATTATATTTTCTAGGTAAACAACATTTTCAGAATTTACTTTCCTATACCAGGCAAAATGCCTATACCTTTGACTCTAAGGCTTTGATTTTTCAACTAGCTCTAATATTGTATGAGCTATTTTCTACTATTAAATCTTCACATATATTACACCATTGGTTACTCATCTTTTGATCCCATATCAGTTTTTTTAAATATCTTTAAATTGCTCACATTTCATATGAGGGAGATAGATTCTCATGATACAAATAGCGAATTTTTTTGTTTGTCTGTTTGTTTGTTTTTGTTTTTGACAGAGTCGCACTCTGTCGCCCAGGCTGGAGTACAGTGGCACAATCTCAGCTCACTGCAACCTCCGCCTCTGGGGTTCAAGCGATTCACCTGCCTCAGCCTCCCGAGTAGCTGGGACTACAGGTGTGCACCACCATGCCTCGCTAATTTTTGTATTTTTAGTAGAGACAGGATTTCACCATGTTGACCAGGCTGTTCGCGAATTTCTGGTCTCAAGTGACCTGCCCACTTCGGTCTCCCAAAGTGCTGGGATTACAGGCGTGAGCCACTGTGCACCACCAGAAATTGGGTTTTCTTCAAGAATTTTTTGAAGCATGAAGGTTTAGGTCATGAATAGCATTTTCAATCAGATGCCCTCAAATTCCAACACAGGTTTTCATCTCCCATAGATCCCGTAGTTATTTATAATATGTATGAGCTTTAAGTAGATGGTATTTGTGATGATTTTCTACAGCTGAAAACATTTTTGGTACTGAAAGGAAAAGTGGTAAACCTAAAGTTACCTATAGACAAACTTTTTCATATGATTGACAAACCTTTTTGGCAGGAAGGAGAATCATAGACTTTGCTATTCATAGATCACTCCTCCACATCTTTTTCCAACTTTTATTTTAGATTCAGAGGGTACATGTGCAGATTTGTTTCAAAGGTATATTGTGTGATGCCGAGGTTTGGAGTACAATTGAACCCATCACCCAGGTAGAGAGCATAATACGCAATATGTGGTTTTTCAACCTTTGTCCCACATCCTTCCCTCCCACGTCCATGTGTACCCAATGTTAAGCTCCCACTTATAAGTGAGAAGAGACGGTATTTGATTTTCTGTTTTTGCATTGGTTTCCTTAGGATAATGGTCTCTGGCTGCATCCATGTTGCTTCAAAGGACGTGATTTTATTCTTTTTTATGGCTGCATAGTATTACAGGGTGTATATGTACCACAATTTCTTAATTCACCCCACTACTGATGCACACCTGGATTGATTCCATGTCTTTGCTATTGCCCTACATTTCTTTAATACTATACTCAATGATTTGTGGTGAATGTACTTCAAATCATCACCATAATATGCACTGACTAGTTGGTGTTTGTTAATATGTTATGGGGATACAAATGATGTATAAGATATCAAACTTGCTTCAAATGTAAGCAGTAAAAAACTTAAACTTCTGGGAATAAAGCTGAGAGGATACAGGTATTAAAATATATTAAGCTGTCTATAAGTGTTCCAGGAATAATATTTTTAAGTGCCTCTGCATCTTGAGTTAGTAATCATCTTAATTTTTTGCCCTTCCACACTTCTGATATTTTATTCCCAGTAAAGGTTAAAGTTATGCTGCTTGAGGAGGGAGAAGGGTACGAACAGTATCAGTTCCTTCCAGATGGGGAAATAGAAATCTCTTTCACCCATAGGGGAAGAAGCTATGAAGGACAGACAGAATTAAGGGAATGGCATGAGGTCAATCATCAGTGTCCTTTCTTAACATTCTCCCTTCTCCAAAGAATGGAGAGATGGGAATGATACATAATGCAGTGTGTGTGTGTGTGTGTGTGTGTGTGTGTAATTTATTTGATTACACTCAGAACACTAGTTTGAAATCATTAATGACTTCAATTGATACAATATATCTTTTCAAACCACTGGAACTAATTAACCTTGATACAAATTGAAATTGTATTCTTAAAACACTTGAGTTATTTTAGATGGGGCAAATTCATTAGAGTTCCACTTTTGCCAAGTTTTTGTTTTTCAAATTTTTAAGAACAATTTTGGACTCACAGAAAAGTTGCACTCCTATTCAACATAGTGCTGGAAGTTCTGGCCAGGGCAATCAGGCAGGAGAAGGAAATAAAGGCTATTCAATTAGGAAAAGAGGAAGTCAAATTGTCCCTGTTTGCAGATGATATGATTGTATATCTAGAAAACCCCATCGTCTCAGCCCAAAATCTCCTTAAGCAGATAGGCAACTTCAGCAAAATCTCAGGATACAAAATCAATGTACAAAAATCACAAGCATTCTTGTACACCAATCACAGACAAACAGAGAGCCAAATCACGAGTGAACTCCCATTCACAATTGCTTCAAAGAGAATAAAATACCTAGAAATCCAACTTACAAGGGACGTGAAGGACCTCTTCAAGGAGAACTACAAACCACTGCTCACTGAAATAAAAGAGGATACAAACAAATGGAAGAACATTCCATGCTCATGGGTTGGAAGAATCAATATCGTGAAAATGGCCATACTGCCCAAGGTAATTTATAGATTCAATGCCATCCCCATCAAGCTACCAATGACTTTCTTCACAGAATTGGAAAAAAACTACTTTAAAGTTCATATGGAACCAAAAAAGAGCCCGCATCGCCAAGTCAATCCTAAGCCAAAAGAACAAAGCTGGAGGCATCACGCTACCTGACTTCAAACTATACTACAAGGCTACAGTAACCAAAACAGCATGGTACTGGTACCACAACAGAGA